>NC_080432.1:70105266-70412365 GCF_028018845.1 Melospiza georgiana | reverse complement strand
ACTTTCTGTTTCAAGTGCTACAGAGGTCAGGGGGTGACCTGGCTCCCCTCCAGACCCCTGGGCCAGAGCACGAGGCTGTGACCCTCCAGTCCACTGCACCCTCCCAGCACATTTGTTGTTTCTCCATCTCCATCTGCTGCACAGAAACAACACAGTCCTTCCCTTCCCTCCTCCCTCTGAGCAGCTGCTGCTGTCACCAGCCCTCCCTCCTGAGCAGTGCCAGCCACCCTCTGGGACCAGCATCATTTCAGATGGCACCAGCTGGCATGAGTCAGGAATTGATTTACCTTGATTATTTACCCTGTCAGCTTCCCTCTCCAAGAAAAATCTCAATAGCCACTGCATTCCCATCCTGCTGCTGACACAGCTTCACAGGGAGATATGCAAGGCACACTCAATTAAACCAGAGCTGATTGCACTGGACCAAGGTCTTCTGCACAGCTCCACCACATCGATTCAGCTGTGTCTCAAAATGATATCTTGAAACCTTTCTGTCAACCCAGGTCTTGTTTGCTCATCTCAAACACAGCGCAGGTTTGTGTGTGCAGCACCAGTGACAACTTTCTGAAATCTGGATTGCTCTCACAGAAAAGCCTGACCTAAAGCAATGGAGCACAGAGACCACGGCCATGTCACTGTGATTGTGGAGCCCTGGAAAAAGTTAAAGATAGAATCTAAAATGTTAAGCTTTGTCTTTTCCCAGATCAACTGCACCTGCGTAAGCAGTATGATAAATTATATAATTGTTAGATGTGATGATTGTTTAGTAATTAAATATAATTATTATAATTATTATATAACCATAAGAAGAATAATGAGAAATGTTGGAAATTCAGAGGGGGGCTAAGCTTAGCTGAAATCTATGTATACAATAGAACAATATAAGTTTAATAGTTGAAATGAAAGTTATATAATGATAGAGTATAAAACATGATCATCTCGGATGTATGGTCGGAGTCAGATTTAGGTTGAATATACCCCTGGCACCCAGAGCTCTTAATAAAAAGCACCACATATAACCGCTCCATGATTATGTTTTTGAATGCTAACAACTGCAGAGGTTGGGACTTACTCTCATATATATATGCCCATTGGACACCAAAAGATCTTAAGAGGGAATCTTTAGCAAAACTGCATTGCCCATCACTAGAACAAAGTAACTGGCTTTGCCATGTGTTGCTTCCTGTGATGATTTCTTAATACAAATTGCTCTTCTCAAATGCTGAAGGAAGAAAGTCCTGCACATTTGTAGGGGGATAAAATCTAAGAAAATAAAGATAGTGTAGAAAGTAATCTTACCCTTAAGGAGCTGCAGCTGGGCCAGTTATCAAAGATTAGGAACAGGCCTGACTTTAAGAGGCCACAGCTGTAACCAATGAGAAGCAGAGTGCTATAAAAGAGTGGGGTGGCTGGTTGAGAAGGGAATAGAGTTGGCTGGCTGCTTTGTGAAGAAGAAAGAGTCAGTGCTCTGAGGAGCTGTCCATGAGAAACACCAAGTAGGTAATGAAATTTTTGTGGTAGGGAGACAACAGCATGGAATCCCTGCAATAGGATGACAACATACCTTCTCCCAGAACCTCACTGTACCCCCAACACTGATACCTGGGAGTCCTGCAGCAGTAGGTGATGCAGCAGGCACCCCAAGCAGTACTTACAAAGAAGTACTTTGTATTTGTGTGTGCTTTGTATCAATCCACACTCCCCTGTTTCCCTTTGCCTCTTTCTGCTGATGCTACTGTGAACACCTTTGCACAAGACAGCTGTCTAAGATGAGAGAATGGTCAGAGGGCAGCGTGAGCAGTGAAGTACCACAGAGCCACTTATTTCACAACTCCTCACAAATTCAGCCACATGATTTCACTCCTGAAGGGTGCTCAGAGCTTACTGCAATAGCTTGTGCTTTGGCTGCCACACCTCCTGTGTGATCTGACATCTATCCAAAGGGAAGGCTTTACATGCCTGCTTTTGGCCTCTAAATCCCCTGTCACACTGCAGATCCACACTGGAGCTGTGCTTGCCATAGGCCTGGAAGCACTCCTTCAGTACACTGACTTTTCCCTCCCTCCTCTCTCTTTCTCCCTGAACAGGAATCCTGAGACTGTTTTGTAACTCCTCCTTTTGACTTTGTCTCCCTGGTCACTTCCACTGCTGATTCAACAAGACATGCCAGAAATCTTTAGCTGAAAGAAACATTTCTGCAATCATGGACAGAATGAAGCATTTACAAGTAGATGGGTAAGAAAAGAAGTCTTTGGTGAGCTAATTAAACAGAGCCTAAATTGAGTCATGCTTTATTAGAGACTCAGCTGGGAGAAAAGAGACTTAATTAAATCTGGGATATAAATTGTCTTTGCTGGGTATATAACTCATTAATAAAATATCAAGCCCCTTTTAGGAGCTGATCCCAGAGCAATTGAGTCAGGACATGCATGCCACAAGCCTCCTTTTTAGATTAAGAAGTTGAGCCTCATGGGATATGATTTATCCAGAAAATGTTGCAAAACTGGGAAGAGGTTCCAAGTTGCACAGGTCACAGCCCAGCAGCCTCCATCTGAGGTGGACCTAGCCAGCAAGAGTCACTGTCTCTAGGAGTGACAGTGACACCAACGGTGGGACCTGCTGCCCTGGCAGAGGGGAGAGACAGTCCCAGCTTTGCAGACTGTTACTCCAAGGTTCTCCCAATATGCACCTTTGGGACCTTAGGTGGGAGTGCTTGCCCAATCATCCCTTCATCCCTCCTCCCTTCCCTGGTCCTGAAAGGTCTTCTCAGCAAAGAAGGTAGTAAGAAAGTGAAGATGGATGCGATATTTGCTTGAGAACATTGAACCTTTCACTCCCATTTATTGCTGCAAGAAAAATACTGTTTCCTTTTCCCATAGCTGTACCCATTGCTGTTGGAAAATCACAGTGGCTCTGTTAGATACACAAAGTGCTGCTATAAACAGACTCTGAGCATGATCTTGTGGACACAGCCCACATGCCTTCACCTGCAGCAAGGCTGAAGAGGAGAAAAATGGACAACAAC
Source organism: Melospiza georgiana (assembly GCF_028018845.1). NCBI lineage: Eukaryota > Metazoa > Chordata > Aves > Passeriformes > Passerellidae > Melospiza > Melospiza georgiana. The sequence continues at coordinate 70,409,340 of NC_080432.1, read as the reverse complement.
AGAAAAAGAATCTCTATATTTTTATTTTTAAGGTGTGACTCCTCGCAGTCCCCCAGCAGAGGTACCTTGGAGGCAGCAGCCTAAACTTCCCACTGTGTCCATGTCCTATGGATTGCTCCAGAGCCAGGCTGCAGCTCCCAGGCACCACTTGTGTGCCCTCCCTGCCTTCCCCTGCCAACGTGGGCAGACACAGCATCATTAGGGACCAAAGTTTGACACCAGCTCCCTGCATGCCATCTGCAGCCCTCTGAGCAGCCTTGATGTCACAGATCATCCACGAAAGCCAGATCTGAACCTTTTCTCAGGGCCTGTTGGGTGCTCTGATTTCTCTTCTCCTGGGCACAGACCCCGCCTGAAGCTGCTCAGGGGGCTCAGGGAACAACGCTGCTGCTCGGGACAGCCCGACAGAGGATACAGCAGCCCCAGCCGGATGGGAGAAGGATGCTGAATTGGAAGGAGGGGATAAGCATCTCCTGTCAGTGTTTGCTCAGGGCTCTGCCTGCTGTGCCCAGCTCCCTGTTTTGGAGCACACAGCTCCAGTGCAAGCACCGAATTAAGACACCAGACAGGTAGGAACCAGAGCCCTGTGGCTGACACATTTTGCAGTCCACCTTGATTATTTCTGAGCCAATCCCTCCAAGCACACTTTGGATTTTTCATCACTGCACGAGTGACAATTGCTGTCAGAATTACACTAAAACACACACTCCCAGCGTGCAGACTGTATATTGAATCCAAACCACAGCACACCCATGGCACAATTACAGATTACACAAAGGGTCTCCTAGGAAAGAATCTTCACTGGCCTTTTGCAGCCTCATTAAAAAAATCACTGTATTTGCCAGTGCTTACAACTAGTGATAATAGCCTGCTGTTCTCTGACACCGATATTCAGGAAAAGCTGAATGTTAGCTTTGGACAAAAACATGTTTGTTTTCTTGGTTTTTCTTCTTTAGTAAGCACAATCACTTCTGCTGACTCCTGCCAGATCTCAGATAGGCAGTCTGCCACCTGTTGTTTTTTATTACCTGCAAACTTACATGTTCAATACTGGAAATACAGAGAAGAGATAATCTGCATTGATCCTTGTCATAGAGTACACTTCGAATTTACACCACCAAACCTGAAACTGAGCACCTGAAGCCTCAGCTCCAAGGAGTTAACTTTTTGTTTTAATCTGACATTCCTCTATAGACAGAGCAATGTCTCTGCAGGGCATTCAATTTAGCGTGGGCACTTGGCTTTGAACAGCCGCCTTTCATACCAGCTCACCTTTCCCTAAAGGCTCGGTGCTGGCACTTGATCATACTCATAGTCCTGATTTGCTTGTGACTCAGAATTAAATAAACCTGCAAAGGAAAAGCAGCCAGCAAAGCAACAACCCTTACATCGGCAATCGCATTTTACCGCTGCCATCCCACAGCAGGATGGACACCAGCGGTCAGAGGGTGGGTGTTTCCTTACCTCGCCGACGATGGATGCTTCGGGCTGTTCGTAGACCCAGTGCCCGTGGCAAGGGGCGAGCGGCGGGCTGCCATTGCCATAGCGGCCGAGCGGGCTGCTGCAGCTGGCAGAGGCGTCCCAGGTGACATCCAGCCTCTCGCACTGCCCCGCGGCCGACTCGTTCCCCAGGAGCAGGGGCAGCACCGTGAAGTTCCACTCCTCTTCCAGCGTCCAGCCACATCGCTCGCTCAGCTCGGCTGCCCCGGGGATCCTGCACCAGAAGTTGCCTGGTGCTCGCCCGAGGAAAACTACGCTGGCGAACAGGGAAGAAAAAGTGATGCCTGTCTGGCTGAGGAGGAAAAAGACCCTCTTCTGAAATCTTCCAAATTCCCCGGCCTCCTTCAAAACCTCATCGAAAGATGGCATGGTGCGAGGCGGTCTGTCCGCTTGCAGCAGCCCCGGAGGTGGCAGAGCTCTCGCTCACGCTTCGCACCGGCTGCCGGCGCTGCCTACGGACGGGACGGTCTCGCCTCTCCTCGCTCCTCGCTCCTCTCTCCTCATGTGCACGCACAGACGGACGGACAGACAGACAGACAGACCCGCGGGCGTGCGGTGCCGGCGGGGCATGAGCGGAGGCGGAGCGGGGCTCGGCTGCGGGCGGACATGCGGGCACAGCCGGGCACAGACGGGCACCGGGCTGGCACCGGGCTGGCACCGGGCTGGCACCGGGCTGGCACCGGGCTGGCACCGGGCTGGCACACAGCCGGGCACCGGGCTGGCACCGGGCTGAGCGAACTCACGGACTGCAGGAGAAGAGAGAGGGGCGTGCGTTCCCTATTCATCCCGCGTGTTGAACAGATTATGTAATGAACCCCGTTAACTCCTTCGGGACGGGCGAGCCGCGAAGGGCAGCTCCCGCAGCGCCTGCGATAAATTAATGTGTAAAGCAGAGTTAAATGGGAAAGAGCCCAGGAGCTGTTGCAAAAAGCATCAGTGAGTGATGCAGGCTCCCTGCAGGATGGCAGGGACTGAAAGAAAGTGGTTTCAAAAGACCTATCGTCTTTCCTTACAGAAATAGAAATTAGTACTCTGGCAAAGTTTAATTACTTCTCCAAGGCACTACTACAGCATCTGTAAACACCTAATCCACATGGGCCTTTCCCTTCTGAAGTATAAATAAAGGGAGGGTCACAAACTGCAACAGACCAAAATCCAAGGGTTTTATTTCCCTTAAAGTTTGATCTACCTGTTCAAGGATTTTACATGACCTTGTAAAATTTCATTCCACAAAATCTCTCAAATATAAATATATATAAAATATAATAATTTATATATAAATATAAATGTTGGTGTTTCTTTCACAAAAATTAATGGAAAACAAGTTACATCACTTTTCTACTCAGCTGTTTGAGGAAGGGGGAGAAGGAAAGAGGGAGCTAGGATCAGGGTGCATGTGAACATATCTTGTACACAACACCATGAATCAAATCAGAGATTCAATAGTGGTGTTTTCTGAACCTCAGGATCTTGAGGTCCATAACAACTGCCTTCTCTTGGGAGAAGGAGCAGAGAGCATCTATCAAAGATTTTTCCTGCAATCCCTTTTCCTTGGTTACCAACAGCCTTGACTATGTGAGTGTCTACAGTTTTGAAACAAAGTACAATTTTAAAAACCGGTGCAAATCAAGGAAGGCTTTGATTCCTATACAGGCTATCTGGCATGAAAACTGGTGCTGTGGTGTGAGCTCTGCAAAGATGCAGATTCCTACATGGGGGCACTCCTGTGCTTGCATCAGAATATGCTTTTGAGAGAATTTGGATGCCTGGTTATGCTATTTTGTGGTACTCGAGCTTAGGGTCCAGGTGGAGATGAGGAACACTCTGATGGCTGGTTGCAAACAAGAGAAGTTCTTTTATCCCAGCCGGGCTAACTGGGAAGTCAATCATGCTGAGATGTCAAAGGTGATGTTTATCCCAACAGCTTCCAGTGACTGGGGAGGAGATTGTTGTGTAGGGAATACCAAAAAGACAAGAAATAGGGACAGACCCTGATAATCAGACTCTGTGCTGCTCTCACAGGTCCAACCAAGGGTGTATTAAACACTCACTGCTCTTCAAGCCTGACCACAATTAAAAAATATTGGTACTGTCCCTGTTGAATATTACCATAGAATCATACAAATGCTTGGGTTGGAAGGGACCTTGGAGATCGTCTTGTTCCAACCCTGCTGCCATGGGCAGGGACACCTTCCACTATTACACTATAGAGTTTTAGCTCAACTCAGAATCATGAGGGTTAACCCCCTGAATGCCACGCACCAACGCAGCTGCCCCACATTCCTCCTGTTTCAGAAATCCATTGGTGTGATTACACTTTGCTAATCAGTGGAGCTAGATTCATTTGAGGCAGAATTCAGTCCATGTTGCAACCTTGCTTCTGGAGTTACCTTCTTCCCTAAAAGAATGCATGGTCTAGTAGCCCATTGTCAAAATTTCACACATCCCTGCCCATTATGCCCTGCTCATGGACAGCACATGCACTGCAGTCTGTCAGACCAGAAGCCAGAAAGCCTGAGAGAGAGACCAGTGCTGAGGTCAAGGCAGAGGATCTGGGATTCTCCCTAACATTCCCTGCAGCTGCACTGCTGGTCACAGAGGCAAGGATCCATTCAGTGAAATCCTTTCCACACCTGGCGTACGTGGTGTCATGGCAAACTTGGTTTCTCAGTGTTAACCTGTATTTTAAGTTCACTGTCCAAAACCAGAGTATCAGTATTTGCCACCATGTCAGTGTACTGCAAGACTCCAGTTTGTCAAAGAAATCTAAAATATCACAGTGACAGATGCATGAGAATGTGCATTGCTGCATTTATTCCACAGCAAGCCATTCCTGCCTTCTGCATTCTTTTCCTGGAACTTCGGCCTCATGTGCTGTGAGAGCGGGGCACATCTAGGGACAGGAAGATGATGGGTTCGTACACAAAGCCTCTAACTGTAACCTCATGAAAGAATGCCTTTAAATTTTTGAGAACAGATCTCTAGGTCATCCTTTTAAACATTCTGTCCTATGCATACAGTAAAAAATGATGCTCTTTGTTACTGGGAAAAGCCAAGAAAGATGTTGGCTGATGAGAAGGGAAGAAGCAGGAAAAATAGATGCAGAGAACAGAAAGAAGGAGGGGGAAGAGTCAAGGGAGCAAGCCAGGGAAAGAGAAGGTGCAGAAGTGGTGATGAAAGGGGAGCAGAGAAAATAGAGATATAGAAGTACAACTAAATTACAATCACAGGCATCTTCATTTGGAGCTCTGTTTAGCAGCCCAAATGTCACAGCTATTTTGGACATGGAATGAAAACCATGTAGTCTGGAGAGGAAGGCACATACACTCCCTGTACACATGTGGCACTAGACTACCATTTATCCATGCCTGCATGACAGCATGAGACATCTTGCTGAATACCTACTCTGACTGAATCCTGGACAGTTAAAACTTTACTGCAGCACCCTGGATAACCTCTGCCACTGCATCAGATAATCACTTATGAACCTCAAAGTCCTTCTTGGAGCACTGTCAGCAGCAGGGCAGTGACATCACCCAGCTTGCAGGCACTTGAGGGCACCATCCTACCTAACAGCACTTATAAAGTTGTGCAGTTCCATGATAAAGTTATGCAAAAAACCACAACCTAGGTTTAAGATCTGTACAGACACGTGCCTCTTGCTGAATAAAAGAGTGCCTGTGAACAAGCTTGGGCAGCAGTCATCCACCCTGCTTCTTCTCTCACTTGATGCAAAATCATATTGTACCAAATATTTGTCCCCCAGACAAAATTGCTACGACTAGATGGCCCCAAGCAGCAAGGGTGCAAAGCAGTCAGCTTCACACTAGGGCCAGGAGACTGCCTACACCAGCCTTGTCTTCCACTCTCCATGCCAGGAGAAGGGCTGGGGATCTCCACAGCCCTGCATTTGGGGACTGCTTGAGCCTCTGCTCACTGGGGACCCCCCAGCAGAGACTGCAACAGGGAATCAGGCAGTGGCAGCTCAAAGTGCACTACAGAGATGTTAATGGCAGGGCTTGGTTCACAGCAGAAGATGGCAAGAATTAGAAAGGTTCAGTTTTGGAGAGTTCACTTTTGAAGATTAAATAGATAGTGGATTTTTTAAGATCAGCGTGAGACCACTTTCTGGGGCAGTTAGAGAGGCTGAGGCTCCCCTCTCCCACACACGGTACAGTTACATTCCAGGTCAGGACACTAAAATACTTGTAGCTTTTTCGCTGACAGTTGGCTTTTGTTGCTGTTGGATTTTTTTTTCCTTCACTTTATTATCTTTCTTCTTCCTCCCACACCCCCTTTCATCTTCTTCTTTTATCTCCCTCTTCCTCTCCCAGATTTCCTCTTTTTCTTTCTAAAAGGTGGCAAATGTACACCATGAAATATGTCCTTTCCCAGACTTCCAGATCACTTAGTGAGCTGTAGGCTGAATTTGAGACATGGGAAAAGTCAATTCCAATCAACAGGGTTTCCACCTTTTGGCAATTCATTAAAGCAATGCACAATACATTATACTCCCCTCCCTCAGAATTTCCATGGACTGTAAGCTATTTTTACTGTCTTGATCCCAGGAACAAATATAAATAAATGTAGTACTTGGAACTGTAGAATACAGCAACCAGAGGAATCTGTACTCATTGCTAAAACAGCAGCTGAAACAGCAGAAGAAAATAGAGACATGTGGAAAGAAGGGAAAATCAAAATGAGGGGGGACAAACATGGAGAGTGAAAGGAAAAGCAAAAGAGTAGCAAAGAGATTACTGTTCTCTCCTCACAGGATAGGAAAAATCAGACCACTGGTGACCATTTTGAAGACAGCCTGTATCTGTCATTTTGAGGAAGCCATCCTAAATCTGCAGTGTGTGCTCATTCTCACCCCCTCAGCTTCTCCTCCCACTGCCAAGGTGCAGAAGGTGGGGGTCACTTGGGGTTTAAGTGCCAACAGCCCCTGGGGCTCCCCCAGGCTCATCCTCTCTGCAGCCACCATGTGTCCTTCCCTGACACCTTTCCTTGCACAGGCTCTTTCCTGGGGTGCAGCAGTCTCTGCTCAGGGCCAGCGGGATCCTGCTGCATCCCATTGTGCCTTGTTACCCAAACCCAGTGCTGTTTCACCCCCAGGGTGGCTGCACACGACTCATCTTTGCCTGTTGGAGAATATCAGGTACCACACATTGGGTGCTTGCAGATGATAGCCTGACTCTCAGCGTACTGAGGGAAAGCAGCAGAGATGTGTCTCTGCACACAGGGGTGGGAACAGGATTCCTGTGTTTGCCAGGATTTCAGCTCAGGATCTGAGACTGGATCAGGAACTGAAAGGGCTCACCAGTTTCCTTAAGGCCAGCTGAAGGAAAGGCAGCCAGAGGAAAAAGGATTCCTACATACCCATTTTCACAGTCTATATGTGGCTTCCCTCATCATTTTTCTTTTCAGTTACCCAGGAGGTCAGTGAAGAGGTTGCACCAGGCTCTACCTTCCTGTTCAGACAAATAAGCCATAATTCCACAGCACGTTTATCAGGCTCCTTGCTAATGACTCAGAGTAAGCAAGCATTTCAGCCATAAGATAAGACAAGCCAAGTTCACCAGAGGATATTTTAAACAATGGAGCAAACAAGGTGTATTTCCAGAGGTGGGTGTAAATGTGTAATAAAATGAAAATGTTCCCTCTCACGTTATCAGACAGGTGTAAATCACAAGGTTGCTTCCTCTCTCAACTGCACGTGCCTCAAGTTCTGCTTGGAAAGTCAGAAAAAATCACATTGGTTCTGTTTGTGATTTCCTCATTGTTGCACATCCCTCCCTTATGACTCAGTTTCCACGAAGCTTGGAAGCCAACATTTCTAAATACTAATAAAAGGACTTTACTTTAAAGTTTATCGATCCATTTTGCGAGAATAAAGATGAAACTTTTAAATCTTATTAGTGATGGTGTCAGTGCAATGGAGAGTTCTGAGGGTCCCTCCTCTCTACCTATCTACTTCCCTTGCTATTTATGAAAAGGGAATTCCATTTTTAAAAAAGGAGAAAAAAAAACAAACTCGTGAAACCCCTTGCAGGATTTTTTGGACTCAATTATTTACTTTCATACTGTTTCTCAGTTTTACTTTTATGTTCAGTATTCCTAACAAGCCTCTTTCCCTTTGGCTTTCTATTGCATTTTTTTGGCTGGGAACTCTCAGGAATGTAAAAAACCACTGAGGTGGCCAGTGTAACAAAAATGCCAGCATTTATATACATGAGAAGAAAGTAACAGAGAAATTCCCCCAGACCACTACTGCCCATCTTATGGGCAGCTTTGGGTAGAAGCAGTATGATCTGATGTAGGAAAGAATTCAGGTTCAAAATACCCCATGAACCTTAAGACTTAGTTGATCAAAGTCCACATGGGAGAATAAATATACATTTTATATTTATGTGAAAAATTATCTAATCTCAACAGATTTCTGGTTTCTGTCTTTCCAAGACAATAGCAAATTATTTTTAACACCACCGAAAAAGAACTGAGAAACAGCTCTGCAGAAACTAAAAAAAGCTGCAGGATGAGGGTGAGTTCAGAGCAGCAACAGAGATCCAGCACACTCCAAATGGACCAGGGAAAGTTCAAGTCATTCTGGAAGGATGGATGGGAACTGATAATTTCTCAGTGCCTTTCTCTATTCTCCCTGTCGTTGCTTTTGGAAACCCTTAGCGGTTGCAATCTATTTATAGTTCACTCTGTTTTTGTAGTTTATCTCTGCTATAACATCGTGTCCCCTGTCCTGACTGCACAATATCAACCCAAAGGAATTCTTCACAGCTGGGTTCTCACCTCCTGCTTTATTAGAATGCTTTATTAATAGGAAGAGGGACAAGACTACTCTCATCAGGCTGATCATGCTCTCTGTTCATGATCCAGCTCTTAGCACACTACTTAAAATGGACATTTTTGGGTATGTGGCCCTACCACAGAGTACTTCAGGTACTCAGTTGTTTTAATGTTTATTTGATTTTAAATGTCAGTGTATTTATTACACAGGATTTATTTTATTTTCCTTCCCCTAGTGAATGTTCTGGAGTGTATCTGAGTGTATTTAAGGAAAAAAACATAAAGATGTAAATATCTGACGTGAAGATGCAAAGCAAGAATGATTCAACAAATTCAAAAATGAAGAAATTGTTTACATTGGTCCAAGATCCCCAAATCCTGAATAAAGAGATGAACTGAAACAAAGGTCGTTCAAGCTGAGTGTACCTGAAAAGGATGAAGTATTTGTATCCATTTTCCCATGGAGCAATTGGATGGAAAGTGTAACACCTGTGTCATAGGGAGCTGGCCCCGGTAAAATAATGGAGCTGGCAAATGAGATGAATTCTGTATTTCTAGGCTGAGCTTTCAGTCACCAAACCCAGGCCTTGACAGAGGACCCTGAGTGAGGGGCGTGCAGGGACCAGGAATCTTGGAGAGTTGGTCCCTGGCAGCGTCACCACGACACAGCAGGCAGAAAGCCCAGGAGCTGGAATGCATCATCTGCAAAGACTGCTCTTCCTGCTGCAGGGCTGCTCCCACTGGTGTCAGCAGGAGGAGTGCAGCCCTGGCTCAGCCCTGGCAGACAGGCAGTGGCCAAGAGCTGAGGCTGCTGCATGATGGAGGGACATTATCAACCACAGACAAGGGACCGCACCGCTGCTCCCCCAGCTCCTTGCTGGCCATGCTGGAAAGGGGAAACTGGGAGGCCTCGTTGGCACATCTGGGATAGTGCCATTTGCTGCCACGGTGGATAGCACTCCTTGGATGCAGGCCCACCCTTCATCCTTCAGGGGAGCAAGGGTTTCCAGTCCCACACATCTGCTCCTCTGCACAGAGATGAGGAGATGGGGAACAGACCAATTTCAGTAAACAAGAAGTTCCGACTAACTGCCAGCTCCTTGAAACTTAGATTTAGGAGACTGATTCAGAGATGAACTTTATGAAAATATTATTTAGAGGATTAGTTCATACGGTATTTTTAGCAAAAATGATAGCTGAAGACAAGCAAAAAGGATTGCTTTGGGTTTGTTTAATAAATGAAAAGAGCAATGTTACCATATAATTTCCATATATGCGTCAGTACAGCAGCTGGCACCCTCCTGACCCCTCAAATTACTGTCCCACTCCAGTCCTGTTACAGCAGCAAACTGATCCTGGGCCAGCAGGGCCAAGGAAATGTTTGTGTTCCTGCATAGTCAGCAGCCACCAGCAGGGACCTCACGCTCTCCTCATCTGCAGCAGGACTGCAGACACTACCCCCTTCCCATGGGGTGAGAAGGAGCAGAGCCTGTCCCAGACTCACTGCCCACCTAGCACAGGGTGGCAGGGCAGGGGTGCAAGGTGGTTCACCTGTTGGAGCAGTGTGTGCAGCTGAGGAAGGCTGTCTGTCACACACCTCATGCTTGGCAGGCCCTGGCACTCACTCTCCCAGCATGGGGGAGGTTTAAAGGCAACTTCACCAACCTCCTTCTGCTTCAAAATCATTCTTCTTCCTTCCTTCATTTCAGCAACATTATTAAAATGGTAATTTTAATATACTAAAGTACCAGGAATGCCTCATTCACATTATTCCTGGTAACAGCTTTTGCTCAGGTGGCACTGCCAATCACTTTGTGAGTTTTCAACAAGGAAGATCCTTCTTTGTCTTCTGGAAGTCTAAGGTGTTCCCAGCCAGTCATTCACTGACTTTTCTATATTCACGGAAGCTTCTCTCCTGACTTTCCCATCACATAATGTTTTGTTGTTATATTATTCTGCTCTATTTCAATTTTCCTTCCTCTGAGAATGAACCTTTCAGGAAAGTCCTGTTTGCTCCTGGACAAAACCAGAAACTTGAAAACCTCTGTGTACAATATGAGAACTCCCTCTTCCCATTGCTCTCCTGTTCCATACAGCCAACAATCCAGGAGGAAACACTAGCCCTGTCACCAACATAAGGAGGCCTTGCAACCACAGTCCCAGCTGTGATCCCTGATAGTTTATACTGTGCAAAGATCTTCTGGAGATTCATTGACTCAGGCTGTGTCCAGACTTCTGTGTACAGAGACTGCAGAATTTTTGCCAGGAGAGGATTAAAGCACATTCTCAAGAAGTATGTTTTAAGAGGCAATAGGAACAGGCTGAACTGTTCCCTTTGAACACCAGGATATATCTTTCTAGCATGAGGGTGACTGAGTGCTGGAACAAGCAGCCCAGAGATGTTGTGGAGTCTCCATCCTTGGAGATACTCAAAAGCCACCTGGGAGTGATCCAGATTCTAGGTGGCCCTGCTTGAGCTGGGGGGCTGGAGCAGGTGATCTTCACAAGTGCCTTTCAATCTCAACCCATTTGTGATGATTCTGTTTCTTTTTCTTTGCAAAGCTCCAAGCAACTGCAGCCTGCGTTACCTGTGCTAAGCCATTACACTGGAAAGGCAAGCTGCGTTTCTCTGACTTCACCTCTGCTTTCCTATGCTTTTGTCAGAAAATATTGTCTGTGTGCAAAAACAAGAACAGGACTGCCAAATAGCAGGAGGGACTAAGGAGGTCACAGAAGTGAGGGGAAGCACGATTGCTCATCCAGTGGCTGTCACTTTCAAGTAGAGATAGATAATATTGAAACTCAGCACTGTTGACTGTTACAGCAGAATTAATACTGCCACCACCTCCATATGTCATCTACAGGGACATGGCATTCCTGCACCCTCCCATTCAGCCTCTGTCTCTGCTCACTCCTGGTGCCTCCTTAGAAAACCTTGGCTCATTACTTTGGAACTTCTGAAAATTTTCAGACATGTTTCAGTTTCTCACTTGCTATGCAGCAGTTTCATTTAGCAGACCTAGAGGCTATTTCTTAAGATTATTTTTTCATAGATTTCCCTGTTCCTGGGAACTCCAAGAAAACCGTAGTGCAAACAGAAGTTTAAACAAAGTTGTTACATGCTATATCATATGACTTACTCAAAAGCTTTCCTCTTAACCACTACCACCTTTAATTATCTCTGAGCACACACAAGTCTTATAGGATGTTTGTGACCAGGTCAGGGTTTGGGGGTCTGCAGTGTATTTCTCCCTGCTCAGTAGCTGTCAGATTTATTTTGCATTGGGCATGGCTCTGCTGTCTGTTGGACCAGCCCAGCAGAGCACCTGTGTGTGAACCACCACAAAGTACATGCACCCTGGGAAAGGAGCTCTGCTGAGCTCTACTGCCCCAAACTCACTGAAACTCCTGCTGGGTATGGTCCTTGATTACTGTATTTCTATTTATTGGCCTGTGGCATTCAAGCAAACAAGGAGTGAAGTCACACCTCTCCCACGTGCCAGAAGTGCCTGACGCACAGAGTGTCCATGCACCACCAGCAGCAACATCAGACAGAGAGTCTTTGGTCAGCATGGCTGTAAGGCTTCTAGTGCTGGGTAAAAATGGTGCATAAACATGCTCAGCTGATTTTGGTTTAGCCAGAAAGTATTGAAGAGACCTAACAGTATCTGTGCCGGCTGAGATCCTTCTCTGTCTGCAGGTTGGGTATGACCTGCCATGCTGGCACTGGCCTTAAAACTGATGTGAAGGCAGAGCTGGCATAGATCCTGTGTCATGTGCACTCATTTGACAGAAACATGAGGTGGGCTCCAGGCCAGTTTCAAAGGCTGTCTGAACTGGGAGCCAGCCCTGGTGTCACTGGTATGGGTCAATTCTGCTGCAGGTCACAGAGGAAACACACCCTGAAATTAGGAGGGAAAGCTGAGATCACAGTTACCTTCTGCTCTAAGATACCAAAGGGCAGATGCAGTTAAATATTAACATTTCTGTGATACAGCTATGACCTGGCCCAACAGTATTACATACATTGTGTGTTATGTGCGTGTATTACACACATTGTATTTTATGTACTTTGTTGCATGTGTGTCTAAGAATAGACATTCACCTGGGTGGTCTCCACAGGTATGACTAACCACCCTGCCCACCCACTTTCAACCTTAGGGACTCAGAGAGAAAATTGAATGACAATTTAGGCTCACAATTTCTTGGTACAATCACAGTCCACTTACTCTTGTACTTACGGGAGCAGCCCAGTGATTCAGAAGTTATCAATAATCTCTTGTACTGAATGGGCAGCTTGCTCCATAGGAGCGTCAGGACATACATTTTACAAGGTCACTCATTCCAAAGTACCTCCGTGGAGAACAGCTTGTGCATTGTAAAACTGCCTGTGCTGCCTCCTCTGCAGCCTCAGCCTTGGCAAAGCAGAGTGGGACCAGTGCTGTGGGCATGGCTGGGGAGTCTATTTGGCCATCAGGCCTTCACCTGCTGGGAAATGCAGGACACCCTGCACACACACTGCCCCCATGTACACACACACAGGGACATGCTGCTGTCCCACTGTGGCTCCTTCTGTGAAGGCTGCCTACACTTGGTCCTTGTTTTTACCTAGATCTGATTAACAGGCTAAGATACAGTCACTTAACTTGCTTGAATTCATGCCTTAGTTTCAGGCCACTGAGAATGGCTCTTCCACAGGGAGCTCCCCTGCTTCACTTCACCAATTCCTCCTGAGTCAGACGTGGACCTGCTCTGGCTCAGCAATGTCCCTGTGCTGGCTTTATACTTCATCTGTACCAAGTGCCAAGTTCAATGATCTCATTCCACCCTTAGCTGTAAAGTGGCTCCGTTTTCCCATGGATATTTCACTTCAAAAGATGCTTGTTGAAGAGCAGACCAACCCTATGGTGCTCAAGGGTCACATCTCACTGAAGCACGTGGGCAAATTAGCACTGCTCCAAACAGGATATCTGCTGGTGACTATCACTGTCTCGTTTCCGCTAAGGTCCACCCACTGCCTCATCTCTTACCCTGGAGACCACTATGAAGGCATTTATTGCAGCAGGGAGGGAGCACCAAAGCCCACTGGGCAGCACAGACAGGCAATTAGCATGGGAAGACTCAAGCAGAAAATATTGCTCTCTGTTTCTTATTTCATGTGGTATGTGTTTGGCTTCAAACTTGCCTGCTAGCTAATGTCCTTATGCTTGATTCCCCCACTTCCCTGAGCAGCCTCTTTCAGTGTACTTCTAGCCAGTCCCACTGAAATTTAGTCCAGAGCTGTCTGCATTCATGATAGATTGGCAGAGTTCAGTCTAAATTCCTTACCAAAGGTTGACTGTCTGTGTATGAATGCTGGGTCTTGTATGTTCCCTTTGGACTTAAACCATGGCACCCTCTTGCCACTGCTCCTTGGTGGTTTTCTTTACCCTTGAACACCCTGTTTATAATAAACTCTGTTTATTGTATTACCCCACTTGTAGCTGCAAGTGGCTTTGTGTCATCAGTGTATTTCATTATCTCTCAGATGTATGGAAAGATGCCCAAATATTCACAAAACCAAATTACAATACATCAAAACCCAACAGGCTAAGAAATGGAAAATAAAAGTTGAGAGCAAGAACTCTTAGCCTGTCCTGAAAGGAAGACTTTGGAGCACCTGACATGACAAGTAGTGTTGGATACCTCCTCCTCTACTGGGGCTGCACATCACTTCCAAGCACCTTGGATGTCAGAGGCATCAGACTTGAACGCCAAATCTCACAGACCAATGTGCCATTTCTCAGCTACAAAAGGACTGGTTTTTAAAAGTAATTTGAGCAGAAGAAATAGCTTCATTTCCTGCTGAGCAGAAATCTCTTTTAGAAACATAAATGTCCACTCTAATAACAATTGTGTAAACAAACACTGACAAACTGCATCCCAGCTGTGTGCTTAAGATACTTAACTCCCCAAAGATTCAAGCTTGCGAAATATATCTGAACTCCTTTTGCATTCAGAAAAAAATATTCAAACCCAGAGTCAAGAAGTCTTTCCTTGAATCTGTTGCTTAATTAGGATTCATTCCCAATTACAATTTTCTTAGGTCAGTATTAACTGCTTTGTTCTTTTAAATAAGTGTTTTGTGTTTGCTTTCTGTAATTTAAAGAGTAATTTATGATGCCAAGAGATATAGGTGTGTTCACTCATTTCACAAAGTGCTAGAAGGATGATTTAGCTGAGGACCATATGGAAGATCCCAGAATATTGTTCATAATGACTCTGAAGTTGAAGTCTTCTGGCATGGTGTAGTTGGGGGAATTCTGTAATTGCCAGCCTCTCATTAGACCCCACTCACAGCAGTGATCCTAACAGCTGCATGGTGATATGCAAGGAGCAAGGCTGTCAGAAATTCGGAAAAATCAATTCTCATAATGTTATACCATCTTTTATTCTACTAGGGCTGGGTTTACACAGCCCAGTCCTGTGGTTGATGGCATTTTGCTGCCTCAGTGATCAAACAGGATTTCTGAAGGGGTTGGGCCAAGAATAGGGATGGCAGGAGGAGTCAAAGGGAACTGTCACAGGTTGAGGCAGGGCAGAGGTGAGTTAGGGAACTTTGACTGGGAGCAATTGGTCTCAAAGGACAAGAGCAGTCTCTCCTCATGCCCCCCTGTTCCTGTCCATCTTCCCACGGCCAGGACACTTTGCTCCAGAGCAGTCTTGTCTGATGAGACAGAGGGTCACCATCTTCTTCCGACAGCCACCCACCCCTCAGAGAAGCAGCCCTGTCTCCCTCTCCCACCTCTGCACGGCTGCCATTCCCACTGAGGAGGGGGAGAAAGGCGTGGGCCAGGACAGAGCTCCAGAAAGCGGGGATGTGGAGCCCCCTGATGATGGGAGCAGTTATAGGATGTGCTGCTCCTTGTCACCTTCCCTCCTGGGCTGCTCAGAGCAGCAGCACCGGAGCAGGGACCTGCAGGGATGGGAACAGGACACCCCTGCTCTGATCCCTGCAGGACAGCCTCAACCCCTGCCACCGCTTTAGGTCTGCTCTGAGCCTGGGAGGAGCCAGGGATGGCCCCGTGCCTCACCCTGAGCTGTGCAGCTGTGATGCCCTGTCTGAGCACAGCAGTAAGCACATGATTGATATGTGTAATCTAGGAACCCATTAAGCAATCGCGATCCCGAGACCTTACTGCAAAATTAAATGCTTGTAATTAACTACATTTTAAAGTCTTGGAACAGAGTCAATTCCAAACTGCAAACCTGCTTGCTACTTGCTGGTTTGCTTTCTCCTATTTTTGGGGTTTTTTTCTTTCTTCCCTTTTGAATTTGCAAGCTTTCTTCAAGCTTTGCTTCACATGACACCTACTTAACTTGCCCCTTCCTTCTTATCTGGGCATGAAGCAGCTCCCATTCCTGCAGAGTCCAAAAGAAGCTTCTACACATGGGATAGAAGGAGGCAATGTGCTTAAGCCAGCTCAAGAGTGACCATGCCCAGGCAGAGCAGTGAAATAGGCTTCACCTCAGCCCCTGACAGGTTCCTTTGGGTGCAGTTACCCAGTGTGTCATGACAGCAAAGCCTGCCTTCCCCACCAGCAGCAGAAATGCATGTTATGATGCAGCCTCAGTCCCCAGCTGATCCCAGCCAAGCTGTTTATCAAGTGCTCTGAGCAGGACCTGGTGTTGCAACATCCATACTGTTTGCACTGCTTGTCTCAGGCAGGTCCTGCTGCCTTTACAGCAGGTATCAGCAATTCAACTGAGCAAAAGAAATAACAAAGCTAAGGCTTAGGCTGCAAGCCCTTGCTCTTTGTAGTCACACTGAAGCCCTGGAAGCCATGGGCTTCCTGTCTGGGTGGCTGTGGTGTCAGGCTGGGTAGAGTCACAGGGATAACCATGGATGATGGTGTGTGCTGTACCTGTGCTGTGACATCCCAGAGCTGGGAAGGCTGGTCTGCCCAGCTCCAACCCTGACTCTGCTGACAGATGTACTTACCCCTTCCAGACAGCTCTTGGAGGAGTTTTGTGAAGTGGATGGGTGTGTGGGCTCAGGAAAAGTCTCTGACCAGCGTTAAATAAAAAAAACTAAAACCTGTGTGTTTTTCCTCAAGTGCCTAGCACACCCTCTAGGCTCTGTGCCATGAGTTACAGGGCTGCCTGGACTCCTCTGCTCACTTTGGGAACCTGTTATCAGTGCCCTTTGATAAGAGCAGCTCTACAAACCCCAAGCACTGTGGGGTGACCTTGCCATCTCCTTGGGAAGTCAGAACAAAGCAACAGCACCCTAGGGACCATGGCACAGGTTCACAACAAGCCAAGCTGTCCCAGGGCCAATTCCCTCTCCCTGGGCAGCCCAAGCATCCTCATCCTAGCCAAAGAGTGCTCACACAGCACTCCAGCAGCCCAAGAGGCCAAATGCCAGTGGTACAGCAGCTCAGCATGCTCCTGTTTTGGCAAAAGCCATGCCACCTCATGGCTGCAGAAATGAAAGCTTCAGAGGACAAACCCCATGAACACGTTGTGTTCTGTGCCATGGCAAAAGCTGAGGAGTAAGGACTGAGCACTGAACTGTCTTTGTCACCAAGGGAGATATCCCTGGGTTGCACAATACCAATGGTAATTAACGTGCAAGGAAGAAATGAGCTCAAGCTGTGACTTTTGGATCTAGATGCAAATAATCTTAAACTAGAGAGTTTTGCCAAATACGGAATGATTATCATCTGAGAAAAATGTGTTAGTAGTATATGAGCCAGCCATAAAGTACACTTTGTTTCTCTCGGTTAGAAAATAAGTTCTCATGGTGCAAATAGATACCAAGTGCAAACATGAGCCATTTGAAATGACTTAAGCAGCCTAAACACAAGGTGCATAGGCTCCCTCTACAGTCAGTTCTTGGATATCCAGCTCTCAGTGCTGACCTGAAGAGCTGAGATCCCATGACCCAAGCTGCTATTAGCAGCTCTGGGTGTTCAGATCTACCATTAAACACCACTGTAGGTCCTGCTTCACGTGTGGATGTATATCCAGAGGTAACTAGATGCTGCATGTTCAGCTTTTACATGGCTGACATTAGCCCAGGTGAAACCCTACCAAAAACTACAAGGCAGATGGTTTTTCCATCACCACAGGGACATCCTGCTTCTTCCCTCTTCTTTCCAGCTTCCTTCTCCCAGCAGATTGAATGCCCTGTGATCCTGTGCCTTCCTTTGTGCTGAATTTTCCTCATCCCTTCACTGAGCCCTACAACCTACTACTGCAGAAGAATTGGCCTCTGTCTTCATAGCAAGTTGAGCCAGTTAATTGTCTACAGGATTAACAAATGCCACAACAGGCTGTGGGAAAGGGGATGGGGATTTCCACCAAGAAATCAGACTGGCTCTGCCTGGCTGAAGTAGCTGCACCCCAATGCACAGGCAGTGCATCTCAGTGGGTGCATTATTTGATGCTTCCAGGGATGTTTCCAGTGATTCTCCATCACATTTGTGTGAATCAAGCATGTCCTGCGCAGGTACAGAGTAGCATGTGATTCTGACAGACAGCATGCTCAGAGCTCCCTGTTAAAAGTCTGTGTTCTTGGTATATTCACAGGAAACAGAGCCAATAAGACCCAAATACACAGGGAAGTACTGAACCAAAATCATCACTAAGAATGACTCACTAGAAGGAAATCAATGCAGAAGTGTTTACTCATGCAAGATGGTTTGTAGGACATGTCAGCATGCTCCTGGTGGGAAAGTCTGTCTAAGTCACCTCTAGCAAACTGTTTTAACCTAAATTCTCAGAGATCTGAAAAGCAGTTTCTCTGAAAAGCTAACCTGCTAGATGTGTCTGCCTCAGTTTCTCGGCCTTCATGAGAGATTTCATGAGAGGATGCTTTCAGATCTTTGAACTGGGGCTATTGTTTGGCAGCCAACAGCTATTTATACAATCATTATCAGTATGCCTTTCATCTGTAATTGTTTGTTTACAGGAGTGTGGTAGGCTTGGCTTTGCTCACATTTCACCAACCCTTCAAGCCTACATCTAAAGCTCAGGAGGTCAGAGTACAGGAATGTTCACCCCAGCTTTTGAAGGCTGACTTGTTTTAAAGCAGTCATGGTAATGCTTCACTACTGCAGACTGAAGGGATTACTGATTATACCCAGCAACCCTGACACACTTGACAGTGTTTCATGGACCTGCCACTGCAGAGTGACATAGCTCTTCTATCAGGGACATGGATGCCCTCTGCTAAAAGAGCTGCTCTGACTTTCTTCCCTTTTCTCACCTGGCTGTATGGGGTGGGTGCTGTACTGCATCTGTGCTAATAAATGGGAAGGCTGGAGGCACTGCTCACCTCTGTACACACCATCCCCAGTCAGGTTGATCTTTTCCCTCCTGACTGCCAGAAGCAGCCTGCCTGACATCCCCTCCCCACACCTGCCTGGGTGTTGTGAGGTGCTAACAGGAATCAGGCAAAAAATCAGGGGAGGGTGATAAAGATGAAGCACAGTGCCTAAGAGACAGTGCTCGAGCCCATGCACAGTCGTGTTCAGTTTTTCAGTACAGATGTCGTGCTGGCCAGCTCTCATGCTGCCTCCATTCTCTGGCACTCAGATCCACCAGCAGAACTGCATGCATGCTCCCTGCCTGCTCTGGCTCCAGCAAAGTGGAAAAAAACCACACTTAAAACATCTTAAAGACATCCTACTCAGGGATATCCAGGTGACAAGAGTCACCTGCCTTTATATTGGTGGGATGGAGCACTCATTTCCCTCAAGACTGGTGAGACCATAGACAGGATAGAGTCTGGCCAGGATTATTCAAGGGCAGCTTGGATGACAGTAGCCGAAATCTCTGGACATCCTGCAATATGTACCCATGGTCACTCCCACTGTAGGACAACACTTTTCTTCCTGGCAATAAAAGATAATACTCAAGTGACAGTGAAGTTTTTCCATAAAAAATAACATTAATCATCATCAGAGATCCAACCTTCTGCCAGGATAACTGGCATGTGAGCACCACACTGGCAGCTCTCACTTTCTCCACATTGCAACCACAGTAGGCAGAATCAGGAGAGGGAGTAAAGCAGATTTCCAGAGTTTATGCACTTCCTGTTGCACTTAGCTCAGTTTTGGCTGGGACAGGCTTTAGCTGTTAACCACTGCATCAAATATGTGCCCTGCTGAGCAGTCTGTGTGCAGGAGGGTGCAAGGTTTAAAGGCTGCAGGTGCAGGGAGCTCCTTGAGCATTAACAGGGGCAATAGTCCCTTCTCTGCTCCTAATGAAACCAGACTGAACAGAGATAGGTAAACTCTTCAGTTGTACACAGTCAAAGGGCTGGTCTTTTCTTAGACCCGTTTGTGATTCGTGACATTTCCTAGGAATGCTGGTCATTGTAATTCAAGAGTGCTTGTTTGTAATATGTCTTTTAAATATTGTATTACTTATCACCTCTGTTTTCCTCATTATTTAGTTTTGTGCTACAAAACCTCAGAGAGGGCACTGAGTGCTCCTCAGGGGAAAATCAACACAGGGACAGCAGCCTGCTCAGAGGTGCTTTCTTAATAGTGTTTATGGCCTCTGAAAATACTGGACAGAGTAATTACCACCTGCCCCATACTGTGCATGGGCAGATTGTCAGTAACAGACTGAAATGGCCATAAGCTAAGGCTACAGATCTTGCATTTCAAGTATGTCCTATATAAAAAATATTAACAAGAGAAGACAAAAAGAAAAGCCAAAATGTGTTTAGAAACAGCATTTAAGAAACAAAAGTTGCAATGCATGACTTGACAATTGACAAACTTAACTGATTATATGAGTTTAAATCAAACACCTCAGCTCTTATTTAGGCATGCAGTGAAAGCCAAAGCCTTGGAAAGCAACTGAGTTGGATACTTCCATGGTTTGTGACACACAAAGATGCCAGACTTGGATAACATTTTGGAGCACGTCAGAGAATTTGACTTCTTTCAGAAGAAAGCCTTCTTTATCTTATGCCTGCTTTCTGTTACTTTTGCTCCTATTTATAAGGGGATATTTTTCCTGGGATTCAGCCCTGAGTATCTCCAGCCCCGGGGTGGCTGAGCTGTGGCTGGAGCCTGGAGGAGCAGCTCAATCACACAGTTCCCCAGTGGGATGGCCACGGGGCCAGCTTCAGCAGCCGCTGCAGGAGGTACGAGGTGGACTGGAACACAACAGGCATCAGCTGCACCGACCCCCTCGGCAGCCTGGGGGGCACTGGGGACACTGTTCTGTTGTGTTTGCAGGGATCCCGTGGCAGGGAGGAATGATGAATCTGACTCCATATTCTCAGAAGGATAATTTATTATTTTATGATATTATATTATATTAAAGAATCCTATTCTAAACTATACTAAAGAATACAGAAAGGATACTTACAGAATGCTAAAAAGCTGAAAGTGAAAACTTGTGACTCTCTCCAGAGCCCCAACACAGCTTGGCACTGATTGGCCATTGAGCCAAAACAGCCCACACCAGAATCCAGTGAAACAATCACCTGTGGGTAAACAATCTCCAAACACATTCCAGACGAGAAAAACACAGGAGAAGCAAATGAGATAATAATCATTTTCTCTGAGGCTTCTCAGCTTCCCAGGAGAAAAATCCTGGGCAAAGGGGTTTTTCAGAGAATGTGAATGCCACACCATCCCCCTCAGTCCCTGCCGGGATGGCTGGGTCTGTGACTCTCCAGGAAGCTCTGTTGTGATAGAGGTGAGGCATAGCTTGTCCAGAAAAATCACTCCTGTCTGCACAGCTTAAAGATAGAACATGCTGGACCAATAAAGTTTGCTTTTGGTGTACAGTCTGAGTTTGACTGCTAATAAACAATGTCAGAACCTGCTAGACACTTAGGGCAAAGATCCATCTACATAAACATGGGGAAATGATTGCTTTTCCTGGCACATAATACTGCAGTCTTGTCATAAATGGCTATTCTCATAATTATTATTTCCATCACCAAACTGAGAGGAGCACCTATAGCCCAAACCAAGGAATTGCACTTTTGGATGATAATCCAGACTCTCATCCATAACGAACAAGAATCAGAGATTAGGACTACATTTCTCATATAATGCTTTAGCAACAGCAGTGCTCCTTTATCTCAATTTACAGTATCTAAACCAGATAATCTAGAATATGAAAATCAATGCAAAGCAGTACTAATAGTCTTAAAACCATGTAGAGACCTGAAGTACTGGAGTATAGCAATGATCTCCAAACAGATCTCTTCTACTTCCCCTCCACTGCCAAATCTGTATTAGCTATACCTAAACTGTGCCTAGCAGATGTTTGTGTAGCTCAACCCTAAAAAACCTCCCAGCTTCCCTGGGTAGGGCATTCACATTTCCTTGCTTCACTATCATCACTGTTACAAAGCAAGTCCATCTCATTTTCCCTTGGGGCAGATGGGCTGGGACAGAGAAGAGCACCCCAGCTGTCCTCCACACCAGGGAAACCAAGCTGAGCTGTTTGGTATGGCCCCAGCAAACTTGTCTGAGTTAGACAAAGATTAAATAAACAGCCAAATACATTCATGCTTCTTTCTGGGCTGAAGGCTAATCACACTTGAGTGAATACTTCAGCTGTGGAGAAGTTATTACCAATTTGTCCTCCTCCCTTTGCTGGGTGTGTCCTGACAACCTGTTACTTGTAAATCAAAAGCAAATTCACAAGTACCCCTCCCCTTCAGAGGAAAGCCAGCCAAATCTTGGGCCTTTTGCCAGTGCTACTGAGGTGAGGGACACCCCAGCTCCTGGCTCCACCCCAGCAGCACCTCCATCTCTCTCACCTGGCGTTGCTTTTGCAGCAAGCTTTTGCACATGGTTTGAGACAGGTCTTGGCGTCTGGGAAGGAGACGATGCTCCAAGTGTCCTCCAAATTTCAAGCAGATAGGTGATGACAGGAGGATGAGATTTTTCTGAGCTTTTTGTTTGTTCTTTCAGAGTTTTCCTCCCTTTTTCAGCCTCCTTATGTGTCATTATGCAATCATTTTCTGGGGTGTAACTTTCACAAGGTTGGGGAAAGTCCAAACAAGATGTAATGCACATGTAAGCTTAAGAAGATAGAGGGTTTCTTTCCCTCTTTTTTTCTGGTTGATGCCATTGGTTTCCTTCCTTCTCAAACAGCCATGGTTTGGGGGAATGCCCCTGAGCTTCTAACTGTGTTTGCCCTTACAGTTTAACCTGGTGTGTGTGTGTGTGAGGACTGCTGGAAGCTGGACCTCCTCCAGTGGTGTGTGATGCTGGGATTTTATTGGCTCCATGACCATTGGCTACATGGCAGACAGGTGGGTGGTGTGTAGACAGGGATGGGATGAACTCTTTCTTCTGGTTGCTTTCTGATGTTGTTGAACAACATTCACAAGCCAGAAAGAAAATAAATGCAACCAAAACCTGATTGAAAAGGTCTCTGTGTCACTTAAAAGGGAGATGGGTGGTGGTTTCTAAGGTCCTACTTTCAATGCTGTTGTGACCCAAAAATCCACAAAAATGCCAAAGTATCACTCCACTTTTACAACCCTGAGGAATTCACACAAGTGGAGAGACTTTGTTTTCTCTCATAGGTGCAAACTGCAACACAAGCTCAGAGTCCATGATGAAATAGTTCTTGCACCAAGAACTATTTGCTCATCTTTGCAATAAATTTGTTTCACATTAATTTTAACAGTATCCAGATGGCCATAAATCAGTTTCAAACTAGGAGAGTTTTTCTCAGAAAACAGAAGAAGAAATATTCTTCCATTTTCTACAGAAATAGAAGCAGTTGTTCCTTCCTAAATTTTATTTGATCCTACTTTTTTTTCTGCTGAGTCTGTATTTACCAGTTCTAGACATTATTGTCCTTCATTTCCTCTTTTCCATCACAATTATCATTGTGCCGTATATTTGCCCAGTGAATTGGTTTCTTAGGTTAGACTCCGAACAAATTCAGTGCTTTGTAGCTTATCTGCCTCTGCATATATACCAAATTTTTCAGTAAAATAACAAGGGATGAGAAGACTGGAATTTGAAGAAATGGAGGTAACAAGGAGTGAATAATCCTTCTGGAGATGCAGTCTGTCTTGAATTTTTTTTTTTTTTTTACTTTGTATTCTCTATAGCCTTTTCCCCCCAAGACTGCCCCAAAATTGTCTCTCTTGAATAGATATTGCTATTGTTCCCTTATTTTCACTGTCCCACTCCTCCAAGGAGAAAGGTCTATGGGAAGGGCATAGCCATCCCCTGTAGTACTTCAGCAGTGTCTCAAAATGAGGATGGGAGTGTGTTTGTCTCATGGGTCCCTGCTCCCTGCTTTCAGTGCAGGCAAACACACCGTCAGTTAGGTTGTGCAGATGAATCTGCTTGTGAAGGAGCTCATCTATGCACAGATTGGACAGATTGCTTTCCCATCCTCATTAATCTTTTCCATACTGCAAACCAGACAGGCTTTTTTAGAAGCTTCCTGCTTAAATGGATTTTTCATCAGTAGATAGTGATTTATTGAAGTAACTCTTTGTGGCCACATCTTGTATGTGGCTACAACTTTGGCAGAAGAAATTCTCAGGTGAAAACCATCAAATGGCTACAGCAGTGCCACAAAAATCCTACATCCAGTCTTCCATCCTGGGATGGAGTCCTCTGTCCCATTTCAAGGACAAAAGTGGACAGACTTATGACAACAACTGCTTTTCTTCACATGCATTTTGGAAGGCCTTTTTTTTTTTTGTTTTGTTTTAATCAGAAACATTTGTTGCCTCCCTCATCCTCTCATTCTCTTAAATCCAAGTTCTTGTTTTCTGACTAATCTCCTAGTAAACTTGAAGCATTCCATCTTTTTTTCCAGAACTGAGGTTTGGGTGGTGATGTACCCACACCCAGGCATAACAGGACATGAAACAGCAGAGAGCAGATTCCATGGCTGTCAGAAGCACCACTCTTCAGAGCACCTTTCCAAGCAATCATGTTCCCTAGCCAAGGCATTTCTTGCCACCATATGATGGTGAGAGCCAGCAGAAACCAGAGCTTCCAAAATCATACCCATTTATAGCCAAAATGCTCTTCTGTCTCTCTCTGTCAAAATACTGCAGGATCTTTTGCAAAGGCTTTTTGTGAAGCAGGAGCATGGAAAGACACGAGGGAGTAGGATATAAATCCTCCTAAGGTAAAACAATACATGTCAGAGTGTTCAGAAGGGGTCTGCACCCCGCTCACACCACCCTGCCCCAGCTCCCTGCTGCTCCTGCACTGAGAGCACCCAAGAGTAACACAAAATACCATAACCAGGATGTGTTGTGCTCAGGGTAAAAACAAAACCAGAAGTCTCCAATGTGGTCTGATGAGGCTCTCATGGGCTAAACGTTAAGGCAAGTCAAAAATGTCTGTATGTCAGGCTCATGAGAGGATGAAGTTTGAGTGATGGGACCTGCTGATGCTACTGTGGAAAAAAAAAAAAAGACATCTTATTTTGGCCGGTACTTATTATCATGCTATTTTTGTTAGTGGATGCTGACTGATTTAATGGCTTTTATAATTCATACTTCTAACTGAATGTGTATCTCTGTCAGCTAGAAATCAAATGCCTTTCCAGTGTTCCAGTCATCTTGTTTGTTTTGGAAACCCTCTATTTCTGACTACCAGTGAGTCACAGTGAAAAAGGGAATGACAAATGACAGCCACGTACAAAACCCTACTCAAGAAGAGCTCAATAATCAGCCAGGGTTGATAAGAAAATATGAAAAGATCACAGGTAGCAAACAAATCCCTATTAAAAAGCTATGGCAGCTTTGAAGGATAGGTTGGGAAGCCATATCAAAGTAATCTTGAATTCATTGGCCAAGTCTGAACCAAAAGTGAGCAATGACCTGAAAATGCAAGGCAGGGGAGTTCCCTGAAGTTCCACAGAGGTGGTTAATGCTGCAAATGAAGAGCAGATATAGACTCCTATTCAAAATCAGTTCTTCAGCTCTCCTAATCAAAATCACCCTCTCCAGCTTCTTCAAACCCTTTGGTTTGCCCCCTACCCTTCCAGGACCTGAGCTTCTTTCTTCTCTTTTATTCCCCCTCACAGATTTGGGCACAAACTCTGCCTTCTGGTCACTGCATCAATGGTTTCAGGGATTCTGATGGCCTTTGCACTGAGCTACACCTGAATGGTGATGTTTGGCCTGATCCAGGGACTGATCAGCAAGGGAAGCTGGCGCACAGGCTCTTCCTCAGGTGCCCAGTTTGCAATTGCACCTTCTTGGAAGGGACCCCTGATTAGCAGCAAGCCTGACCCCCACTGACACCATCTAATTTTCAAAGCACTGTCTGTAACAAGCAGACTTCCTGACCCAGAAGCATTTTTGCTTTGCTCCTTCATGTACCATCCTGCAAAATTTTTCTATTTTCCTCCTGAACACTTTCATGTTTCTGGTGTTCCAGAGCATCTGACAGCAGCAGCTCATGTGGCTTAAAGTGGAAAATTCATGAAGGAGCACTTCCTTTTACTTCTTATAAAACTAAAATCTCTTTGGGCTACTCATTCACAGGTCATTTCTGCAGCGAGCAGGAGTGCAGTCACGAGCCCAACTCACTTCCTCCAAGCTACACCTGACTCTGCACAAAAGTAGCACAGAGGCAGTATCTGATTTGCTGTCACAATTCCCTCTACTTCCCTTAAAAACTTGGTGCTGTTGGTCTATAATTCGGCTCTGCCACTCAGCAGTGAGCACTGCCCCTGTGGAGCCCACTGTGGGAGCCCAAGGCATCCACAAGGCCCTTTTCCCTCCTAGTTTTGCTCCTCTTCTTCCAGGGAAATAAGTATAAAAAACAAGCACCTCTAAGCCCAGGCTGGCTTTTAAGATTTGGCATTCTAGAATTTTACTAGATATTAGGCAAGCTGGAAAATGAAAAAAAAGACAATGAGGAGTTGGAGGCAGTGAACCCTGAGGACATGTTGGGCCGCATACAACCACATCAAAATTCAGGATCAGGGATGGGGAAGGAGCAGAAAGCCCAATCACAGACACCCCCTGGGACCAGCACAAACAATAACAGGACGCTCTGCTCTGCATATTGAAGCACATTAAAGTTTGTCTTTATGCATGAATGTTTTCCTAATGCCCTGAGCTTGATTATTTACATGGCCAAAGTCCCAGACATCTGTCAGAAATAAGTACTCAGGCAGGGGGAAAGATAAGCCAAAGAAGGAGTAAAGGATGTGGCTTTAAAAGTAGTTTTCTCTCCATACCATGGTGGAAAATCACTGCTGTGATGCCTTTGAAGGTTGAAGAGTCCTCTCCACAGGTCTTGGGAATCTGTGATTCAGATCATATTCATCAACTTATGTTTATTCTCTGGATTTGAGTTTGCCTCCTGACCAGTGCTAATTGTGGAAGAAGGTCCAATTTCTTAATATTTTAAAGTATTAAAAATGTAGGATGACACAGTGCTGTAGACTAGGGATGGGATAGGAACACAGAAGTGCCCAAACAAGAGCCATGCTTGCATGTTGGCATTTGGATTTAGGTGCTGACAGCAACAGCAGGGGATGAGAACAGGGCTTAGAAAGGTGCAGCCCTTGGCCACAAGACCATCTGCCCATCAGATGATGCCATGGAGAACACCAGAAAATTTGTAAAAGTAAAGCTGCTTGGCCAAACCCATTTGGTGAAGGCTGGTAGGTATCCCAAAACATGGAGCTTTTAAGTTCTCTTCAGGCTCAGCTGATATAAAGTCCAGGTTTAAGTAATTAGGTGAGGAGCAGGGCCTTCTTTAGGGGTCAGTCCCACTTTAATTAATGTGGCCCTGTTTACTTGCTCCCAGGCTCCTTGCCAGAGTCAGGTGGTGCTTGGTCCTGAAGGGCTCCTTCCCAAGCTCCACTGGCCCTGGTTGTGCTCCAGCAGCCCCAGGAGCAGACAGGCTCCAGCTGCTCTTTAGGGGAAGGGAAGCTGTCAAACTGTGTTACCTGAGGCAGGATGTGAGCTCCACCCACAGCCTGGGGTGACACACTCCTGCCACCCCCAGGACACAGTGCTGCTGCTCCCCATTTTGAGAGCAGCCATGTGCACCTGGACCAGCTTTTACATGCCTCTGACTTCCCAGCTCCAGGAATCAATCCATCAATGGGCAAAGGTCACCAGCAAAGATATGAATGAAGGACATTTGCCCTTGTGTTTATTAAGCTGCCAGCAGAAGCAGATGCCACTATCACATGCAGATAACAGTAAAGCAAAGGTGTGCCAGAGCCTCTGTAGCTCCTGCTGTGGCAGTAGCAGTGCTTGTGAGAATAAATACCAGTGTGATAGGTAAGAGTCTTGGGACTCAGCTTTTGTAATTATTTATTTATTCATCTCAGTCTTTGCTTTGCTTAACTTGTTGCTACCACCCCCATTTTCTACCTGCAGAGTTTTCAACAGGTTTTATATAAAAGAATGGTAAGTCAGAATTTCTGATAGATTTCTTTTAGTCCAGGGAAGAGATATGTCAGCAACCAGAGCAGGATATCAGCTGTACTAGACACATAATTACACCCCCACTGTTCCTCTTGCCCTCTCAGGACAAGCTCATTCCCCTCTGATCCTGAAGCAAATAGTAGTTTTGCAACTGCCCGGGCCAAAGTCATGTCATTCCTGATCTGTCCCTGCTCTTCTCAGGCAACCTTGCCGTGGCCCTGCCTCTCTGGCCAGCACACTTCCCTGCCCTGGAGGCCCTCACAGCAGCACTGAACATTAACTGAGGTCCAGGTCAGCTGAAAGCAGGTGCAAGGTCACTGGGATGCAATCCTGGGGGAATTTCACCCTGCCTGCTAGAGTCCAGCAGTGTCTTGCTCAACTGGGAGTTCTCTCCCTGCAGCTGACTAGCAATGGGCAGAGGTGTCTTGTACCCTGCTCACAGTATCCTTAAGGAAAACCAGTGGTTTTTCCAGCAGATAGGGACCAGCAACACAAACAGGGAAGGGGAGCCACAGGATGATTGTCCCTGTTTTGTCCTGCAACCACAGGCCTGCTGCAGTCGCTCAACAGGATGGACTAGGACAATCCTGAAGGTGCTGGACATTTCCTGGAAGACCCAGTGCTGTTCCTGATTCTCCTTGATGCACAGGACCCTTGGTCAGGGTCCTGCACGTTCCCAAGCCTGATCCCAGCTCACTCCAAAGGAATGCCCCTGCAGGGCACATGTATAATGCTATTACCTTATAAAGGATTAAGAGTGTTTCTGCTATGCATGCTCTGGAGTTGCCACATGCCCATCCTTGTGAGTGTACATCCTTGTGAGTAGCCAGTAAAATAGGAGAAAATAAAATCAATCTTTTTAAAAACTGTGCAAGTTGTCACACAACTGAACCAGGTTTGTAGTTACCTTGATTCTACAATGGAGATAAATACCATATTATGCTGCCTCTTCTTAAGAGAAACCAACGAAGTCAGACTTCATGGAGACTTACAAAGTTTTGTTGGTATTGATCCTACCATACTCAAGTTAAGACCTCTTGAAATCCATATTGAAGTCCACACAGCTAGTACAAAAATTTCCCAGACTTAAAATATGTTTCTCTTAGTGTAGAGAGGGGGAAGCAGCTCTGCAGCAATTGGGACGATCCCATCAGAAAACCCTAAACACTGTAAATAAAGGATATGCATAGAAATTGAAATAAGAGAGGCAGCACTTTTCAGAGGGTGTTTATTCTAAGTGGCATTTCTGTGCTACTGCCTTAAAGCAAACTACTCAGAAAGAGTTACACCTTCTTCAGCCACGTGCTACTTCTGATCCTAGGACTTGGAGATAGATTTTTTTGGCCGTTGGAGCACTTTTCCTGCAAGAGTAATAAGACATGAACATCAACCAGGAATGAAGTTGTTCAGGGAGCATCTAACTTCAAGTTCTTCACTTGCTCTGCCTTGGCCCCAATAAAATCACCATATATATTTCCTTGGGTTTGCTCTGGCTCCTCAGCAGATACTGGTGCTTCACACACCACATGTGAAGCTGCTGCCAAGACTGCCCTTTTCCTCTTTAATTGTTAAGGCATTTTTTTAAACACAAATACCATTTTTAATGGTGTTGCCACACTTTTGAGAGACTAGTGCAGCTATTTACAGGACAGTAAAGGCCTAGGCTACTTGTTCTCAAGATTTTACATGGGGTAAAAGGAGTCTAGAATCTGTCCTGTGATTACCCAGCAACTTTACCCAGCAACTTCTTGGAAACAAACAAGTAGCCAAGTAACCCTTGGGATGCCCTCTGGACAGGGATTTTGCCCAGTTTCAAGTGAAAACTGCTACAAGTTCATCATCTTGACTCACCTGTGAAAGTTTTCAACATCCTCCACAGTCTCAGGCAAAACTCTTCCTTTAGTTTCAGGCAGAAGCAGCACTAATCCACCCGCAATCAAACCAAGCACAGCTTCAAAACAGAGGCACAAAGAGCTTGTAAGCATTTATCAGCTTGCTATGCCAGACTGAATGGACTTGTCACTGGCATTTTATTTTGTCCTGTATACAAGATGTGCACCTCAAGTCTCATATGCAAAACTGTCACACTGGTGCAAAAATGGAGGATGTGGCTGCCCTGTGGAGACAGCACCAAGCCAAGTCCTCTTGTGAGTTGTGCATGAACTAGGACACCTCAAACTGGACAGATCCTTCCTTTGTAGAGGAAAGAACTCTTTTTTTTTTTTTTTGCTAGAGCATGACAGGAAACACATTCCATCTTTATGCCATTCAAATAAGATTAGAAAATGTACACACAATGTATTATCTTCTAAGCAACACAATCAAATTCTCCTCTTATAATGTGCTGACCTAAAGATTCATAAAAGTGTTGCAGGCCCTGACCTGAGAGTTCAGGTCACTAGTCTGTAAAACTTATCTTGCATTTATTCACCAGCCACTTTCCGAGTAGCTGGAGAAGAGCCAGTTAACAAAGTGTCAGAAAAGCTGAAGCATAACAGCCATACTTGTACTCCATTAAACAGGGAATTACATTAAATTCTAGGGTTTGACTGCTGGACAAAGACAGTATAACTCACAGTAGAGCAGTAAATCAGCTTTAAATCCATCAAATATTAAGCTCATCAAAATTTTTATGAGTTCTTTGCCATCTGTCAAACACATATTTGACTCAAACTTCCTTTAAAATGCAAGGAGAAATCATAGGGGCAAGGGAGGCATGATGCATAAACAAGTTCCAGCTTGTCAGAAACTGAAGGCTAAGGTCTTGTAGAGAGCAGGAGGCTTCTGCTGAACTTAAAGCAGCTGTGTTGGTGGCTTTTCCCTCCCTTTGGAACTTGGGTCCCCCCCTGCACCCTGGAAGGGGCCGGCAAGGAGGGAAGGTGGCACTTACTGAAGACAACCAGTGGCAGGTCGTGCCAGATCTCCACCAGTCTGTAGACAATGAATGGCACGATGACTCCACCAATATCACACAGAGAGGAGCAAACCATCACCCCGAGGTTCCTGGTTTGGCAGCAGAGGGATTATGTTAGTGTCAGAGTACTGCAGTTGGAAAGGGATGGATCACAACTCCCACCCTCACACAGGACAGATCCAGGCACTGTATGGAACTTCAGATCCCTCACCCACCCTGGTTCTCCCAAAGTTTCCCTTTAGTTTAGTTAGTTATGTGAGTTTCCCCTTGTCTAAAAGTACATTTCTTTTCTTTATTAAGCTACCTTTTTAAGCATTTTAATTGTGCTTCCCCTACTTTATGTTCAATAGTACCTGTGCAGTTCTGACACATTTGAGGATAACTTAATTTAGCATAAAACATAACATACACATCAGCCTCAACTATTTGTTTCCAGGCCAAACACCAGCCGGGGAGAGGATGCACCTACCTGATGTAAGTTGGATACAGTTCTGTGTTTACAAAGCAAACCATTTCAAAAGCCATTGTAATTCCCATTCTCCCAATGCAAGCAGTAATCACTTTTAACCAATGTAGATCTGCAGAAAAATACATTCAACACATTTAAAAGCATCCCAGTGATTTAGCAGGTGTCAATTGACACAACAGTGTTATTCTGTGGAGCCTCTGATCCATGCCAGTTGATGTTTTTAAGGGATGTTTGTTTTTTTTTGTTTCACCCGTGTGAGTGAGGGAACGGGAACAGTGAGGACTCATGAGCAGTGGCAAAGGGACCCTCCCAAAGCAGCATGGAGGTGCCAGAGGACAGGGTGGGGAGCCCCCACGGGGTTTCATTCAGGTGACTCACCCTCTGGGATGAGGGCTGTGGCAAGGCAGGCGGCCCCAGCCACCAGGTTGGACACGGCCCAGGGGTAGCGCCGCCCAACACGGTCAATTGTGACTATGATGATGAAGGCAGCTGGGAACTCTACGAGAGCAGAGTAGAGGAAATCCAGGTACATATTCTCAGCAGCCATTCCCATGTGCATGATGAGCCCCTGGTAGAGGATGGAGCTTGTGAACCTGGGCAGAGAAGACCATCCTGGATTTGTTAGATAGCAAGAGAGCAGACATCCCTGTCCTGATGGAGTGGTCAATCCCAGAGCTCCAAAACTAGCTGTCTAGTGCTATATTCTTACCAGTTGTACATCAAAATGAGCGTGTTCTTTCTTATCTGTGGTGTCCTGAAAAGGTCCATCAGTGAGGGATTCTGCTTTCCACAATCATCCTCTTCAAATTTGATATCCTATGGAAGAGCCAGTACATAGCACGTTATATTTCTCTGGGAGGAACTGATGCAAGGTACTGTCATGATGCTTACTTGCACGTACAAGCAAACCCTGAGCTCACCTTAAAATGGGAAGGCATCTTTTTGTGATTTGTTTTAGCCATATTTCTGACAATTTTCATGGCTTTGTCATTTTTTCCTTGAGATATCAGCCACCTGGGAGACTCTGGGAGGCACCTACAATGCGAGTGGATGCCATTATACAACAAAACATAAAGCCTACCTATTCTCCCATGATTGAAGACTTTGGAGGGATTAAATAGAGGTCAATGGATTTTTTTTTTTTTTTTTTTTTTTTTTTTTTTTTTTTTTTGGTTAGGTGAGGTTTGTGTACTACTTCCCACTACCCCAGCCAGGAAAAGGAGTACATCCCATGGCTGAGACTGGAAGAGGAACAGTTGAGGTAGTGGCTTTAGTAAAAGAGGAGTTTACTAAAGATAAATAATAAGGGAGGAGCTTGGAGTGAGAGTAGTGCTGTCACCTTATCCAGCCCATTAACCACAAACCAGTTCCTCTTAGGGAGCCATTTTTCACTTCTGCCAATACAGAATAAAAACTACTAATTAAGTTAGAACTGGCTTACCAATTACAAAATATGGCAGAAGGAAGGCAACAAATTTCTTTCTACTCTTCCTAACTTTCTGACCCACCCAGACAATTTCTCAAATCCAAAGCACTCAATCCAAAAATTATTGATTAAAAAGAGAGGAGAGAAATGAAAATTAAGGAGGACCCAAGTGTTTGTTTTTTTTCAGTTGGACCACAAAAACTGCACCTTCTCTGCCTTGAAGGAACATCCTAACAGCCTGGTACAGTTATGTTAGACAATCTGTGAATAGCCATATTTTCAGACCAAGGCAACTGTTTTCTTTTATTAATTGCTTAAAGAAAGTAGTAAATTATACTAGTCCAACTTTCCCCCAGTGGTCTCTTTCTTAAACACAAGGTCAGGTGAGGTGCACAGGCTAGGATTCAACAAGATCTCAGTTGCTCAGAGTCCTGTTTCCCTCTCCCTTTTGCTGGGAGCCCCTCTTTGCACCGAGAGGTGTGTGTGGCAGGAAGGAGCGCCCAGCCTCCCTCAGCACCAGCATCAGCAGGAGAAGCAGGGAAGCAGGAGGAGCCGGGATTTTGGGAGTTGGGCAGAGGTACCCCGAAGGGCACTCACCAGTAGTAGAGCAGGAGGAAGCAGGTGGGCAGGGTGACGGTGAGCTGCAGCCACCGCCAGTGTGGGAGGGCGTAGGCGATGCCATCGAAGAGCAGGAGCCCGACGGAGAAGGCGGCCTGGTAGAGGATCCCCACCGTCCTGCGGTACTGCGGGCCCACCACCTCCGTCACTGCGGGCAGGCACAGCGACGCGTCAGCGCCATGCTGCCCCACACGGCAGGAACCACGCGGGGCACGCCGCAGGCCCAGTGCTGTGGTAACTCCTTGGAGAAACCTTGGTAATCACAGGCTTCCCGGCATAATGCCTCCCAACAAAACCCCCTGCTGCACTTTTCTGGCACCCAGACTCCAGCAGAGAGGAGAACACTGCTGCTGGCCGAGCACTGGCCTAAGGCATCCGGCAGTGTCTTCTGCTGCCGAGATCCCAGAGAAAATCAGGCATTTGTCACAGTGCACAGATGGGTTTTGTTGAGACATCCAATGCCAACCTACGTAATGTCTCCAACCCAACAACAAAGCTGAATATTTTGTTCCCAAATAACAGGCTTTCAGCCTGCTTCTCACTCCAAGTAATAAGGAAGGCCTGTATCACAGGATGGCTCTGAGCTCCCAGGCCAGGGTGGGATCACTGTTCCTCTGCACTTTGCAACTCCACAGCACAGAGCCACACCTCTGTGGGTCTCTGTGTCTTGTGGATTCAGAGTTAAAAGTAACTATTCCAGCAGGCCGGCACAAGCCCAGTCAACATTTTGCATCCAGTTGTGTGACTTCAAGAAAGCAAACTCATTAGAAAAAGAGCAGTAAGGAACTATTTGGCAGCCAAATGAGCTGCTGAGTTTTGGAGCCACAGATTAGCTAATGCTGCTCAGCTGAAGATGCACAAAGACATCTCCTCAGGCTCAGCAGCACTGAGCCAGAAGCAGATGAAGGGTATGCAAGCAGGATAACAAAGTTATTCTGTATCCTTCCCTGGACATTCAGTATTGGCCACCCTCAGGGAGAAGATACAAATTTTAGGGAGCTTTGGGCCTGGTTTAGGATCTTTTCCATAAGACAGTTTCTAGAGATTCCAGGAGTAACAAGATGTAACAGAGAGAAAATATCAGAATGGGGCAAATAATTGTCCTGAAAAGGACTTCACACTCTAAAATAGCTTTAAGTTCCCCAGAAGAGAAGATGTATATTTTATTTGTGCCAGGAAAAGATTTAAAATGCCAAGCAAGCATCCAGAAATGCACAGGAAGGAATAATCATGTCTTAGCAGAAAGACAGTCTAGATGGTGGGATAGGTGCTTTTTATATCAGACATCTGGATAACTGAATTAGCAAAATTCCCACACTGAAAGATTTCATGGAAGTTTAGGGCACTGACTTTTACATTTTTACCAGTATCACAATGAACGGCGTATCTCTTAGAGATATTTTGTAGAGCCACCTGTCACCCTAACCCAGCTAATGTTCTGTTGGTCAGCTTTTAAAACAGCAGCAGTTTATCTGCTGCTTCAGTGACTGCTTGCAGTTGGGTATTTTGGACAAGAGCCTGAACTCCACTCCTGAAAAATCCCAGAGAAGTCCCAGGCAGCTCTACCCTGAAGCAGAAGGAGGTCCTGAGGTGGTCCCAGACCCAGCCTGGCTGCCCAGCTGTGCCTCACCAGCAGACACAGCTGGTGCAGGACGCTGGGGAGAGAGGAGCCCACACGGGCTGGCTCCTCCATGGCTTGGCCTCTGCTCAGCTGAGTGCATACACACAGGTACACAAACACCTCGTGTTCTTATCAGCAAGTACGTGCTGTTCTTCAGTTATTTTTATGTTCCCTGTTTCCCTCTTTGTGTCATAAAAATGTCTCAAGTTTTCCCCACCCTTTGCCTGCTTCATTAATGGCCTCCTGTATCCCCATCCTGTCTGCACCCAGGGCAGAGGGTCTGTGCCTGCCTGGTCACCTTCCCTAGCCAGAGCCTGATGGAAGGAACAGGAGCCATGGGGCCCAGACAGATCTGCAAAGGTGAGCTGCATCACAGGGGAAAGCCTATCTGGGGTTAGGAGCCCTAATACACCACCACTTGCTTGAGCTTTGAAGGCTACTGTTGGTTCTCCCTAATGACAGTGCTTGAAAACATTCTGGGGAGTCAAAGAGGGAGAAAACACCTTAATAAAATACCATAGGGGCATTTTTAAAATGGCTTATTTTTGGAGTTGAGTTTTGTTCCTTCATCATCTGCAGCTAGTCTAGCATAGAAGCTAGACCTTCTCCTGGGAGCAGGTCCTGCACTCACCCAGGATGTAGCCTGCAGTCCAGCAGCCCTTGCTGACCAGCCCTTGCAAGAACCGGATGATGACTATCCACAGGTAGCTGGGCACGAAGACCAGAAGGAGTCCACACACAATATTGGCAACAATTGTTGTTAAAAGGCAAAATTTACGGCCAAACCTGGGTTGGAAAATGATAGGCATGAAGCAAACCACTAGTCATGGAAGTATTTTAAACTAGTAAGAGCTTTATGTATCTTTAAGGGGGGAAAAAATCCAATTTTGCTATGCAATATAGAAACATGCTTTTTTTCCTTGCCCATTATTGACTTATCTGCTTTTCTATGCCATGAAAAGCTACTGTGCCAGTTGCTCAGCAATTCCACAAAAACTTTAAGGAAAAAAAAATAGTCCCATGTTTACATATATTACATTGGGACTGAAAAAT
Organism: Melospiza georgiana; assembly: GCF_028018845.1. Lineage (NCBI taxonomy): Eukaryota > Metazoa > Chordata > Aves > Passeriformes > Passerellidae > Melospiza > Melospiza georgiana. The sequence goes on along the minus strand of NC_080432.1, from coordinate 70,373,530 downwards.
AAGTAAGGGTCAATGTTATGATTCTGATAGTTCCACATGCACCAGATTTATAAGGGATTTATTCACCACAACCTTCACCTTTAAAACAGTAGTAATGAGTGGATCTACTTGTGAGTGGGCATTTCTCAGCTGGAGCAACTCAGAGCCTACTGTGCTAACAGTCCTGAGCAGAAGGGGAGCAAGGGGGAAAACAGGCCTTGACATTTGTTTCTTTTTAACCCCAGATGCCTGGGCCAGGGAGTCTGACTCTGCTGGCTCTGAATGGGGAGCTAGAGGGACTATCTGCTTTTTTCTGAGTGACTGCTACTGCACACATCTGGCAGTGTGTGACAACTCTTTCTAAGCTTCTCCAAGCTGCAGCCACGCAGAGTGTGACAGGTTAAGTGGGAGATCCAAACCATGCATTTCCTGGCTTTGGTTAACATCTGAGGGCTCTTATATGGCACAGTACAAAGTTTGGGGTGTACAATTCTAAAATAGAATGGGCTCTGCAGGGCTGTCTGAGCAGATCTGTGCTAACCACCAGACACAACCTGAAAGGCAGGGTACTGGCTCATGCTGCCACTGAAGGTCCAGGGGGATGACCCTATTTTCAGAAGAGCAGAGATGATATCACTTGCACAATCTTTATCTAGGTTTGGCTGCTGAACATTGATAAGGGAGGTCAGAGGGTTTTGCTGTCAGCCCGCACATACCTGTCTGCAATGTAGCCAATGTTTAAGGAGCCAATAAAAAACCCAGCATTCACAGAAGACTGAAAGAGATCCAACTTCCAGGAGTCCTCACACACCAGGTCAAACTAAAGGAGCAACCACAGTCAGAGACAAAATAATGAAATGAGGAGCTGGCTCACATCCAAAAATCTCCTTCACTTCAGTTAAAGATTTAAACTTGTTTAAATGGGTCATGTTTCTGGGTCAATGCCTGTTTTGCCAGCACACAGAAATCCTACTAACTTAACTAATTGTCCGACATTAAAAACTGGAAAAAGCCCTTGAGCAGTTTACTGGCATGTCCCATTCATGTCTCATCTCTCTTTTCTGGAAAGAGCATAAGTGAATTATTACCTGTCAAAACTGGCACCCGAACCTGTGTTGGCCCTTACTGATCAAATCAGCATGGATCTGACAATCACCCTGAGTTTTTCAAACAGGTTTTTTTTGTGGCTGATGGCGAGCATTTCTAAGCAGTTCTTGTTGCCTCATACCCTGGCATGGAAGGGTACTGCCCACTAAGTGTGATGCCTTTACTAGAAGCATCTTAGATGCCTTCAGCAGCCTGCCTTGTCCCAGGTCCCAGGGAGCACTGGCCTTCTGGAGGAGGGTGGAAGTACCTGCATCTGCCCTGAGGCCACAGCATTTTCTCTCTGCTCTGGTCTTTAGCTCAACTACATTGTTGTATGTGTCTGGAGAGCAGACATTTTTTTATCCAGGGCCAAGCTTTATAGCACATGGATACCCACATATATTTGCCATCTAGTCTTGTCCTACCTTACTGATAGAAATACATAAAAGCTACTATAGAAAAAGTTTTTGCAAAGACTTCTCCTAATATAACTGAGAATCCCTTCCCTTCCTCCTGGTAGCTGGGTTTAATTGAATCTATGTATCCATAATTAATACAAAACCAAATATTTCTTCTGATGCTCTTATGGGACTTCCCATGAGGACCTTCTTCCATGTGCAAACTTTTGCTTTGAAATAACACAATTTACACTGCACTATCCTTTCCTTTTCTTAGTTGTCAGAGCAGGGGACAACATATCAGAGCCTGACAAGTTTCACAGAAACAGTGACAACAAGGAGCTTGTTGACAAAATGTGGAGTTATGTGACACATCTGGTTACCCCATGAAGGAAGCAGCCCGTGGGCCTGGCCTTGCACCCCTTCAGCAGGAAAGGGCAGACAGCTGATGTGAGAGCATGACTGCATAAACTCACACCAACTGCAAGTGCTCAGCTTCCCACAGCCTCAGGAGATGATGGTGGGGGCATCTGACCCCAGGATCTGCTGGAGCATTTTCCTGTGAGATGTGCTGCTGAGCTGCTGCTGCTGCATAGAACGCCTGGCTCAACCTGCATTTGAGGTGCCTCACTTCCTCCCTTTCATATCTCACAGCCCATAACTTGCTGAAAAGAAGTACACTTAGAGTGCAGCCCCTTATATCCAGGATCAATCTCTTACAAAACTATGAATACCGAAGTCGCTGGAGCACAGATTTTAACTGCTCCTGTGTTAGACATATGGGGCAAAGAATCCTGACTGCCTCTAAATATTTGGTGGAGCTTTCTATGATGAGATCAAGCTTGTCATCCCAGTTACTGGTTTATTCTTAAAGCACCTGAACTGCTGAAGTACAGCAAGTAGCTAAAGTACTACTTTCAGTTTATTCACACTCCTTCTGAGAACACAGTTTCTACAGTTTATTCCTGACTTAAGCTGTTTAATTGTGGGAAGCAATACCTTTCCTCACACTGACTGCAATTCATTTTTATTTAAAACCAACTTTAAAAGACATTATTCATTAAAAAAAAGAAAGAAGAAAAAAGGAAGGGGGTGGGGGGAAGAAATCAAAACCACTGCATTGGCCAGTTTTGTTTGGAGCACTGCTAGCTGCACTGTTTACACACCTTCACCAATTGGACCTCTCATGTGACAGGAATTTCATTCAGAACTGGACTTTATCTACCTGGGGATTTATTTGCTGAAATATGCTGTGCTCCCCAGCTGGAGATATAAGCCTCCTGAGCAGCCAAGGCAGGACTTCACAGCAAGGACAGAGGGACTATGACTTGTAAACCCCCAAGCGCAAGTTCACAGTGAGAGCCAATCCCTCCTCCAGGTAAGCAGGGGATATTTTAACAGAGCCAAGGCTCCACCAACCCTCTCCCCCAGCCCTCACCTGGTCTTTAACAGAGGGGACAGGACAAAGGGGGTTGTTTTTACCTCTGTCACGATAGAGCTCCCTGGGGAGTCGTAGACCCAGCCATCCCGGCAGGGCCCGAGGGGGACAGTGTCCCCAGTGCCCCCCAGGCTGCCGAGGGGGTCGGTGCAGCTGATGCCTGTTGTGTTCCAGTCCACCTCGTACCTCCTGCAGCGGCTGCTGAAGCTGGCCCCGTGGCCATCCCACTGGGGAACTGTGTGATTGAGCTGCTCCTCCAGGCTCCAGCCACAGCGCTGGCTCAGCTCAGCCACCCCGGGGCTGGAGCAGCGGTGCTCGGGGGTGAACCCAAAGAAGACGACCCCCACGTACACTGGGGTGAAGGAGGCAGATAACAAACATAGGACAAAAAAGGTTTGCTTCTGGAACCTGTCAAATTCGCCAACATGCTCTAAAATGTCATCTAGGGTTGGCATTTTGGCACCCAGACCACCTCAAAAACCTCAACTAGGTCCTCTCTGCAGCCCTGATATATTTAGTTGGCAACAAAGCTACTTAAGTTACAAAGATATTTGACCAAAAGTCAAGACTAACTCTATAAATTATTAAACTACATGTTGCAAGCTCTATTTTTTAGGTTTCATTTGAAATCAGACCTTAATTCACCCAAGGCGAATTTCCCTTTAACCCCTAATCAGAGCACTTATGCATTCCTGTTCTCTGGAACAGCCCCTATGGGTCACAGCCCTTCAGGTTTTTTGGGGGGTTTTGGGGTTACTTTTTTAATTAGCCAAGTCAGTTCATCAAAAATAAGCATTTTTAAACAGCAAACATAAGTGGAAAATTTTACCAACACACAAGCAACACATGGGTTTAGTGCAGAATGGCTGGGCACCACATGAGCAAAGCTTCATAACCAGGATCTGTAAAAAATAGGTGGGCACACTCTGAAAAAGGAATGTCTACACATTGAGCCATAGAGCAATAAAGGAATAGCTTTCCTGAAAACTCCTCTCACATGTGTCTCACCCTTCACCCTCTTCCATTCCCAAGGAAAACCTCTCCCCATCAGGGAACACACTTTCACCTGACCGTATTTTTGCAGTGATCCAAAAGAGAAAAAGCATTCATTACAGAATTATGCATTGGGAATAGCTGTGGAAAGCCATACTATACAGTGTCTATGGACAAAACAGCTATTTTTTTTTCTTTATCACAGCAGACCTATAGGACTTCAGGTGGGCTTCATTGCAGGCACCTCAAATAAATGCAGTTGTATTAAGCTCCAGTGGTACATTGTCCTGCCTATGGATAGACACCAGCTACTCCCATATCTTTTGCTGACAACAGCAGCATTCCATCAGAAAGAAAAGCCTAAGTGGAGGTAACATTTAAAAGACGTTTTAATAAATGAAAAATTGTCTGGAAAGCAATTGGAATAGCTTAGGCAACAAAGAAAAAAAATTAAAGACACAATACACTCTGAAAAAAATAAACCAGCTTAGAAGGCCATTCTGGCCCAGGCATTGAAACAGAACTTCGTCTCACTGCTCATCAACTACAGACCAAGACTGGCCTGAGCAGTTGTGAAAGCTGCTCTGCAAACCAACACTTCAAGATCATTCCCTACATCACACAGATGTGCTTTCTCCTCTCCTGCTTCATCCTCTTCTCTGTCAGGAACATCTACACCAAGTTAACAAGAACTCCTGAGCTGTGTCACCCTCAGCCAAGCACAGCACCACCCCACTCCAGACCTTTGCCTCCCCGGCTGCAGGAGCTCCATGTGGAACTGGGGAGGGGAACAGGGACTCAAACATGCACAGCAGTCACCACGCTCAGAGCCAGCCCCTGCAACCTTCCTCAGCAAGGGGAAGTGTGCACTCAGCTGGAGCCAAGGGAACTGAAGTCAAAGCCTGCCTGGGATGTGGATGAAGCTAAGGCATTAGGCTGCATCTTAAAAACACACCCCAAACCCCCTCATATCACTTCTTTTCCAACAGTTTTATTTAAAGTCGGTAATGGTGTGGAAAAGTTTCCCTTGAACTACAGAAGTTTGATCCAGACTGGGCCAGTTTTCCCCATTTCCCACCATTCTCTCTGGAGCCAGCCCAGAGGGGGCTGTGTGGACCCTGCCAGGCAGGGGCTTTCTTTGGGACGTTTCCCAAGGAGTCATGCTGCTGACTAGCAAAGCTTCTGCTCCTGGCCCAGCCATTTGTACGGACTCATCTGGGCCCTGCTATTCTCATAACCCTTCTCTCCACGTAGTTGAGTATTCTTGTGGGAAAAATCATCTGGTGGAGCTGGTAATGCTTCCAGCTCTCTGAAAGGTAAGATCCAGCCAGGCTACCTACAAATGCCTGGGTAAAAAGTGGGCAATAATTCCAAGACCAGGCACTGAAGTCACTCACTGTCATATACAAATTATAACATTGTTTTTGCTCAGACAAGCACTCCTAGACAGAGCAGCTCTGTTCTAAGCCTTGCTAGGCACAGCCCAAACAGACCGTGTGATTTTACACAGGAGAAATCATTTCATGCAGTTGGTTCATGGATCAAACTCCCAAATGCCAGCCTTGATGACCTAGGCAAGGGAAGCAGCACCCTCTGACATGCATTGAGAGAACTGTTGTAATGATAACAGATGGAATTAAAAATACATCATCAAGCCTCTCACTTCACCAAGCTCTCCTAATTATAAATATGAAAATTCTGATTTAAATTTGAGAAGATGCTTAAGCCAAACTGACTCACAGCTACACTTGTAGCAATACAAGAGGAACACCCAAGCCTGATTAAAGAAAGAACACACCCACCAGGGCCTGTCTGTATATTCTCATCCTTGTCATCAAACACTGGTTCTCATTTTGAGTGACATGATTGAGGTATTAGCCATCACAGCAGGAAAGGGCCTCACCAGGCTGGTGAGCAGCATACAGAATAGTGCAAGAAAGATTCCAGACTTGAGATGTGGGATTTGGAATACCCACTTCATATCTTTTATTGAAATTGCTGAATACTTTATATTACACTATTTTGATTCAAAATGGAGTTTTTATAAAAAGAAACCATTGTTGAAACTGAATAAGCCAGCCAAAAGGAACAACAAAAAGTTTCAAAAAATTCTGACCAAGGCATGTTCTTGTACAATGCTTTGAAACCCTAACATTGTCCATAATTTCATTTAGGAAACACCTGGAGAGGAGCAAGACTGCTAGAGAAAAACTGACTTGCATTTATTACCAGCAACATTTAAAATTAATGACCATGGCCAGGATCATAGCATACAGACTACAAATTAGGTTATCAGAAAATATTGGCCCAGATTTATTTTCTTGAAATTAATACCAGAGAGAGGCATTATGCAGACTAGGGCTCCTCTAGTCCTTGGGTTTTTCTTTATGATGACAAACTGGGTAGTGCAGACTGTATTATAGGAACTCTGCCTCTATGTTCTTGAAGAGTCTGGCTCTCTGTGCAGTTGGCCTAGTCCAGCCATAATCAAGGAAAAAAAAAAACTCTTTGGGTGCTTGTCAGCTGCTTAGGCAAATACTGATGAAGTCAGTCATATAACCAGTACCAAAAAAAATAAAATACCATGCGAAGAACAGCAACCATTTCAGGCTAAAGCTATACAGAATTGTACCTTTTAGTTCACACCTCTGAACCAATGATCTGTTTAAATTAGAATGGATATTCAAATTTACAGGATAAATTAGACCGTTCCAAAATTTACATCAAATCATCCCAACACACAAAAGTTATACTTTTCCTTGTCTCACAATGGGTGAGCCCATAGAAGAATACCCTGCCGGCAGGAAGAACAAGTTACTATTAAGCAAACCTGAGTAGTGAGGATCAATAAATACAAGGAGTTAAAACTATAGTAGTCGGATAACTTGAGTCTCAGAAGCCAGGGGCTTCATTAAGCCTTAATCTTTTCCTTTCAAAGGTTTCTCTTTTTTGAGCAAGCATTTAACATCTATGCTGAGACTTAAAAAAAAAAAGTGTCCTGGCTAGAGAGAGTCAACTAACTCAGCCAACTGGATGTCAGAAATCCAGTCATTACTGAACAGATCATTGTAAACAATCAAGAAATCTTTCTCTTCTTCCCTTTTCAATGGTTTCTTGTTAAAGGCAAAATTCAGAAAAATCTTTCAGGCTGAAGTCCTCGTATTTGGTTGGAAATGTTGTCCTGTTATATATAATCTCTCTATATATATTTGATTAGGCACAAGAAGGGTTATTAAATATTCAACAAGTCCTCATCACTATCATCATGAAACGATGCTGTATTTGTAGAGTTCTGTGCCTGATGCTGGCCTGGCTTTGCTATTGCTTTTGTTTCCTTTCCGCCGTTCAGTAAATAAGATTTGTTATCACTGCCAAAATTGTGTGGCTTCTTTTGTGGGTGCTTGCTCTTGTCTAGTCCTCTTCCTATTTGAATCTTTACATCTGGAATGGTTAACACTTCATCCTCACTGTCCAGGTCATCCACATGGAGAGAGGTAAGGGCTTCGGATGTAACAGACTTGGTAGCAATGTGACCATTCTCCTGTCCTCCTTTGGCTGTTCTTGGATTTGGTGCTGCAACTTCCTCCATAAGCCACTCTGTCTCATTCTCATTAGCTTCTTCTTCACTGCTTATCTGCAAGAAAAGAAAAGAGGAGAATGCATCTGCCACTCCAGATTGACACACACACTGATCTCCCCAGACATCAAACCCCGCAACATGCACGGCCTTGGTTTAAGGCAGCTGTGAGGGTAAACACTGCAAGAGCATCACTTTCCACCATGCTGAAACAGACTTGGCTCTCTTCTTGTACATTGACATGTTATTTGGTGATTTATGGACTGCTCTTCATTTCCTCAACTCCAGCTTCCTTTCCCATTTCACAATATAAATATATATATACACATCAGCTATGTGGCTTTCCTGATGCCACACCATATGGTTTCCATGCACTAAAGGAGTTAGGAATTGAGGGGATTATTTATTTATTAACAAAAGCTTCTTATTATGAAAACTTGACAAGAAACAAATTTGATTTTGTCACTGTATTACCTTTGTGTATTTGTAAGAAACACCAGATGATCTTCTGCAGCAGTTTGTTATCTTGTTTATTACCATTTCCCTAAACAAAGGAAAGAATACTACATTAGGAACACTATATCCACTTATTAGCCCTCACTTTTCTTCTGGAATTTTACCATCAATATAAAGCATGTCAGCAAATGAGCTACAAACTATCACACTGACCCTGAACCACTATATCAAAATCCAGTCTGGGATAATGTACATCTTCCCCCTTGCTACAGCTTCAGGCTGACTGTACTGAAACCCCTCTGGCCTTCACATTTAAGGGAAAAACCCCAAAAGTCAGCTGGAAAGCAGAGAAACAGCAGGACTTGCACTTTTTCCCTGACACTGTTGTATGGATCTAGTCTGACTCCATGAAAGTGGAGGGATACCAAATACTAACAATATTGTCATTGTGTTTTATGCTCCTTAATTAGCAGCTGCCCACAAGAGCCCAACTCAGTTTTACACCCCAGCCCTCTTTACATGGGCCTTCAGACAGTAATGGAGAATTTGAAGGAACTAGCAGTTTGACAGCTGATCCTGCCAACTGAAAAACAGAATTCAAATCTCTGAAGTTTACCATTTTCCTTTCATTTCTGGCAGAAAACAGAGTCCTGACAAAGAAAATTCTAAAGCCTCTTAATAATTTCTTACCTCCTCTCTTTTTTGTAGAACAGCAAGATTATGAGACACGCAGTGAGAACAACCAGGAGGACACTAAGCACAGCACCAACAGCCTGGCTTCTCCTTGAAAGACCTTTATGTATTTGGGTCTCCTCATCTGCCTGCTGGTGATGGTTTCCTGGATCATTGGTTGATCTAGCAATGGAAATTGAAAAGATAAGGTCTATTGATAAATTTTTTAAACTGGATTAGAAACATCAGATTAAAAGAAGACATGCCATGCCATCCTGTCATTCCCATCTAACAACTGCACAAACTGAATTTAGGGGAGCTTGCCTGTGCTTTCAAGCTAGCAGCCAGAAAGGAAACACTTCCAGAAGTAGTCACTCCATTTTTCACAGTGAGGCTACCTACCTGTCAAGAACATTGCAAGCACCTAGATACAGACACACTCCCCTTTTAACACTGTCCCCTCACTAATCAGTAGATTAGCTGATCATATTTAATTGTAGAAATGCTTCATTGCTCCTGAAAAACCTGTAATGATTTTCCATTCCAGGTTAAAGAAGTGGGCAGATAGAGGGGAAGGCCAGTCTTTGTCACAGCTTTAAAGTTTTCCAGACAGTAAGGCAAGGGGGACCAAACATCTCACCCACAAACTGTTTGCTCCTCTCAGTAACATGCAATAGCATGTTCTGTCAGCTATGGTAGCTTTTACTTAGGGAAAACAATTACATTAATTCCATTGTGCCTCTCCAGCTGTAAGTCCAGATCAGTTTGGCAAGCTTTAATTCAGTAGTCATGTGCCCAAATGCTGCATACATGATCATCAATTTATCTATAAGCCTACTCCTTTTTTAGCTTTTCCCCTTTTCCCAATCACTGTGACAAATACATACAAAAGAGCCTTTCACTGAGAAGTGCTGACAGAAGCTGCTTTCAGGAAACAGTTATCTACTCACATTAATGGACACACAGCAGATGTGTACCAGGTAAATAAATACTGGCAATCTGCTGTCTCATGAAGGAATTCAGGGATGCCTTCCTTCGCTTCTGGATTGCAGTGGAAGAAAATGGTTGAAGACACAAACTTTGTTTTATCTTTACCACATCTGGAGTCAGATGAAAATATGACATCCAAATCATCATCTACAATGAGAAGAAAAAATAGTTTACATCCTTGAGAACAGTCTGTAAACACTAGACCCTGGAAAAAAAAGTAGCTAGCTAAAGGAAATCATTGCAGTATGAGCACAGATGAAAACAGGAGATCAAAGTCTTCTAACTTCAATTCTTTCTGCCTTCAAATGTCAAGCCCTAACCCCTATTAAAGCCATATTTGCAACTGAGCTTACATAGCAAAAAAAAAAAAAGAAAAAAAAAGAAGAAATCTAAATTATGCTAGATAGACTTTGAATAGCTTTACAGAAATGGATTAGCATAGATGTTGTCAACCAAGAACCATTTTCTGCTGAAGCAATTCACAGAGTATCAAGCAATTGTGTCTGGTGAACACATACTTACCATCAACGTAGTACTTGGCATTTCTGGCAGAACCAACTCTCCGAATGCGCCGCTCATTGGTTTTCACCTGGCAGATGTTGGCTCCAAAGCATTCTGGGGAACTTGAGTTTGTTATACCAGAAAGTTGAATTTGATACACATATTTATCACCATTTGTCCGTACATCACCAGAAGCTGTGTACAACCTGAGGAAACACAGGAAAAATCCATTCTTAAGTCTAAATTCACAGGTTGGGGTTATTCCCAAGACTGGCAGCAGTGGTAGATGCTATCACTGGTTGATTCAGAGAATGCTGAATGTGATTCAGCAACCAGAAAAGATGCAGGACTGTGGATTCCTCCTTGAAGTAGAAATAAGGATTATATTTAGCATAAAGATAATCCTTTGCAAGCACAGAAAGCAGATTTTTCCAGTTATACTGCCCATCTAAGAGAGTATGAAGACCAAAATGTGATTCAGTGGCTCACACACCCTACTGACTGTGAGAACCACCTGGTGTGCTCTGCAGCTATGATAAATGGCACAGTTTAGTAATCTTCTCCAGAAAGGTAACTAGTTCTACCATTCTGCTGTTTTGGGGTTTGTTTGGGGGTTTTTTACTCACTTGGAATAAATATCTCCTAAAGAAAAGTTTTTCCCAGTTGCAGGATTAATGACTGTTCCATTCACCACCTCTACCTCCTGCTGCTTCACAGCACAAGCTGCACGTGTGTCCCACGTGATGTAGTAAGCACAGTTTTCTTCATCAAACCTACCGAATAAAAGATAAAGCTGATGATTCCGGGAAAGTGTAACAAGTTTTTAGCACCTTGAGAAAAGGAAAAGACAACTGCAAACCCACATGTTGGGGTTATTCCTGTCCTGCCTAAGTATCATACCTAGAGTAAGCTAAAACAGTCAAGCAGCACTCAAAAAAACAAACTACCTGAAGAATTACCTTGGATTTTTCTGCAGTTTCATGATTTTAGAAGACTTGGCTGCACCTGGACTTCCTACTGAAAATTCCAGAATTCCCACAGTGTATCAAAGGGTTTTATGGATGTATTTCAGCTAGCAAACACATCAGGCTGCTTTTCTGCAGCACGTTAAACCTGCCTTTTATTTAAGCAGGACAAGAGGTATAAGCTAATGCCCTGGTTCTGGCCATGAAGCAAAAGTCCTTAAGTTTTCTTAGTATTTGTGATCATGTATATATACCTTATTTTAGAGAGCTTCTGGTTAAATACACCGTATTGAGGCAGAAATAACCTATGCTTTATTTGCTCAATCTCTTACCTATAGATTGTTCTTTAATAATGTTCTTTAATAAATGGATTTTGGACAGAGGTTAGAGTGGTTGTACAATGACACTGGCTACTGGCACTGAAAACAACAGCATCCGAGCCATTGTCAGATCAAATTCAGAAGCTTAAATTTTTTCCCAGAAATTTTAGGGTAAATAAAAAATATGATGTTTATGAAAATTAACAATTGCACAAACTCCACAAGACCCTATGCCTTGCAAGTACAGACCATGGATTATTTTTGAGACTGTCCAACAGAACAGAGAGTTCCTGTCTTGAGATTTAAGGGTTTACTAGAGAGGTACAAATCAGCCATGAAGGTATGTAAATTTATTACTCACCTCTGCAGCATGGGCATGCCAACTGTTCTTGCACATTTCAGTTCTATAATTGTTGTTGTTACTTTCTTATTTTTCCTACATTCTTGCCCACTGGAATAACTAATATATACTGTATCACCTAGAAGAAAAAAAGGTGACAAAAAGTTTTTGTAAGCAGCTGTCAGAAATTTCCTTTGCTCCTTTGCCCTTTCACAACTATAGAATCACAGATTAGCTGAGGGTGGAAGGGATCCCTGGAGGTCATCTGGTCCAAACCCCCTGCTCAAGTGGGGTCACTTGGGGCCAGCTGACCAGGACTATGTCCAGACAGCCTTTGAATACCTCCAAGGTAGCAAACTCCAAAACCTCTTTAGACAGCCTGTGCCAGTGCTTGGGTAACCTCACTGTAATGAGAGGGTTTCTTGATATTCAGATAGATAATTAATTTCTTAAATCGTTAATGACAACACTGTTTAATTGCTTCAATGTTTTCTCATGCCTTAAACATCACATTTGGTTTCGTTTTTAAACAGAAGATTCACTGATAAAATATTTCAAAATAAAAGCTTCAGCATAATTTAAAAACTATATCAGCCAGGCTGTAAGATTTAAACCTTTAACCTCTAGCTCTCCACAGGAAGAAAAAGTAACCCTACCTGTCACATTCAGCTTCTGTGTATGAACAAGTCCAAGAACTTGGACATCTCCATTCTTGCTTATCCTGCAAATACTGGCTCTTTCAGAACAGCCCGTGGGTCCCTCATGTACTCTCTGACAGAGGTTCACATAGTACCTATACAGAGCATGGAAGACAAAACTTCTTTAAAATTCTTTTAGGCTAAACTGAAGAAGTGCTACACAAACTTTATAGTCTTTGTGGGAAGCTAGACAGGTTGCAACAAACTAAATCTCAAATTAGCTGACGGACTAAAACATGTACTAAGGTTTGGCAGATGTCTTCTAACTATCATTTTAAAGTAAAAGACTGTGCAAAAAATAAAACTGCTCATTAACAGTGACTAATCTGGTACATTTTGACCTAGGTCCAGACTAGAAATTGGAAGAGTCAAGAAATATCCTGAAGTTTTTTCATTTACAAAAGTTATAGTACTACCCTAAATTCAGCATCTCCTCAGAGTTATACCAGCTCAGACATGTTAGAGCAGAGAACTGCTGGCAAGGTGGTGAATGAAACATTTTTCTACCCCACAGTTTATCATAAGTTTAGAATTAGATGCTGTCATCCTTGCCAGTTCATTTCTATTTCCTAGCTGGAGGAGGGAGGCTGGAGAGGTTGATGACTTCCTCACATTCATATTTCCCACTATGCTAATACATTGAGGAATATGGGTGAAAAGCCCCAGTAAAACATCACAAAGTAAGTTGTACATTTGAGTCAAAAGAAAGCAACTAAGTAATTAAGATTTTTCTTCAACAAGTTTAAGAATAAAAAAAAATAGCATTTCAACAACAAAATTACATTTTTAAGATAGCAGTTTAAATATAAAGTTTTTAAATAGCTTTTAGTTTAGATGTATTCATCCTTTAAAAAGGGCTACCAATAGAGGGAGAGGGCGAGAATGAAGAACATGCTTACTCAGTCCCTTCCAATAAAATGGGCTCCTTTCTCAGTTTTTTTCATTTATATGAAGTGTTAAGCACTGACTGGTTTAAGACACTGAGGAGGGACTAAATAGAAATTCTATGCCACATTGCAACTTTACTGATAAGTAAGCTGCTCCCTGTGAGTTGCTCAATACTCACGAGTTCCCATTGTGGAAAAAGATCCATGATCCTGTCAGGGAAGAGAGCATTCTCAAGTCATATGTTCTGTGTTTTTGGACAAACTTGCACTCCATTTTCTTGGGAGGACAAACAGCTTGAGTCTTCCATTCAAATGTCACAGCACAACCAAGAGTCTCACTGAGAAGGTATGGGCTCCCAACACCAGCATTTTCATCACATGTAAAGATAATGGTAGATTCCCTTTTTGCAGTTGCTATAAGCAGAAAGATTGGAAAAAAAGAAAAAGTGTATTTTACAGGAGGTTTGCAGGCATATATGGATTTTAGTGCAGATAAATCTCTGTGTTAGCTAACACCCTTGTACATAAAGTATAGGAAGTACTTACTGCTACTACAGAATCCCCACTTGTCATCTCCCTGGTAGTTTTCAGTTGTAGCACACCATGGCTTATTCCTCCCTTCTGTAATACACTCCTCATAGGTCTTCCCTTTGTACTTGAAGGGGAACACACAGAGCTCTCCCTTGTCAGTCACTGAGAAGGAAAGGTATAATCTCATAACTACACTCAGTAGAATAGAGGCATATCTGTATTCAGAACCTTATTCAAAGCCTGTACTTCAATGCTAAAGAAAAGTCAGTGGCAGACAACAGAAATACTGAAACACTGAATTTAAACCCGATTAGAAAACCAGATGTAGCATACAATTAGCTACAATCATGCCTACAGAAAAGTTGCACTGTCTCTTCCAAGGAGATACATGTTGATGTTGCAGATTAATACGATGCTTGTGATTTAGCAAAACTGCATGTTTCTATTGCTGTATGTAAAATCTAGGTTGCTTCTTCCTGTCACAACAAAACCTCCTGTTTTAAGGGGAAAATATTTTCAACATAAAGAATGGGCCTGCTTGGATCTCACCTGGAGGGCACCGATCACCTCCTGTGTATTGCAAGATGACTGTCTCATCCTGGTGGCTATAGTCCATTCTCATTTCCTTTATGTTTCCAAAAGATGACACACCACTTTTAGATGTCAGACACACTGCCCCATCTCTGCATTTTCCCTGGGGCAAGCCCACCCTGCACACACCAATATGGTAATTGTTGGATCCAGAAAATACCTGTGTAGACAATCAGAAGCATCACAGCAAGTCTAGAGTCAGTACTTAGAAAATCACACGAGTGTTTCATAAAACCAAGCCTCAGGCAGCATTTGCATACTGCAGAAGGAAGAGCTAACTAATTTATCAAGTCTGGCCTTCCTTAATATGACAAAGCTGCAGATAAAGCACAAAGGATCACAGATAAAATATGTTCAGCACACCTGCTTTCTCATACAAGATTCTGTCAAAGGTGAAGATTTCTCATTCCTTTACCCCTCACTGTGTCCATTAACTTCACTCTCGAAAACATTAAAATGTTATACTCCCTAATATTATTCCCTCTGTCGGAAGCCAAACAAGTATCAATACTGACCACAGCACGTTTCAGCTTTTTCTCACACAGAATGCTTAAAAGAAATCCTTCCTGCAGTTTTAAAATGTTGATAGCAATAGGTTATTATGAATAAAAATATAAATAAATGTCATACCACAAGAAGGCATTACCTCAAATGATCTTCCAGAAAGGCTGGTCAGGTTAAATGTATAGTGTAGCTGTTCATCAATCACAGAGCAACCCAAAGTTTTCACTTTATCAGGACACACAAGTGGAGTTTCCCACTCAAACACAAATGTGCAGTCAACTCTCCTTATCATCTTTGGCTTACCCTGTAACCAAAGAACACAGGAAGACACATTTAATTTTTGGAGAGTTTGCTGTTGTCTCTGCACTTTCCCAATTCTCCAGTAGTTAATCGCAGTGCTTCTTTACAGTCTGTTGAAGCATTAAAAAAATTCAAGAAGCGTTAGATTCACATCACCATGCAAGCTCAATTTAGTGTCCAGGTGTTGACACAAAATCAAAACACAAGAAACTAATTGCAAATTTTTTAAAGTTGTGTGTGTGTGAGTTCCCCCTACGCTGTAACATTTATAGAAAATGTTACCGCATAGGGGGAACACTTCAGAGTAATACCTGTAAGGTTACACTGATTCTTGTGTTGGCTTGAGGTACAAGTACAAACTTTAGGATCTAAATGAGGTGCAATACAGCATTAAGTTTAGTGCCAGCAATAAGTTATCATTACATTACTTCTGTGCCATCTGATGCTTGAAATCATCAGAATCTGTTACTCTCAAGCTTAAAGTTCATGCCCTCAATAAAATTTTAGCCAGTCAAGAAAATAAATATTATACTTCTTGGAGCGAGTCCATCCATACATTAGAGAAACAAACCCTTGACTTAGGTTTAAACAAAGCTAACACTGGTTACTATCCACTTTCCATTACATTCCAATATCAACCTAAGTTGAATAGATGTCTTACCAGACCAGTTCCTTGGCCACAGTGAAACACAATAATAGAAGTATAGTTCAATCCATTGTTTATATGACAAGGAGTAGTGCTGTTGTAAGTGATGTAAACTTCATTTGCTGCCTTATTGAACTGGGGAGGTTCAGTAACACGACCAATATCCTACACAAGCAAAAATATGTATTAATAGAATTACAGGACACATCTAGATTCCAGATCAGCCCAGAGATTCAGATCAATTCAGATTCATCTATTTGGTTTACACAGGAGCACAACTACTACACTTCCAAAAACTTGCAATCTATACTCAAAGAACAGCCATTACATTTCAATCCTAACAAAACATAAGTTGAGCAACTCAAAACAGTTTTTCACTGAGCTAGACAAAAGCCAAGGAGTTTCTGCCTCTTAGAGGTAGATTCTTCTTTACATCAATGTGCCAAATTATCACAACATCACTTAAAAATAGCAATAACAATGGAATAAGGTCCCTACATGACTATGGAAATTTGTTGAAAACAATCACAGCTTTTTTGCATCTATCTTCAAGAGTTTGCAAACAAGTCCTCAAAAGAAAAAACCTAGATCTCTCAAGGTAATGATGCAGACAAGTTAGTCAATCCTCTGTAACAGGCTTGCTACTTATGTAGCTGTCAAGTTCTTACATGAAAGACCTAAATACATTTTGAAGTATACCAGCATCTAGAACTGCTTCCAATTGCAACAGGCTGTCACAAGATCAATTGAGCCACAGAATGGCTAAGACATTCTGCTTCCCAGTGTCCACATTTGGCACACAGAACTTGGGTACACAAATTCTTTTCCACTACATGAAAAAAAATTCTCTGTAGCAATTTTTAGATTTATCACTGCATTTAATCTTCTGACATCCAAAAAAAACCAATGGGGTTCAGTATAGGAAAATACTTCTTCATAGGGAAAAGCAATAAAAGGGAACTTTGCAGAGGAGACTTTGATTCTGCATTCCATTTCTTTAATCCACTGTCAGGCCTCTGGTTCAAATCAGGTCTCTAGGCAGGGATACTATATTAAACTATTAAGGAAATGCACGTTTCAGTGATTCTTGGCATAGTACTTACTATTGGTGATGCATTAACAGGAACCATACAAACAGCTGATCCAGGTGGGCAATTGACATCTTTGATGGGATTGAGAGGCTCACAAATGTTGATGTAGAAGTCTGGAGAAACATCTGTAATATCTTCATCCACAAATGCTTCATAATAGCCAGTGCGATGGATTAGAGCAGACAGGTCAATAATGGAACTGCCATTCATCACTGAGCACTTCACCTACAAGAAAATACATTTATTGCTCTCATTCTTTTATTACTAGCTTTGATTAATTGATAAACATCTTATCCTTTCTGGGGCCAGAAGCATGGCTACATTTAAAAGTTTCAAATGTAAGTAAAGAAGAATCTGTTATCATTTTTGCTCATCTATAGATACTAAGCACCATATGAAAAACCTTGATCATTTAAACATTCTTATGGAATGAAATCCCTATCAGAACAACACCAAGACAAAGCTCTGGCACACATACACCAGCATACATAGTCACTATGACTTCACCAGATCAGGCCCCATGCCTTCCTCTCCTCATCCACACCACCTCCAACAAACAAGCCTGGTTATAACATTATAATAATGTAAAGTCAGTGTATTGCAGTTGATGGCTTGAGTACTACCTATCCTCAGAACCAATTTCACACACTCTTAACCTGCATAAACCTACTGAGAGTCTATGAGGAATTTGAGAAATCTATTCTTCTTTAGATGCTGGAAAAGAAGCAACTAATACAATTACCATTAAAATTCAGGACAAATAATCATTGTCACTACGTAGATATCATCACACTGAAATAGCTTGGGTCACTGTGAAAAAAGGGATCAGAATGTCACTATAGATCACCAATGGAATTAACAGGCTAGAGAACATTGGGGTTGGGTATTGTTGATTGTATTGCAGCATGGTACGTATTACTGAAGGGAAACCAGAACTGTGTGTAGCTGAAGGAGAGAATGTGACAGTTCCTGTTGGTGAAAGAAAAATTGGAACATCTTTTTTTCTAAATGGAAGTGAGAGCTATTGTAGTACTGTAGAAACAGCGACAGGGAGGAAAAACTCTCTCTTCTCTTGTTGCAGAGAATGATGGTCACACTAGAGGTAATTAAAGCAGCAAAAAGAATTATTAGGCAGAGTCACAAAAGAAAATATCAGGTATTAAGAAAAGATCTAAACTCCTCCAATAGTTTGTTTGGCCTTCTATTCCTAGGGCTGCCTTTTACTCCATGCACCCATCCTCTACTGGTCATTTTTAAATAGCTAAAATTAACTAAAGACTACCTCAATGCATTGTCTGGAACACCAGTTCAACTAAACCGACCAGATTATGTTGTTACAGCACGTGCTGTTCATCAGAAGCTCACTCTAAATTCACTCTGTCAAGGTTTATCGGGTTTTGCACCAGGCAAACTGATCATGCACTTGCCTGGCCTCTAGTCACCTGCCCAGAAACAAAGACCATACCCATGCACAAAGATGTTATCCTTCCTCCAGTCAACCTCAGCTCTGCTGGCCTGCTGCATTGGAGGATCTTCACCACTGCTTCCCAACATGACACCCTATGGCTTTGATCTGAACTGTACAGAAAAGCAGCTAAGGAGGCTCCACAAAGGGGTTATTCTCAAGTGTTAGAAGTTTTAACTTGGCTCAACACACTCAGAAGGAGTTTGTCAAGTATTGCTCACCCCTGTTTAAATGTTAGTAAGGAAAGCATTCAAGAACTCCTACATGAACTTGGGTTCTGTACTACAGGAAGAAATCTTTCCCTCAAGGAATTTAAAATATACTGCTATTATATCTACCCCCCCTTCAGAGATTTTAAGTCCCATGAGCATTTTCTGCAAAAGTGATTCTCACCTCTTCTTCACAAGCCAAGGAAGTATGCCAAGAGAAGTAACTAGTGCATGTCTGCTCATCAAAAGACACAAAAACAGGCCGGCTCTCATCTCCAGCATCAGACTTGCATACAAAGCTAAAATAGCTTTTATGCTTCAGTGCAGGGTCTGCAGGGCAAGGATCTCCATCTTCATAGACAAGCTTTAACACCTGATCTTCATAACTTAAAGTTTTACTCTGTTTTCCAGCATTAACTGGATTTTGGCCACTTGTGATGCAGACAGCTAAAATGGAAAAAAGAAAAATTAAGAAAACAGATCAAGTCTGATGCAACTGCCTTCAAAAATTGCACCATACAACATAAACAGAAGGAACAGTAAGACTGTATCATCACTTTAATTTTTCTAATAAAGAATGGCTTTGCCACAGAATCCAGAATCCAGCTGCAATTAAACTGAGCTGAACTGCACTGATACAAAGACCAAATATTTCCTTTATTCATCAACCAGCTGAATGTATTGCATCCATACATGCTTAAGCAGCTACAGAGCAGTGTTTGGTTATCACATCTCTGAAAACCAAGCAATTAATACAAAATGTCAGACAGATTATATATAATTTTATTAAGATGCCTCTTAAAAACCAAATCAATCCAATATTTTCTTTTAACTTCACAAAAATAATTTTCTCAACAAGCAATATTCCTATTTTAGCATTTCAGATGCTTAAGTATTATTTCTTATTCAATTTGACAGAAGAGCTAGTAATTCAACCTGCAATTAAGCAGCTATAAAACTAGTTTATTAAGCAGAAATTTAACTTCCACTGATGTTTCAGAAGCACCAAGAACAAAACAAAGCTAGAAAGAGGATGGGCAAAGGTTTGAAGTACAGACACAAAGCCCAGTGTAGACATATTACAGCAATGCATCGCTATAAAGTTCACTTTAGCTGGAAGACTGCAATGTTTCCATTTTCACAGCATTAAAGACATGCAGTAGAAGCAACTACATTCCTGCCTTCATGTCCATTCATTAGGAAATAAAGGGACTGGGACTTGAAGTGAGCCCATGTGAATGGTGTTGGGTAAAAATATATGGCCTCATTTCCTAAAACAGTTTTATGTTCCTGGTCAGTACAGCCACAAGCTGCTCCCTTCACTCCTTCTGCATTTGCAGTAAAATCACATTTTGCAGTAAACTTGAGCATAAGCATTTCTTTGGTTACCCTATAGTCAATGATTACAGTACCAGAGAGGATAAGTTGCTTACCAGCTCCATTAGCACATGAACTTTTAACTTCAGCACAAACATTCAACTCAATTATTCTGTTGTGTGAATCACTGATGGTATAGCCAGACTCACGCTTTAAAGGTGTCAGATCAAAGAGGTGTCCTATAGGGAGATCAGGGAACAATTGAATCTCTTATTCAGATTAAAAATCAAGATACTTCTTTGTATTATAAGCTTTCAGTAACTTAATTTAGTCAGAAGGTTAACCAGACCCTACTTGTCTGCTAGCTTAGAAAGGCAAACAATTACTTATTACACTAATAGAGGAAAAACTAGTGTTTCAACTATCAGCTATTTATGTTCCAAGTGACATTGCAGTACCAGAGATTTCTACCATCAGTAAGCATGTTGGTCGCTATCCAAAGGATGTGTCATACTGCTCTTTACTAACAGAAGTCCCTAAAGAACACAAACACAGCAGTGCTGCTTCCAGCAGCCTCTTCCACATAGAAAATCCTGAGGCCTCCTCCTTACCTGTGGCAGGATTGGTGACCCGACAGTCATTTTGCACACTGCTTCTAAGAGGACATGCAGCAGCAGTGAACCATAAGAAGGTATATTCACAATCTTCAATGGCAGTTATAAGTTCTGGCTTTGATTCCTAAACACAAAACAGTGGAGAGAGCAACTATAGAGTGATAGTGTAAGATTCCATGCCAATGGGTTTACCCCTGCAGCCTGTAGCTGAGCTCAGTTCAAACACCAGTCCTAAAACCTGACAGATCATCATAGTCCAGTGAATTAATCCAAGAACAGAGTATTTAACTTTGATTATGTCAAATACACAATAGTACAGAATCATTATCAGGAGAAATAAAATTAATGAGAGGAGAGCTAAAGGTAGCCTAGGGCAATAGAAAATCCAAAAGGCAATTCAAATCTCATCAAATAGAAGATTACTTAATGGCAAGGCATAGAGATGCAGGAGACTTAAGAGCTACACAGTCAACAGCATTATTTACTACTTGAAGCACTTCCCAACCTGCACTACATTCATCTTCAAGATGTAAGCAGATGAACTGAAGCTATTACAGATGATAAAATTTGTGCTAACAGAGTATACAAAACGATCTCTTAAAAATTGCTCAGCATCTAAAATTCAAGTACCAGAAGTCCTTCTGCTTGCATGAACACCTAAAATCCCAGCAGAAGGAACCGAAGGAACCCACTTACAATTCTGTTTTCATCACACTTGAGTCGCAATATTGTTGTTTTTCTCCGCATTTGATCTGGACACAGATCTCCATTAACATATTTCAGAATAAAAGTGACATTTTCCCAACGAGGACCATCAGCCACTTCCCCAAGACTGGTACATTTTGTACCCTCAATGAGGGAGGCAGCAGCATCAGAAGGGCAGGATCCTATACATATAAACAAAAATTGCATTATTACTTCAAATGTTAGTAAGGTGTACTTGCCTGGAATAAAAGTCCACTACTCTACTTTCAGGTATATCATGGCTGATCTGTCTCCAAGGCATTGTCCCAGCCATACTCATAGGGGTGCATTTTCCCCAAAAATTGCAACTAGCAGCAATTGTCTCATTTCACTTAAAATCATGCAAAAAATAGTAGCAGCTACCACAGGGGAAGTAGACTACTACAGAGTGAAAGGCTACAGTCTGGCCTTGCACTGCACAAAATGTAGAGTCAGTCAGAAGATGCCATATGGAAATTCTGAAATTATTATTTTAATCTTTAAGAGCTATAGCAAACTTTGGATAAGGACTGAAGAGCTAGAGTACCAAAGCTATCAAGAGAAGAGCTGCTAGTGAATCTCACCCACTAAGCAGATGGAAATCAGGCTCACAACCTACCTTTCCCTCTGGTGCTAAAATCACACCACATACTGTCTCCACATGCTTTGCTTTGTGATTTATTTCGCTCAAAACAGCCACTAGCAGTACTGTCCTGCCACTTGCCTTCCCCAGCTATAGGAAGAATATATCTGTATTTTGCACTTACGTGTAGCACTGTAGGGTACCAAGGGCCTGCAGACATTAATGTAGTATTTCTGGGTAGTAGCAGATATAGCAATGGCCTCCCAGTTCTCCCTGTGTCGTGTCAGGGATGAAAAGTCATAGAAATTTCCTTCAGCATCCCTGTACAAAAGATTAAAGGCATGTAAAATAATTAGGCACTTTAAAGTTGCAATTCTTAAGTTACTACAGCAATTTCAATCTGGTAACTAAGCAGACTGTTACACTGGAAAAGAAGTCTGCATCAGACACAGTGGCCCCCTGAAACTTCAAATTCAGTAGAGGGATAACATCACTGCACCAGCTACTCCCACAGAAACTGTCCACATGCACACAGCTCTCAGCCAATACAAGAGTAATTCCAACTTTTAATTCAAGCATGTTGGCTTTCAGTGCATGGCAAGCATGCACACAGTTACAGTGTGTATGTATTTAACACACAGTTAAAATCCACTGGTTTACCTTAGGGTAGAGACCGATAATGAGGCCAGATGTCCAAATATTAGCCACATCTGACCCCACATCCAATCCTAATGAGCTAATACTTGGCTGTGACAGAAATAAATGACATTTTTCTTGAAGCAGTGTTTGGTGGAAGTTCCAAACAGACAGCTGTAGTCTTATTTAAATTAGCTATTGTTAAATAACAACTTGACACTTGCAACAACCTAACATACTCAGATTCAACCATCAGTACATACCAAACAGTTCCCTTTTATTATTCCACAGAAGAATCTCAAAGTTGTTTTTTTTTCCCAATGAAATTAGTTTTCAGAAGCACAAATTGCAAAAGTTATTTAAAATATTATGCACTGGCACTGAATGCTACATTAGCTGGTCAAAACATAATAGCTAAAGGGGCAGTGTTGCACTGCACTGCAAGAAGGCTGTATTTGTCTCTCTCAATATACAGCTCCGTTTTAATTTTGTGGAAACAACTTACTTGTAGGAGCACTCAGTAGATTTAACAGGTGGGCAAGCATGCTGAGTATGCCATTCAAACATGTAGGTGCAGTCTGGAGTTTCCTTCAAAAATATAGGCTGAAAGAACACAATATAAAATTAATTTGCTTTCTCATTTAGACACATGGAAACAATGAAATGCCTCAGTCTTGCTTCAGCAAGAACACGCATATTGTCTTAGAGCCACACAATGCCTCTGATCAGCTAAACATGGCTTCTCCCAAACCTGAGTTTATCCACATGCACACTTCTGACAAAAGGGCAGACATTAGGAATTGCTGCCTCCCCCAGGAAATAAGAAGACCAAAAGTAATTCTAGACAAAATTGTTTTAGAACAATAAGGGAAGCACAAATCAGATACCAAAAGCAAGTAATTTTATTTTTAACCAGTCTGGCCATGTAATACCTGCTTATTTTTAACCAGTCTGGCCATGTAATACCTGCTTTCCTGCACATTCAACCTTCTACCTCTTATTTCTTACAAAGAAACAGCTGTTATTTATGGAAGAACATCCCTTCCCAACTTCTCCAAGAGCTCTGGTAATGACAGACATCCCTTAAAGGAACAATATGCACTGATCTTCCTAGGCAATGATAAAGGTACCATCCATAGACAGGAGATTCAAAACATTCTTAATCTTTCTGTCCCCTCACAGCACCTTTGAATCACTTGTCTAATCTGTAAGTGATTAGGCATGTTCATGTTATTCCCAGAGAAACTCTGGAAGACAGTATGTACAGGTAGCATGTTTTGAAACTAACCTCAGATGTAGTCTTGTCACAATAGAATAATATAGCAGTTGATCGTTCATATATTTTATGACATTTTTCTCCACTGGTGTAATTAATCATTATTAGACCATTTTTGAAAGTCAGTTTGTCTGTATGCAAGCCTAGAAGCAAAGAGTTGAGAAAAGTCAACAGCTACAGTAAACACACAACTGCAGTAATGCCTCTGACAACAGGGTCACATAAACAGCAATAAAATTCACAATTAAAGAATAGCTGGACAGACCTCAACCTTCCTCTAAAACTTGCAATCCAGTTACTGTGGGACTAGTACTCCAGCACAGTAAAGCTGAACTCATTCATAACTGAGTGTCAAGGTAACTACACATATGCCATTTTATCTGCACATTGCACAAAAGCAGTGAGGTGTTTTATCTCGTTAGATGTACTAGATTAGCAAGAACCCTTCTTCTATTACACCCTGGTTAATCTTCCCGTTCCCTAGCTTCATTTAGGTAAGTGCAGTACCTGCTACTTTTTTGAAGTTAGGGTCCATCTTCTTTACTTGACAGGATGCAACACTGTGATGCTCTGCAGAGCAAGGCTCTGTTATTTCTCCACAAACTCTGAAGTAGTAGTCATACTCATCTGTACTCACTTTGATGTCTTTATTGGAAAGTGGCCTCAGGTCAAAAACATGACCATACCTTGGATCTTTCACCTGGCAATCTTTTCCTTTAAAGAGAAGTTAACAATTTAAATTACAACTTAAGATCTATTAGCCTTCCCAAATACATTGGGGACATTAAAGGCTTATTGGACAAATAAGGCCACAAAAATGAGTAGCTACTTCAAGGCAGTGACACTGAAGAACCATCTTAGTACAAACAGCACATTTCTTTTACAACTGCCACTAAAGCAAGATGCAAAAGCCACACTGTAGTTCAAAAACTGCCCCAGAGTGGTCTCATGTTCTTCTTTCAGCTGAACTGAAGGTTAAGTATGAAATCAGAGACACTAAGTCCAGAACTTGCTTAATTATCTGGAAAGAAGAGCAAGGTCACAAGATCAAAGCAAGAGGTGTCCTAGATGTCAGTCTTGCATCTTCTTTTAACAGCTCTGAAGTTTGATGAGTTGAGAAAATAATCGGTCATAGGAAATATTTATTCCAGCTTTCAAATCTACAAAGATGCATATAAAAGAAGGTTTAGGAAAATTCTAGTTTCCTGAGTGTCATTAGCTGCTATATGTCAGTGACTTTGCTGTTGCTCAAGTCCTCAGTTTTTAAAGTGACCCTTTGCTCAATATTCTGAAGCTTTAAAAAAAAAAATCATCAGATTGCATCACTCAAACATTACACTCTTCTCGATCATACATGTTGGTACCCAGCTAAAGACATCAGCTTTCCTCCTTCAAAACCACAATTCAGTCACCAGTGTCCTGCACAGTAATTATGTGCTACAGAGCAGCCATTTGTGAACATTCCTCATGCCATGTCAGTTCATCAGCAGTTTCAATAATGACTAGGACCGTGGTGACAGATCCTTTACAGGAAGTCCAAGAATAAGGAATTATCTACAAGCTGCAAAACAAAGCCTGCAAAGGCAGAGAAGATGCCTACACACTCAATCTTCCATCTAAGAGTCAATCAAATACCAGAACTAGAACTTGTGATTTCTTGTTGCACATCCTGGAGTCAAATACAAACTGAGACTCCCCCACTGGCCTCTCACCCATTGTCTACCAAGGGTCAAGTTTTATCTTGCTTCCAGTCTTTGGTGAGGAACAGGGAACGAATTGCCAGGGACAGAATCAACTCTGTTCTCATGAAAACTGAGGTTTTATTATTTACTAGCAAGTCTGTCTGTGATTTAACAAGAGAGTAATAGTGCTGTTTTGATAAAGTATTGTATTACATCTTCTTTCTCTAGATAGGCAAGTACATTTGCCTCTCATCCTAACTTGCACTTTTGACATTAGATAGGATTTGTAGTTAGCTTAAAGCTCAGAATAGACATTCCTCCACAAGCCAACACTTTTTATACAAAGATTCACAGGGCAAGAAACCAACACAGTTTCATTCAAGTATTTATTATTTGTACAGTTTGACTGATACTTCAAATCTCAAATAACTACTTACCTTCTGCTTTGTGAACAGGACATGCTGCCAAAGTCCTCCAAACAAAGACAAACTCACAGTCATTCTCTTGCTCCAACACTGGTGATCCCTACAGAAAAGAGCCATATGAAGGAGGCTTAGTAAAAATTACACTGCAAGTCTCAAAACATACACACATAGCTTTTTTTTTTTTTTCCTGCAGTTTCACAGTTTAACATCTCCACTATCAAACTGCAGTATTCATGTTCAGCAAAGAGCTGCTTTTGGTGGCTCACAGGAGGAAAAAGGATTCCACAATAGTTCACAATTGTGTTCTACAGGTTTAGCAAAACAGCTTTTTCAAGAAGAGCCAAGGAAAAACCCAATATGTAAGATTTTACTTTTTAGAATCAGTCTCTCCATGTTAAGAGGAATAAACATGGTTTATTTTGGTAAAAGCACTAAAATCCTCATTAGTAGCAAGTAGAAGAGAAAATTACCGTGGTTTGATCACACTGGAAAATGATACGTGTGGAGTAACGCTGATTATCTTTGCACGTGTCACCATTCAAGTAGATAATGCTCAATGACCCATCAGTAGCAGCCTGGGGGTTTATCTGAATGACTCCCAAGTTCTTGCTTTTATCAGTGTATTTCACACAAGATCCTATGGCACCACCTACAGGAAAAGAACTGGTGTTTAGTTCAAAGCTTTAACAATTAGCGTTAAATTGATTGTAAAATAATATAACAGGGTAGCTTTAAGAGAGCTTTGAAGTAAACTGTCTCAAACTCCTGAAGCAGAACACAACACACACATATTCATCAACACAGTGAGAAACACTGTGTACCTAAAGCCTTTGAGGAATGTAACAAGTTACTCCTGCATACTCAAACCTTTCAAACTGCACTAATTTATCTGATTCCACAGACTTGTAAAAGACTACAGTACAGTTAAATACATTAAACTGGGCAGAAATGGAGTAAGACACAGCTTAAGCTTCTGATTCTGGCTTCATTCAGTTAGGAGGCTTCAACAACATTTGACTTTCTGCACTAGTTTCGGGTTCATTTTCTTCACAGTGGTGAATATGGGGCTGTGTTTTGGATTTGTACTGAACACAGGGTTGATAATATAGAGATTTTTTGTTATTGCTGAGCAGGGCTTACATAGAGCCAAGGCCTTTTCTGCTTTTCCTACTATAACATGGCAAGGGAAGTTGGGGGTGCACAGGAGGCTGGGAGGAGACATAGCAGGGGCAGGTGACCCAAACTGATCAAAGGGATATTCCAAACCATATGACATCATACTCTCTTTAAGTGGGGGAAGGAGGAGGAAGGAGGGACATTTGGAATTATGATGTTTGTATTCCCAAGTCACTGTTACATGTGATGCAGCCCTGCCCTTCTGGACATAGTTGAACACCTGCCTCCCCATGGGAAGAAGGGAGTTAATTTCTTGTTTTGCTTTGCTTGCTTTAAGCTCAGCTTATGCTTTGCCCATTAAAATGTCTTTACCAGAAACCACAATTTCTCACCTTCACCCTTCTGATTTTCACCCTGATCCTGCTGGTGGGGAAGTGAGCAAGCAGCTGAATGGGTCTGACTGCTGGCTGGGGTTAAACTACAACACTTTATATCCTATGTTCTTTAAAAAATAATAATAAGCTCACAGATCCTGGCAATACTGCCATCAATGCAATTTTCCCAAATGCATTAATATACATCTCAATGCAAGAGTCCTGATGAGCATTAAGACTGCTCTCAGCTTGCAGAAGTCTGTTTACTAATACTCCTGCATATGTCACCCAGATCCATGCTATTTCGGTAATTAAACGGACAGGAGTCAATAAATCTTACTAAAACACCCAGGGACATCACTCTGACTATAAGGTCTTGCATCAGAAGACACAAGTTAAGAAGTGCTTGCCCCTTGGCTTACCAGGACATCCAGTCACGTAGGGCAGGGGCTTGCAGACATTCAAGAAAAACGTTCGCTTTTTCGCTTCCTTTGAAGTGTCTATAGCAACCCACGGCTCACCATCTTTGCTCAAGTCACTTAAGTCATACTCATTGCCAGCAGCATCTAGAAAAAATGCAATAAGCTGAGAGAACTTAATACTTGCAGCAGGATTTGAAATTATACCAGTTTCACTGACAAATACACAACTCAAAATAAATCCAGAATCACATTAGATATGTATTAAGAGAATGTACTGTTGCCACAAAAACATCACCATGCCAAACGTAGAACACAGTTCCCTTGACAGTTACTTCCCAAATGTAACTTCTCCACAAATCACAGGTGCATTTTTACAGATGTCAATACTAAATTAACTCATTTTCTTTAGAGTAGGGCTGAAGCAGCATCAGTCACAGTAATGATTAAATGTTTTCAAAGTAATTATCAACTTTCTTGTGTATACCACAATGTTTTAAATTAGCTTCTTTCCCTGTTTTTTAAGTTAAGCCTGCTTCAAACAACTTCCCTCTTCTCCCACTCTACAACTTCTACAAAGATTTTAAGTCTTACAAATGTCTTCTCAATAGGTAATCTTACAGCCCTCCACTGAGCAGAAGTTTGCTGCCCAGTTAATCCCTCCAACATGGGAAAGAGCCCACCTAAATTCCAGGTACTTACCTGTAACCTGACAATCTACAGGAGCAGGAGCACAAGCCAGAGCTGTGTGAAACTCAAAAAAAGTATCATGGACGTCCAGCACGCTGTTTATCTCCTCACGCACAAACTTAAGCTCTCCAGGATATGAATCATTACAAATGAAAGTCACTCTGAACATGTCTGATGTTCCTATAAAACAAACATTTATCTACTGATAGTTCTGTTTGGAACACTTGAATTTAAGTTCAAGCTAATACTCGACTACAAAATTTTCTAAGAGCTTCTTATTAATAACTGCTTCAAGGATAACACTACCTTGCTGATTATGGGGTTTCAGCTGTAAATACGCAAGCCTTTTTCAGAGAGCCATGAAAAATTGCCTAGCAGCCACCATTGCCTCTACAAATAAGAGACCAAAATATGCCTTGACAATGTAATCATCTTGTTGAAATGTGTCTCCTTGACACATTTCAACAACATGATTACCTTCATCGACCTCTACTCTCCCTATGTTATTTGACATATATGAAGAAACAGAAAACTTTTAAAACACCACCAGTGGTAACAAGCAGCTTTTAAATTGCATCACACAAAGTTTTGGTTTGGGGGTTCCATTTGTTTGCAAGAAGTTCAGTGTAATGACTGCAGTACAAGTAATACTGATCCTATCAAAGCACTATATGTTAAGTTCTGTTTAGTCCTCAAGAAGTGACAGAATTATGTCAGGGAGTAGTATCTGTCAGCAAAATGCTTAGTAGTGTTATAAAAATTGTAGAACCTCTCAAAGTAAAATACATAAAGAGCTTAATCACTGTTACATATTATGTACAAAAATGTCACAACTGAGAAAATAAGAGATAGCATCCCAGCAATTAAGCATGCTGACGCATTTGAGGTTCCTGAATCCAAACCCGTTTTCCCAAGGCGTTTTGTTGTTAAGATGTCATATTCCTTTCTACAAAGCTCAGTTTCAGTATAATTGAAGAGCATCTACTATCAAAAAACCAGATATACATTTTTAATTCATTTTACCTGCAAAAGATAAAATTCATGAAGTAGGTGCATATGAAGTATTACAGCACTAATTCAAAAAGTTCCATACAGGAGAGCACAAGCTTACCGAAAACTGACCTTTCAGATATGAAATACCTTTAGAGAGAATTATCCATGAAACTGAAGCTAAAAGCTATTACTTCACTTAGAAAAAGAACCTGAGTTCATTTTGTTTTCCCAATTTGACTATCCATTTCTCCATGCAAGGACCAGTACTTTTCATCTGCTAAGGAGAAAATCCTATAGTGTATTGAGTCACTTTCCTAGAGTTTTGAAATGCACATGTATTACTGAGCCATTACCATTCTGTGTAATGGCTAAATTTCCTAAAATTCCCATAGGAGCAAGCTTGTTTAAGTAATTAATACCAAGCCAAATATACTTCAGCACATGAACAAAAGAAGGAATGAAGACCACTCACATTAAGTTTTTACAATACCCTGTGTATTTCCTGAACTCACCTGATTCCACACGAAGACGGCCTCTGTAGGTAAGAGTTAGAAAGCCTTCACTGGATAGATAAAGGGTTTTGTCCAATTCCAGTGGCCTCAGAGGTGTCAGATTTTCTCTTTCACACCCAGCAGCTGTTTTGCCATTGATTTTACCACAATATGGCAAGTATCCACAAATGTTTAGCTAGAAATTTTGAAAACATGTAGATGTACATAGTATTAACTGCATCAGAAAAACAAGGTTCACATAGCCATTTCTACATCAGTAAAACACTTGTAGAGAACTATTTGAAACAACACAGTTGTCTTGCAGTGCAGAAATTACAGACTATAATTCAACTATAATACAGTACGAGTATCCTCAATCTTTGGATTATGGGGTCCATAAATTCTCCCCACTAAGAGTAAAGGATGTGGTTCAGCATGTTTATTCTTGGCCTAAAGATATCGCTCTGGTATTATCTGTGACAGCCTAGGATTACTGACACATGCAGATTACATTAAAAACACTGATACAGACAGACTAAATCCCTTTCTAGGCTTTCCCTGTTAATTTCTTCAGAATCAGCAGATAAACTGGCAGTACACAACAGAGTCCAGGAGGGGAAAATCACCTCAAAAAGGAGCCTCAAAAGTGTGGCTACCTCATGTTCTCCAAGAACCAGAAGTTTAATGCTTTCAAGATTAGGCGAATGAAGTAATCTTTCATTCCCTCCTTCAACCACAATGCTTTCCTGCCAACTCATATTTCCTAAGAAGATTGAGTGAAAGCTCCCCTAGATCACTATGCAAGACAAAAAATGCAACAACAGCACACAAACAACAGAGAATGCAGTCAAAATCCTTACCGAGAATGTTTTCCCATTGCCAGTAACCGTATACCCTTGCTCAGAAGCCAATGGCCGCAGGTTGAACACAAAGCCAGTGTTTGGATCTCGCACAGAGCACGACTGGGAAAAAAATTACAACAAAATTATTTTCTCCTTCTGCATTTCTTCTGCTTAGATTTTACCTCTAACTCGTTTCAAGAACCAAAGCAGTGATTCAGACATATTCCTACCCTGCATATAGAACATATATAAGCTACTCTGGCAGTAGTTTCATTCAATTCTTTTGTATATTTGTTCAATTCTTTTTGTCCACTGACATCAGCCACACCAACATATGAAAGTGGAATTTAACAGATGGCATCTATCATATTAGCTAAGAGCATGGAAATTTCAACTGAGGGCTGTTTGCACACTAATGTGTTTATGGTGAGATCTGTAAAGCAGAAGCAACTGAGTAGATTTCACAGAATATTTTGCATTGCAAGGGACCCACAAGGACCATTGAGTCCAACTGTTTAATGTATGGCTCATATGGGGATCAAACAGGAATCGAACCCTCAACCTTGGTGTTATTAGCATCATGTTCTGAGTAACCGAGCTAATCTCATGGCTTAGTGTGAAAAAAGAAAAGCCTCATCTGATCATCTGCAGAAAACAAGGATTATACATATCCATACATATAAACTCAGTTTTACTAGCAACATAACAAGGGAATGAAACATTAAATGAAGCATTCAAGAGGAAGTAAACTTTTCTCACGAGAAAGCACCTGAGTATTTTTGTCACAAGTTAGGCATTTCAGAAACACTTCAAAAATACAACATGATAAGGTATCACAAGACTACATCATGACCAACTTGAGACTTCACTTTAGGTAGTTTTCTTCAAGAGCCATTTAAACAGAGAAACCAAGAGTGCTATAAATAAACATTGTACATTGAGACTAAAAATACAATTTGTATTCTTCTTTCTCACCTGGGAATCATCTTTTGCTTCCTTTATTGGGCAAGCAGCCTCAGTTTCCCATAAGAAAGTGGCCACACAATCCAGAATAGCTATAAACCGTGGGCTGCTACTCTGGAAACAGATTGCAGAGGAAGACCAGAGTAAGTGTAATAGCTAACACTTTGTCATGTTTGAGATTCCCCCTTAGAGAAACTGTCATGTTCTTCTAAAACACTTCACTACAAAGGCACACAATTTCCACCCCACTTCCCTCTCCCCAATTTATTTTGAAGGTCATCACTGAAAACTTATTTTAGTTAAACATTTACTATGTGACCAAGCATTAGCCAAGAACTGAATCTGACATCCAAATACTCAGATTAAAGTCAATATTTAATCTAGACACATATAACTAGATCTTGTCTCAGTCTAAGCTTTGAGGAGCTTTGGTGTATAATACATAGTCCATAATTAAAAAAAAAAGGCAAAAGTAAAGCAACAGAAATCTGTTAGGTGAGGTAACAAGGTAACAGGAATAATTAATATGTACACTTCATGTCAGTGTTTTAGACAAAAGCAAAGCAGTTCATAACTGCTCCATGTCACAGATTTTTCACCACACCTCTTGGGCTACAGATCATTTGGGTAAGGTGAGAGCAAGACCTGCAGATTCAAAAAGCCAGGAAAAACAAAGTCTACACAAGCTTAAATCTAATAATCCCCTCAATCTAATCTTCACTATGTTGAGTTGTAGCCCAAAAAGCTCTACAGATTTAAGAATTCTAGAATCAACAATCTATGGAGAATGCAGAACCTAAGCCTGAGAATGCACCTTACAATATTTTTCCGCTTAAGAGTGTCCACAATGTTTGCTGGTTTAAGTACTCATGTATTTTTCATGCTAATTAGACTAGTCTGAAATACTACTGTTCATCAAGGCTGTTAGTTTGTATCTAGTTCTTGTTTATGATAAAATACTCAGACACATGCTCCTCTAGCATCTAAATCAGTTTTGGTTTTACATCTCAATTCAAACCCTCAAGCAGTCTCCCTTGCCACAAATCTGCTATACACTACACATCTTCACGTGGCTTCATGCTATAGGATGAGAAACCTACTATGATGAAATAACAACTGGAAGATCATTTGTCCTTACAAGAGTGCCCCTGGAACAGACAAAGTGGATGGTAGTGGTGTAAGTAGTTGTCTTTCCATCAGCATTGATGCACACAGAGCCATTTGCATAGGTTAGAGAAACATGTCCAGGTCTTTCAATTACTAGTTCTTTGCTGGCAACACCAAGATTACTAATAGAGGTGACTTCAGAATAAGAACCCTAGAAATAAGGAAAAGCATGTCAACAACTTTTAATAAAACAGATACAACCAAAAAGAAGATACCTACTACAGTACTCTTGTATACACAAGTCAATAGCTTTGAAGACAACAAAGTTCTCAACATTTCTCTCCCATTCTATATTAAAGTTTCACATATTTAACAAACAACCTCCACAACAAGGTACCGTTCCATTTTTGTTTTTTTTATTTTTTAGTACAATAAGGTGCTTGTAGTACCTTAGAACACCCATCTGCATCTCCTGGGGCATATAGCTTAGCAATTTAGGGATGCCTGTGTCTTCTGCAATAGGTAGAATTTATTGTAGAGCTCTTTGAAACAAAATGTGGAAGCCTCCAGGTGTCCTCAGCATTGACTTTAGGGATCTGCCATGCTTAGCTAAAGCTAAAAATCAGCGACAGAAACTGAGCACTAGAAAGACAGTAGGTGCTACTACCAAAGTCTGAAGTCATTGTCACTGCTAACTGGTGTTTCCTAGTTTTAAGAAACTACTTAAAGTCAATAGCAGGAACAAACTGAAAAATATACCTCCAAAACAGCGGTCCACAGACTTCTGCCCTTTTAAATTTTTTTTTTAACAACTCTTTAGATTGACCCAATGCACTCACCTTTTACTCACTATCTCAAGCAGTGAAGTAATAAAGCCCTGAAGTGTCTCTACACGTCAAGGAAGCAGCCTT
Organism: Melospiza georgiana; assembly: GCF_028018845.1. Lineage (NCBI taxonomy): Eukaryota > Metazoa > Chordata > Aves > Passeriformes > Passerellidae > Melospiza > Melospiza georgiana. The sequence goes on along the minus strand of NC_080432.1, from coordinate 70,339,731 downwards.
GCACAACAAGGCCCATTGCAACCACAGAGAATGAGCAATAATTATCTCTCAAGTGCTGTGTTGGCAATGACTGGCTTCAGTCACTAACACATCCCCTTTAACAGTAAGAGAGGAAGGTGTTTGATAGAAGGAACTAGGACAGCTGGGTGAGCCTCTAGCTCAGCTTTCCCTACAGCTCTGAGCAGCAATGAAGTCAGTCAGGCCAACGGGTCGATTCAGCCTGTCAGCTGCTATCACTTCCATGATAAATTGTTGTACTTCAGGGCAATACAGAAGTAGAGGCCCATAACATCCACCAGCATTGTTTCTTCTTTTATTTGCTTGGCAACATCTACCTAATCTACTCTTCAGATCCAAAGCAAGCTCAGGGAGGGCAGGGATGCAACAAAGAATCTTTAAGCAAATTTTTTCCACAGTTCAACCTAAAACAAGCCAGAAGCATGACAAAATATCCAGGATGACAGCCTGTTCCTGAAGAAATGTGTATTCCTAGCAGCCTCTGAGACTCCAGCAATTCATACAAAAGAGAAGCAGATTGTCTGCCTCTGAAACACAGGGCAAAAAATCATCAGTGTCAAACGTGACATTGGTACACTTGTAAAAATTAATGCTTTATTCTTCGAAGAGGTGGACAGGAGCTCTACCATTTTGCTATGATTATGCAACTATTATGGTACACAGAATATCCCTTTGCACAAGGAGTTAGAAATCACATGGCTGTTTTAATCTCACTCGTGTCTCTTTCAGTCTCACTCGTGTGGCAAACCAGCTCTGAGTTGGGAAAGAGTACTCACAGAAACCTGCTTATATTCCATCTGACAGACAGAGGCTCGCCGGTCACATCCTGGGACAGCAATCAGGGGTCGGCAGACATTTATGTAGTACTTCTTGCGCTCACTTGCTCTTGAATTATCCATGGCATACCAGTTTTCACCTCTCTTCTCAGATTTTGCTAATCTGAGCAGAAAGAGAAAGTTCTGCTCTAAGGACACACATGCTTCATAGACTCTCTCCAGCTTTCTCAGTCTCAAGAAACAGAGCAACCCTAAGGCATTCCCGACTAACTTCTCCCCCTCATTTTTAAGTGCTACAATTAGAAAGAATACTCCTGGGACACAGTGCACAGTTGACAAGGTAGTATGTTTTTATAAGCAAAACCATCCCAAAAAGTCAGTTTACATCCTAGGAGGCAAGTCAACATACTAGAGGGATTTCACCATACTTGCAGTCAAGACTCTCACAAGAGGTGAAGCTTCTGGTGCTGTCTACACAGGAAACCAACTTTAGCCAGAACCAAACTAGAATAGCTAAGTTACACTGCACGTGTCACTTTCCTACCTTGACAAGTCATATTGGTCCATGGTGTTGGGATCTGTCACAACACATTCCAGTGGGATTTCTGGACAAGCATGTTCAGTGTACCACCTGAAGTTGTAGGTATAGTTATCTTCTTTCTACAAATGAGCAGAATAGGTAAGAGAGGCTTTTCACATTGACAACTTTGTGACTCACAGCTACTGCTTTATACGTCAAGCTCAGTATCTCCCCTTGGTTTTGGGATATAATCTTCTCAGACTGATTTGTGTTGGTCTGTCCTGTTACAGATCCTGCCATTCCCTGTGTCACCAAAAATGCTCTTGCCAAAAAAAACTGCTCTGGTTCTGTTAAACTGCTGTCTGCTGGGTACACAGTCATATTATCTGTTACTTCTCAGCCAGTTTGGGTTTTTCCAGCTAGAAATACGAGACAGCCAAAAGCACTAATTACATGGCCCACTAGAAGAGAGTGAGGTAACAATCTGGATCCAGGTAAACAGCTTACTGTTCACTGGTCAAGGAAAGTTTTAAGGCTGCAACAAGAGTCAAATATACCAAGAGAAATAACTATTTATTTTAGTCTGCTTTACAGATACTGGGTATTTCCACACATAACACCCTGCTCGTACGGACCTAGTAGCTATTGTCAGTATTTCAGGATGGAGATCCTTCCTTTCTTCATATAGAACTTCTTACCTGATACTCAGGCTGACCTATTCGAGCATCATGGTCACACAGGAAAGTTATAAGGGTAGAGCGCTGTGTTTTATTCTCATTGTTGTATGCTGCACCATTTTTGTAGGTCAACTGAATCAGGCCATCATAATAGGAAAGTTTGGAACTGGGCAGTCCAAGACTCCAAGACTGCTCATTACTAGAAAACAAAAAGTGAGTTTTGAGAGTGAACAGAACACAAAATTGTCTCGAAGAGAAGTCTTACAAATAGAAACCACGTAAGTTTACACAAGGCACCATAATAAGGCATAATAATTAAATAGGGTTGATTAGACCTCGGTGAGCTGGGATAAAAAGAATGCTGCCAAAAGGAAACTTAAAACATGAACAGATGTCCTCCTTTGAAAAGGAAAGGAAGTTACATATTGCTAAGATATCTAGAAAACTTAATGCTCCTGTCTCTAAAAGGGTGACAATACCATCAAGTTCTCATTCTCCAAAGTGGAAGTCAAACTGCAGACACCCTCATCTTGGGGTCAAACTGGCCTCATCCAATTACATACAGGCAATGAAGACCTAGCACTGCACAACAGCTCTCTGCTAGGTATCAGCTTTGGTTCAGGAGTGTTTCATCACTGACTTAACATTGACTCTATCCTAGCTTCATCATCTTCCTCTGAAGAACATTTCTAGGGTCTGCAAAAAACTGTCCTTGGCTGGAGAGTAACTCAGGGCCAAGTACCCCATCTCCGGCAGCAGGCTGACCAGGAACCTGAAATACACAGGTATTTCTGATGCTACCTCAGACATAGTTTATAGGAGGCAAAAGCAGTGATGCTGTCAGAGTAGCAGTACACACTAGGACCGAACATGGAAGAGCCCATTTAGTAAGGGAGATTATAAAATTGTTAAGCTTGGAAAAGACCTCTCAGATCAAGTCCAACTATCAACTTAGTACCACCATCAAATCTTTCCACTGAACCATGTCCTCAAGTCCATATCCATACATATTCTGAACACTTCCAGGGATGGCAGTTCCACCACTTCCTTGGGCAGCCTGCTTCAATGCCTGACAACCCTTTCCATGAAGAAACTCTGCCTACTATCTAATCTAAATATCCACTGGCACAACCTGAGGCCATATGGTACAACATTCAAGATCTGGGCTTCACTACTACCTAAGACAGCCCCTGCTCATCCCAAGTGCAGCAAGCTCATGTTCTTCAGGCCAGCTCTTGGAACAGAGCTGACCCTCAATCTCTGGAATATAGGTTGCCTTACTACAGCTGCAGCAGTTAATCTAGAATTTACAGTCCCTATGGATAACAAAAGGGAGAGCAATGGGCACACTCCATCTCACAAGTTAGCTGTAAGCAAGGTCACATATATGTGCATTTGGCCTGAAACAGCTGGCAGTGTAATTACTGCAAATTATATGCTAATTACCTGAATCTATTACAGGTAGTCCAGTAATTACTTTACATGCAAATTGTTCATTGTTGCACACCAACAACACATCATGCAACAAGATATCTTCCCTTACAGCCAAGAGAATGAGTTACTCACCTCCGCGCTACTTGGCAAGCTGCCGATTTTGTGTGACACTGGGCTTCAGGCACACTGCCACAGATGCTTATGTAAAACAAGTACTCCTGAGTAGTAACTGTATAGAAACTGTGTGCCTTAGCCAGAGGTGATAAATCAAAAGAGAAACCTAATCAGGAAGGAATAAACTGTATCAGTTCAATTTTGTCCTGATATCTCTCACAGGTTTTGATTCACTCAGTCACATGGCTAGCTCACCTCCCCCGAATAAGGTTCCTTCTATGCAATTACTGTTCCAGAAACAAAGTGGACAAAGTAAAAGCATGGTTTCTTATACAGAGAGATCTACTTCAGTAAAATACACATTACATCTATTTTCCTACATTCTCTAGGAGAGTATTAAGCTCATGCTGTTCTGATCTTCCATTATGCATGTACTTAAAACTGTGGGTACTTAGTATTAGACTGAAGTCACTTTGCTCCCGGGTATCATAAGGGCTTATTTGTTGTGGCATAAGTTTTATCCCTAATGACCTTTTGATTTGCTGAACAGAAATACATACCTGCCTGAGGATCAGACACCTGACAGTCATCTCCTTCAGTTTTAGACAGGACACACGCAGCAGCAGTATACCACTCAAATGCATATGAACACTCAAGCTCTGCCATCAAGATTGGAGCACTTTCTAGATCACCTGGTATCATAGAGCAACGTGTTACACATACACACAGCCAGGCTGCCATCAGGAACTAGGAATCTACACCTAAGAAACTAATTTCTCCTCAAAAGCCAAGGTAACTGCAAAAGTACCTGTTCTTTGAAAATGGTACCAAAAAAATTTTTCACAGACTTTGCATCGTCCTCCCAAAAAATAAAAGTCTACCCTAGAAGTAAAGGCACAGGGCTCAATCTGCTCCTGAGAACCATCACAATATTTGAAAAAAAGTCTAGTTTGATATACAAAACTGGTATTTTGATATACAAAACTGGTTTTACTACAAAGCAATAACTATATTAGCAAATAGTGCATAATCTGATCCTAAAAGCCAGCACACTTGGAAGTTCCAAGTTCCTCAGGCTGAGGTAGAGGAACACAGGTTTTCTATTTTCCTGGGAGATAGTTAACTAGCAGGCTATTATAAGCAACATGACAATATTAACTTCCTTTCATGAACTGCCAGCAGTTTAGATACAAACCATATTTATTGGAAAAGAAGGCTAAAGCATTTGATCTCAGTTCAGAACCACTCTTACCCATCAAGATAACTAGAGAAAGAAAGTGCTTCCAGATATTTGTATCACTTCCAGGTATTTGCAGAGTCTTAAACACTTAAGCATACTTTAATCATGTTTGGAAGAATCTTATTTCAAGAGTTTTTAAAGAGTACTTGCATAAAAGGTAAATAACTAAATACCTGCAATTATATTGCCATCACCCTAGTAAACAAACCCTGATACTTCAAGCTTGTGCATAGAAAGAGATAGAAAACATGCTAATATTTAGCAAATGCTAATATTTTGCACTCGTGTCTCAGCTTATTAGATGACCTACAGTTTTTAACTGGATCAATGAAAAGGATGTGGATGTTCTCACCTGGTCTGCATATTAGAGTGATGACCGTTTGGATTTTTTGTTTTTCATTAGAAGGACAGTTGTCTCCATTTGAATAGATAAGTTGAATATTTTCTCCAACCTTTTTTGGAGAAGATACAAATGTTCCAAGATTCCTGCTGTTGTTTTGCTTATCTGTAAAAACAGTAAATACAGAACTTTTGTTCCTCTGAAAAGAAGTGAAGCTTCTGTTAGATACTAAGACTTTCCACTTGTCTAGTTAGTGAGAAAGTATCATTAGGAGTTTGATTTTACCTTGCCAAACCATGCTGCTAAGCCTGTGGTTCTTTAGTTAGAAAAAGCTGTGCATTCTTTCTTCAAGCGTTTCTGAGATCGCAAAAGAAACAGACTCCTAACTTCTGTACCCTCGAATAAATGAAGGCATTCAGGACAACCAACCCCATTTGCACAGGAAGTGCCAAGCCTTCAGAGGCTTAAAAAAACAGTGAACCAAAAAAACTCCAAAAACACCACCAACAAAAACCCAACTCACCTACAGAGCAAATAGCAGCACCATCTGAACAGCTGGAAGCTCCTCCGCTCTTCAACACCTTATGGCAGACATTGATGTAGTAATGTTTCCTTCCTACCTCTGAAAAGCTACTATCCACAGCTTCCCAGTTCTGGGCTGACTCTGAAATATAGAGGGTCGTTAAGAACAAGTCATCTGGCTAAACTGTTGCAGCATCTCCATGCCAAAATGCCTTTTATTATAAGGTAGCCCACGTTTGCATTATGATCTCTCCTTCAGAGCATCCCCAGCACACAGAAGCCCTGATTTCAGCTCCATTCCCCCACCAGCTGAGATTACCACCTACATCCGTCCCCTGAAGCCACAGCTGCCAAATCTTGTCATTTTTGGATGTGCCTCCTTTGCACAAACCACTGGATGGAAGCTGCTGAGTCATGGTGGATCATGACTGGCTCAGGCTGCCCAGAGAGATGGTGGATGCCCCCTTCCTGGAAGTGTTCAAGGCCAGGCTGGATGGGGCTTTGACCAAACTGGTCTAGGGGAAGGTGTACCTGCCCATGACAGAGGAGTCAGGCTAAATTATCTTTAATGGCCCCTTTCAACCCAACCTGTGATTCTGTGACTGAAAACCACTTATGATGGCAGCAACCAAGGCAGTCATGGACATGGCTACTAAGGCACTCAGTCTGTTTGGAATGAGGGAAGCAAACATGAGCACCCCAGAAATTCACTAAGAACAACAAAAGCTGACTAATACTCAGCTAAAGAATTGCACTGGAGATGGCATGTAAGCTCAGGACTGCAGAAGTAACTGAAAGCTAGCTTTTATTGCCATACCTGAACTGCGGATAAGAGGTGACAAGTCATAGTGTTTTCTCTTGTCAGTAACTCTGCAAAGGAGATCTTTTTCCTCTTTAACACATGCGTATTTTGTATCCCAAGTGAAAAAATAGGTGCAGTCAACTTCACCGGTGAATACTGGAGTTCCTCTACCATCATTACCTTAACATGGGAAACAGATGAACACATATGAGGTTTCTAGAGGGGGAAGGGGAAAAAAGCAAGAAGACTTGAGGACTAGCAATGAGCAAGGAAGACAAAGTCCTTTTGCTGCAGAGGACTTGTGTTTCTGTTTTTTTTACCACTGGCTAAGAAAAAAAGGCTCTTTTGTACTTCCATCTTCTCAATCATCAGTGTAAATTTAGACTAGCAGTGCTACTACACAGCACATCCTGCCAGCCATCAAAATTACTGCTTGATGCAACAATTTCTTGTGCAGGCTGTGGCTTAAAGCAAGCATTCATTTGAGCATAAGATCTACTAGCAAGCACAGGAGTCAAACCCTGAGCAGAGCTGTCAGAGCTTGTTAAACTCACCTGCTGTTTCATTGCACTCGAAGTTTATGACAGTCATTCTCTGAAAGCCAGAACTACATGCATCCCCATTTGGATAAATTAAAGTGAGATCCCCATCCGAGTATCTGAGGAAGAAGTCAGTTTTAGATAGAAATGTAGGGTCAGACAATCACACAGTGTTCTTCAAATAACAGAAGTCACACTCTTGTTCAAGTATTAACTGTTTCACTCCAAGGGAAAACAAATATTAGTTCAACAATAATGACATTTCTACAGTAATGAAGGCTTGCATCCACTGATTTTTCTGACCACTTTTCATTAATTTCTATAGAAATTAAAGAATGTTTTAAAGCTCCCCTAGGTATGGTGGGATATTTATTCCCACTAGTTTATTGTGTGGCTGTTTCTGCAAGAGGAAGAAGTCATACTTCCCAGAAAATCACTACAACAAACCTGTCACAGACAAAATGGAAGATCATATCCACACGAATTAATCTCTGCTTTACAATCTCAAGCAAACTATTATCCCTACATGCCACTTGAGAACCAGCTTCTTCTGATACTGCTTTACAGGTAAAACATGTAAAAAGGAGGACAACAGGCAGTGCACCACAATGTGCAATTGAGACAACAAAGTCAGTGGAAGTCTTCCTGTCTAGCCAATGGCTCTGCCAACCTCACCGGCGCCTTTGTTTGCTAATGATATCCCGCTACACTGTTACAGCTTTTCTGACAAAAAAAGTGAAAAAAAATGCTTGCATTTTGTATCAATTGTTGGTTTTGTGACAAGTAAGTATCAAAGCAGGAAACGGACCAATCAGACCAGTCAGCAGGGCTGAAGAGCATTTACACACCTTAGGGTTTGGTTCGAAAATCTTCCTGCCACTTTTTGCTGGTTATTTGAAAGTTTTACTTGGCAAGATGAAACGTATCCTGTATCATCCTTGCAGTTACCTGCTGTGGTTTTCCCACACACATTCAAGTAATAGTAATACTCCTCTTTGTCATCTTTGGCTGCATATGGTGTGACATATTCTGAATGAATAAAAAAAAGAAAGTGTTTTAACATACATCAGGACAGACAAGAAACTCCAAATATCAACACAGGACATTTTTTTCTGTCCCTAAATAAGGAAATGCAAAACTGGCTGGTAAAAACCACAAAAACAAAAGAAAAATACTGAGCTTACCTGAAAATTGAGTAAGTGGACTTAAATCAATAGAGATATCATGTTGCTCATTAGTCAGACGACAGTCCTTACTCTCCAGGTAATCCCTGTGACAGGCATACTCAGTAACCCACTCAATTTCATATCGGCAGTTTGTTTTTGCTGTAAGTTTGGGACCTGAACTCTAAAACAGAAGTGAACAGAAATTAAATTATAAGTACACTTACTTGAAATATAATATTTAAAGCAACAATATCACATTCCTCTAAGATCAGTAACAACTACTTCACCTCTAATACTAAAGATGTGCAAACATTGTTTCTGGCCTCAGAAATAGGTGTTGAGAAGAAATAAAACAGGTCTTATAAATGATGTAGCGAACTATTACAAGTGTAAGCAGAAGCAAAGCATCAGACATTAGGAGAAAGACAGCAAAAGTAATAGTGCTTTTAAAAGTACTTTTCCTTAATGTGCTGGAAAAAGCAAAGATGTGAGCCCAAATGGCCTAAGCTTGGATTGTGTTTGCCTCAGAGAAGTCCTCAGTGCAGGAAATTGAGATCAAATGCTCTCTGAAGGCAAAGCAGACTTTTAGACACTGGTGTTTTAGCAGCTTTGTTTCCCTCAGTCCAAATCAAAATAGAGATATTTGAGAACTCTTTAGCCAACGATTCTGTCAGATGAGTTTTCTGTCGTGATATATTTTTGCATGTCCAGGAGAAGCAATAGTCTTGGTTTTCCCCACTTTAAAGTGAAACATTAGAAATGCAAATTGTTTCATAAATCTGTATTTCTGCCATCCACTGGAACAACTGGCACATACACAGGTATGAGGTAAGTTACAGGCACAAGTATCATCAGTAATACTAGTCATCCTACAGAGTGCATAGCTATAGCAAGGTAGTACGAAGTGACAGTACAAAAGAGCCGGGTTTATTTCAGCAGCAACAAGAGTGAAGTGCGGTTCCTATCTAGGTCATATGAGGGACTAGACATTAAACCAAAAATTAGCCAGACAAGAGCTCCCTCTTCACTAATCTGCAACAAAAAGCATCATTATATGAAATGGCAGAGCATTAGCAATTGGCCAATTCAAGGAGTGTAGGTTGCTGAAATTACCCAGCATTACTTTGAAGTTACTGTCACATTGCATTCAAGTTAGGCTAAAACAGTGTCCTGCACAAACTGAGTTGTTGCTGAACACTACAGATTTTACTTAAAAAGAATTAATGAGCCTGCTTAGTAAGTGACAGACCCTTGCCACAAAATGACACTCACTAGCTACTTTTTTTCCCTGAGGAAGAATAGATTAATAAAGAAACCAAGTACCAGGCAACAGATACAAGCCTGCCCAGCCTGACTGAGGAGGAAGAGTGCTCATTAGCAAGCAAAGCTCTGTGCCAATGTGCCCAGGATTAACTCTACACTAAGTCCTCCTATGCTTAGAGATAAGCCTTGAACCCTTGTTGCCCCCTGAAAAAGGGACAACCAAATTCACCTATAAAAGAGACAACACACTCCTGGGGAAATTCTGTTCAGGTTCTCATTTCTTAAGTTCTAAAAGACTTTAAGAGTACATCTGGAATCTCACACTCTTCACAAGCTACAAGCCAAGAATACTTACACTCTCTTCAGGTCTGAATAAAAATAAATAATAAAACACAAAAGTTAAATACCAACCAGTTAACACAAACTAAAACATTGAAGTTACCTCTTCTCCCCTCTTTGATGGGCAAACAAAAGTGATTGTCACTGCTGGATTGTGGCCTAGGCAGAAACCTGGCCTTTCTTCATCATGCTTGTATAGCCTCTCATAACTCAATACAAGCCTAGAAACAGAAAACAACAAACCAAAAAGACAGTTAAGACACCACACTCTACAGAAGAAGGATATTCTTGAAATGCTCAGTCTTTGCTAGACACTCCAACAGAATATACCAATGCAGCCCTGCTCCCAAAAGCAACTTTTAGGGAGATCCTCATTCCTTTAATCTTAAGAGTTATTTAAAAATAAAAATTAAAATAGTCCCAGCAAAATTAATTAATACAGTATCTTCTGGTATCCTACTAAAGACTATGCTGAATGCCTTGTGATTCATATTGTAGCAAGAATTTAATTGATAATCACAGGAACACAGGTTAATTGCAGTTTTGCTCTCAAAACTACTGCTGGAGAGCAGATGTGGCAAATGTTCTTGCAACTTTTGAAAGCAGTATCCACTCAAGTTTTGTCTCATGATGGTACTTTATCACCTCTCTACATATAAACTCTTTTCATTCTGCCCCCAGAATTAACAGCAAAATGAACTCATCAGCAAATTGACATGAGCAAGGCAAGTGGGTCAGATCAGGTGAAGCAGGAGAAGGAGAATAAACCATGGTAACTGATAGGGAAACAAATAGCAAGATGACTTGGATGAGAGAACAGGATGACCACCACAATTTCCCAGCTATGCATTATTATTCTGTGCAGTTTAAGAGGCAGAAGACAACAGCTCCCAGAGCAGTGACATTCTGGCTTCAGATTAGCCACAGCACACAAAGGCATCATCTGCTCCTATTCCCAATTTTTCAAGTACTCCTGGGTAGTAGAGTGAGCCAAATGCATTTAGCCTGTGGGCCCTCAGACAGACAGGACCAAATCTTACCCTGCTGCCTGTGGGCCAAGAGCACTAATCACCCCTTGCTTCTATGAGTTCTGCAATTCTGTAAAAACAATTCTCTCACAACAAAGGAGGAAATTTGATCTGTTATGGCAGTACCACAGGACAGACTGCTCTGACAGTATTTTTGACCAGTTTTCTGCTAATGCTTCAACACTGAAGAGGTATTAATGTTACATTTTAGGAGACTCATCTGTTCCCAAGAGCATTGTTTCCAGGCCAGATGACTGAAGTGCCCACAGAAGTATTACCACAAAAATTGCATACCTGTCTTTGTCTTGAAGCTTCAGCTGCTCCTTTGGACGGCCAACATCATATGCCAGACCATCATGTAACAAGCAAGCAGCACTGCCAGCAGGGCACTTTCTGGTCTCTCCACTTGAACCTCCTGGTTAGAGCACACAGAAAAGAAGTTATAGGACTCAGTTTCTAAGCCCTGCTTTACCTGAAATATCTTGCCATTTCATCTGTGGGTTCTTCTAAAAATAGTTCTAAAAAACAGGCTACATTAGACTGTAAAACTGATAAGACAAAACCTGCAGTGCTTGTGGTAATTCATGCTGCCCTGGTTGGGAACAGCAAATTCATCCTTCCTGACAAAACAGCTGCAGCTATTTGCTACTACAGCTGCTGGATACACAGGGCTTTGAAAACTTCCAAAAGTGTGCCAAGTATTCCTTTTTTTTCCCCACAACCAAGTCAGGGGTAACCCCTTCTTACTCTTCCCCTTCTTTGTCACTTATTGACCATCTAATTCAAAGCTGTGAGCAAAAAGTTTCATACTAGTGAGATGTTTAAAAGAATAGACCTCTCACTACAACTAGAAGCATTAAACGTTTAACAGGGGCACAAACCACATATTTAACTACTAAGTAAAAATCGCAGTGAGAGTATACAGCTAAACTAACCTTTTCAGCAAGTTTCAAATATGTTTTTTCTGGTTTAATCCTTATACATATAGCTCTCAACTGAGAGGGAAGTGCTAGCTACGCACAAGTACTAAGGCAAGCATCTAAACAGAGCTTAGATGCACTTAGATGCTTTAGATGCACCTCAGGACATTCATCAGGAACTGGGCAACAACCTGGAGTCCAAAGGAATAAACTTGGAGCACATGAAGCCCTGTGAACAACACTGGTCCTGTGAACAACAACAAGCTGCCCTTTCCCACTTCGAGAAAGTGTATTAACACAGTGTATTGCACATCCAGAAGGGGGGGGTCTATCTCTGAACACCTCAATACTTGGAGAGTAGGGAGTTCAAAATAATTATCTAAGTCTTGAAATACTGATCTCTGAACATAGGACAACTTTAACGGAGACAATGGCAAAGAACCACGTTACAAGAAATTCACACACTGACAGGTGACATAAACAACCATTCAAACCTATATCCCTGCAGACATTTATGAACAAGGAATCATCATCAGAATCATCCACCAAGTAATGTCCTGAAACTTGGATGAGAGGACTCAAGTCATGTTTCTTGATACCTTCAAACACATAGCAAGGGACCTAGAACAACAACAAAAAATTACATACAAATCATGCTACACAAGTAGAGGGAAGTTATGAACAGGAATATATGAAGCCCAGTTAGTATTTGGAAAAGTTTTTTACTTTTGGAAGCTCAAAGCTAGACATGCTGATTAAAATGAGGCATCCAAAGTTAGACTAATTTGCTCCAGCTTCTAAAAGGGCTTTACTATAAACAACCACCCAAATTCTCAACTCCACCATCTTCCAACATTTATGCTTTACATACCTGTGAAAAACATAGTTTATGGAGGTTATTTGAATTAATCTGGGGTGGGGGCAGGTAATTAGAGTAAAATTGTCACATAGGTGAAGAGTAACTTCTGCATGAGTAGCACATAGATTACCTCTTTCACAGGTTTAAACAAGTCTTTCTTGCAAGCCACAAAGGTCCTCCATTCAAAATAGTGCACACACTCTGTTGCTGTTACAAATTCAGGGGTACCCTATTTTAAGTAAGAAAAAATAATGCTTTGAAAAACAGACTGGTTTTATTTTACATCTGTAGACATTAAGAAGTTTATTCAAGAGGTTAAGAAAAACAGAATACAGCACATCAAAGAACAAGGGCATACAATTTCTTAATTGCACTTGTTAACAGCAAGATTGTTATGTAACAGCTTTGTTGGGCCACTCAGGAAGACACAGGATGCCAAATCCATAGTCTGCACCAATACTCAACATATCCAGTCCTAATATGCAGTAACTGTATTCCATCTTTTAGAAGTGCTCACTATGTCAGCTGACAGAAGCACCAGTCCTATCTGCTTACTAGAAAGGAAGGAAGACACCAATAGAAATGCATACAAATAGGTTAACACAGTGAGGCAATGCATGGTTTATCAGTTCCCTTTTATCCTACAGAAACAACTGATTAGCAGTCTCTTCTGCTACACAGAAATAATATCCCTGACCTGAGCTGCCTATTTTTATAGGCTCATGTTATACACATTTGTATATATTTCAAGATGGGTGCTCTACATATTCAACTGAATGTCAACAGTGAAAACACAACAATTTTTCACTTGGCTCTCCATCCCCTCAGCTAGAAGCAGTTTAGCACACAAACTGATTACGTCTCTCATTTAACCCTGCCATAAAATGGGACAAAACAAGTTGCTCCAGACAGTATTACAAAATCCTTTTACTATGTCACGAGACAAACAGGTATTAGAACTGAGCTAACCCGAAGAAGCCTGAAGATCAGTATGATCTGGTGCTACAGCTGAAGTTGAGCAATAATTTTTAATTTAGTTTAAAGAGTCATCTGCTGAAACAGAACAAGAAGCTTTTAAGTCTCTGCTGCACTGGCACTTTGTTTGAATTGGCTGGATTTCCAAGAGGGGGTGTGCAATAGCACTGTCAGTGCCAAGAGCAGCACCAACAAATACCTCTCCCGGAAACACAAATATGGGAGCTGATCACAGCCCATCGTGAGCTCTCCTGTCTGTTAAGTGTGTGGAGGGTGTAAATCCAAAAGCATTTTGAAGGGAACTGCATGTACACAGGCCCCTAGAAACTTTTCTGGGATCTCCAATCACACTTCAAACACATTCTCACAAAAAACTATGTCCTCAGAAGCCCAGCTGGCTGTATAAGCACTGTTAGTTGAACAATGTGCAGACCAAGCCTAAGGCTTACTGCTGTCAACTATGCTGCCCCACAACAGAGGTCAGTCATTTAAACAGTCCTGCCACATTCACAGCTAAGGCACAGCCAACAATTAAACAACAGCTCACACTGTTATGGTACCCTGCACACTGTTGACTCATTCCTCCATATTAAGCTAATAAAATACTACAGTGCCAACCATGTAAAAGCACTGAAGACAAAGAAGAACCCAGAACCAAAACTAAGCTGTAGACCTGCAACAATATTCTACCAGCACTTTTTGAATTTTGAAAGCCACAATAAATTATGACTTTTAACTTAACAGTAAAACATAATTGGTTCTTCTTTAAGCTGTGAAGCTCAGTAATCAGTACATCCAAAAGCACAGCAAGTCTCTTTAAAAAGCAAGTCAGAACTACTTGTCATTTCCATTGAAGAACACAGCACATTATTTAGACTTACCAGTGTTTTCCCACACAGGAAGTTAATATTGCTTTGAATTTGGTGTTCACTGCCTTGCTGCAAGCAGTTACGTGTAGTGTTGAGCTCCAGAAGACTTTCAGAAAGTTTTTGCAAGGCTAATTCACCTAGGGTTTAAAAATGAGAAGGTGGGGGAAAAAAAAGAGTGTTATAATTCAACACTTTCATAGAAGCTCAACAAACAGGATCTAGTTTTAACCACTGAGCAGCACAGGAGATACCAGTCCACTTGAAAACACTACAACTAAAGACCTTTGTGGATTTTCTGATTTGGAAGATCAGATCCAAGTTAAGATAGTATTTGACTCTCTCGTCACACTTGTACTTTCTTAAAGGTTTTTAGCAAACACTTTGTAAAATAAAAGTACAACAGCAGGTGCTACTACAATCCAGTCACCTCCTTAGGAACAAGGAAAGCTGTTACCAACTAGTTTCAATCACAATTCACTCCTTCCTCCTACGAGTTTCTATTTATCAGTTTCTCAGCCTTTATATCATTTATATTAATAGCATCAGCATAAGATTAAAGAGAGTCTATCACAGAATGGTTTTTGTTTAGAAGGGAGCCCTCTGCAATAAGCAGGCACATCTTCAACTCTATCAGTTGCTCAGAGCCCTGTTCAGCCTGATCTTGAATATTTTCAGGATGGGGCATCTGCAACCTCTCCAGATAACTTGTTCCACTGCCTCACCACCATCATCACTAAGAAATTTACTCCTTATATCTAGTCTGGATCTACCCTCCTTTGGTTTAAAATTATTACCTCTTGTAATAATTTTATTACAACAGGTAATAATTTAATTTCCTCTAACTACAGGCCCTGCTAAGTCCTCATTTTTCCTATGAGCCTCCTATAAGCACTGGAATGCTGCAATAAGGTTTCCCTGGAGCCTTCTCTTCCCCAAGCTAACCAACCTCAACTCTCTCATTCTGTCTTCACAGGAGAGCTGCTCCAGCCCTGCGAGCATTTTTGTGACCCTCGCCGGACCCGCTCCAACAGGGGCGTGCCCTTCCTGTGCTGAGGACCCCAAAACTGGATGTGGTAGCTGAGGTGCAGTCTCACCAGAGAGAAAGGAGGGGCAGAATCACCTCCCTCGACCTGCTGGCCACGCTGCTTTTGATACAGCTGGCTTTCTGGGCTGCAGGTGCACATTGCTGGCTCTACTTAATCTTTAATCTACTTAATGAAGAACACACTGGTGCACTGGCACTCTCTGCAGACAAACCCAGCACAGATCCACTGCCTCAGTGCAAATCCCCCATCCCCTTTAGCACAGCTCACACGCTGCACGATGAGTAGGGGCAGTGCTTTGTCACTGCACACTGCTCTCCTCCCCAGCACTTGACATGAAGGGGAAAGGTGGAGCACATTTCAAGTCACACTGAGCACCAGCTCAGGCCACTGAAATGTTCCTGCTCAAGCCCATTTTGGTTAATATTAAACACTAACTGCTTTTAGACCTTACATGCTAACTCCACCCTGTTCTTTTTTTTTTTTTTTTTTTTTTAAGGAAGTAGATTTTAATTCTACTATGAGTTTGGTAGAATGCTATAAAGTGTGAGCTTCCCCCTTTCCATTTTAGTTTATGCCTACATTAGGGAGAAAGCAAGTCAAATCTGTAATCATTGCAGATAGCAGATTTGCACTTAGGCCAAATGTTATTTCATTTTAAAAAATACACTTGTAAGAACTTTGCTGAGCCTGTTACCTCCTCACTTAAGGCAAGGAAAACTGCATCGCACCCACATAATACAGCCTAGAGAACAGAAGGGGAGCAGAAGCCAAAAAACTGTGCAGAAAGACCATCCATGTGGTTTGTGCCTTTTTTATTTCCTGTATTATCAAAAGGCCATCTTCAGGTTCTACGGCTTCCAGCACTGATGCTAGCCAACGTGCCATGCAGCTGTCTTAAATCTAAGAGCTACATACTGCTTTGAGAGCAAGAGTGTTACTTATCACATGACTGCTTAGAAGATACTGTCAAGGTGTCCTCTTTTCTTCCACAGATTAGCAGAAGGAAGCCAACACAACTTTCTAGGCAAGAGATGTATATAGTAACAATATGCACATGACTCAAAACCCCTCCATCTATAAATGTATACAGCTACAAGCTCCCATTTAGCAGGGAACTTATGGCAGCACCATCTGAGGACTTTGTGCTCTGTACGCACTAAGCTTCTCTCTGTGCTAAAAACACAGTACATAGTGTTAAAGGCACTTCTGAGCTGATTCCAATTTTCTCAGTTAAAATAATATTCAAGAAAAAAACAGTTTAGCCAGTAAATCTTGTTTACTACAGGCCAGCACGTATGCTCTCTTCCCCCTCACATGCTTAAAATTAGTTTGAGAACTTGCTAAAAGTCTTAGCAAGTCTCTTCAGTGGCACATGCCTCATCACAGGGCAAGGAACATCAGCCCCTCACATGATCAGCTTCTTGCCGCAGCTGCAACCACTTTTACTGTAGCATCAAGCTCCCTCTACAATCATCACTCATGTTTCTTCATGCCTTCCACGAAACAACACATTACAAATCAGCTAGTACTGTTCACAAAAATCAGCACCAAATACTTCATATTACACAGGTGTGCTAAATCAGTACCAAAGGCACTGGCCACAACATCTTCTGATCATTGACTCCATTTGTTTAGCTAGGATAAAGGCACTCATGGAAGGTATCTAATCAGTTGTCCAGGAGAAAGAGGGATTTAGGTAGCAGCTATCATTTCATGTCCACTCATCCTACAGCAGCTGGACAAAGTGCACCTTCCACCATCAGGTTAAGAGACATTTAAAGTAACAGCTCCATTTTCTAGGAGCAGTCCAAGTACATGGCACATGAGCCACTAGGCATCATGGTAAGCTGAAAAGTTAAATAACTACCATGTCATTTCCATCCTCACTGATGTTCACAAACTAAACATTTGCCTACCCTTGAAAACTTCTAGGATTAATCAATAAAAGTGCAGAGGAGAGGCCTCTGGGGTCTCCATGCAAACCCTGGTATGTCACTGACACACACTTAAGATTAGACACAAGGCTTGCCTGGGATACAGGCTGATTACTGCCACAGAGCATATGGCCTAAACACCCCTCAGAGCTGGGAGCAACAAGCAGTCCTACAGCTGTCATCCTTTGCACAGCTAATATAAAAAAAAAAAAAAAATTGTTTGCATTGTGGTATTTTTTTTTTCTGGAAGAATGAAGAAGAGAGCTGATTCAGCCCATACTCGAAGAAAGCTTACTACTTAAAATTTATCAAATTTATCAGTTAACAAACTGCCCTTCTTCCCCAAAATAAATGTCCTTCACCAGCACACAGCTTCAGCATATAGGTAACCTCATGTCATCTGGATTGCTTGAAGACAAGTATGTGGTTTAGCTGGTTTAGGTAACCAGGAGTCTACACCTGCCTAGACCTGGATAAGAGAGATTCCTCTTTTCTCACTAGGAGTAATTTTTATTTTTTTTTAACAGAAAAGTTTGATGACCCATTAGCATGATCTAAACTCGGTATGATGGTGATGAAGCTTCAAGGCATTTAAATGCATTTAGAGGCATGAGCAAGAACAAAACTTGGACAATTTGACCAATTAAAAAACAAAATTCCATGACAATGTTAACTGCTCACCTTATTTTTGCACTTTATTGCAGGGTAGTTAAAAACATATCCCACTTGAACAAGATTCATGGCTTAACCTTTAAAAGTCATTTCAAACTGCCTTGGCAAGACCACAGTATATCTATTGCTAAATCCTCTTCCACTCAGAAGCACAGAGGCACTCAGGAACTCAAGGTTTGCACACAGAGGAATATTTGATACTGCTCAGTCACCACCCAGCTCTGTTCACCCTTCCTCTCTCCACAAGAAGTGTAGAAGCCTCTAGTTCTACACAAACCTCTAGTTCTCACACCTCCCTGTGGAGAACAGACTTCCTCAATCTCACTCCACCTGCCACATTCCAGTCTCACCCAAAGCAGCATGTTAAAACAAATGCTCAGATGCTGCTTTCTTTTCAAACCCACAGGCAACTGAAGTCTCAACAGCACATGAACTGAGACCCCCATCAGCAGAAAATAAAAATGTGTTTCATTCCTAAAATGTACAAGAATAACAGCATCAAGTGCTCCAACATGCCATACTCCTCAAAGAAGATGCTACACTACATGCGGTTGCAGTTTGAATACAAATGCAATCTTACCAGTCATCCCAGAGAACTCTGGAGCCTGAATATACCTTTATTCATGCACTCAGTGATTCTGAAAGCCTGGGTGCCAGCATTAACAGAGTTTGTTTGAAAAGCACTCATCGACCATAGACTAAAACCAAAGTATCTCTACTGTTAGTAGAGAGCTGTGGGGAGAATGGCAGCTGACTAGCTGCTGTGCATTGGCATACAGATGAGAAACTTTCCTCCTCACCACATTCTGGCAGTTCAAGCAATTCAACAAAGAATCATAGCTTCTTTTAAAAGCTGTCTGCCAATGGCTGGCAAGACTGGCAAGCATGTTGAATCAGACTTCAGATCTGCAGATACTGTGAAGCAGTCTGAAGAGATATTGCTCTTCAGAATGCTATTACTTTATTCTATTAGAACTTACAGTCAACTATGAAAAAGCCTCCTGAACAGTACTCATATATTATTGTCTCATTAGCCAAAACACAAGGGCAACCTTGAAAGCGACAAACATGCATGAAAATAAATCACATAAACTCATGAAAAAATACTGTTCAGAGCACAAGGTGCTTCTGACTGATGAAATCACGCGTACATGTAGAGGAAAACGTCAGTTTCATATTTAGATCAGCATGCACAAGTGCGCCTCTCCTCAGAATACCAAGGACATCTGTGAACTACTGAAGCTGACACCAGATTTCACAAGTGTAACCACAACCAGAGAACTGCATGTAATTAGCTTCCTTTCCGTGTGGAACAACTTGAAGATGACACCTCAGACACTTAGCAATACTCCCAAGATTGCATTTCAAAGAGTAACCTGCCTCTGAACAAAGACCAGACACTCCATCAGGCTGGGTTGAGTATACTTCAGAGCTGTAACCCAAGCTCTGTCCTGTGTTCAGTATTTACAAAGTTGTGCACAGTCCATACCCTGCCACAGGTAGATGCACTTGTTGTACCAGAGGTAGCCTTGCATACTTTCACACTAGATTACAGTTAACTAGAGCATAAGATACATTTCACTGTCCCATAAAGTCATTATCTACAATCAGATCGTGTTTTACCAAATCTCCCTAGTAAATTGGCAAAAAACCAAAGTTTTACACAGTTCCAAGGGCAGGGGGGAGTGGAGGGAAATCTTTGCTAACACATCAAACTTTGCAACAGTTACAAGAGCATCCATTAACAAGGCTCTGAACTACCTACAAGACACTTTCGTACTTACCTACAGACAGATGGGTTTTCGTCTTCGTGTCAAACGCACAGACTGCACTTGTCCTTCCACACTCTTCAACACCAGAACAGAAATTTATTTTATAGAGCACCTCTTTATCTGCATCAATTGCTTCCCAAGTGTAACTGAAAAGACAAAAATGCCCATCAGTTGGTATTCAAATGGTCTGAATTGCATCCCATCTAGATACCAGTCCCTGAAATAACCAAGTTAAAGACTAAGAGCACCACTAACTTGAATTCCTATTTATGTTCTATATTTGTAAATGCCAGAAATAATTGCTATTTTGTTGGGACTAAGAGGAGAACAGATTTAACCACTTGTGGAATGTAACATCGAGTCCATTTTTCCCTGTCTTGAACACACAATTATCCATTCTTCCCCATCAAATCTCTGTGAAGGCCACCCTGACTAAGGATCACCACCTGTGATATTTTATCCTTGACAGCCCAATAAATTTTTCACATGACTTTGTCAGGCTGGACACTACTGCACCTTAGTGTTCTGCCCAAGAACAGTGGCAGAAGTGCTAAGTCTAAATGGAATAGATCAGTAACGTCTCCCAGCTTCAGGGTCAAAATTGGGGTTGAGAGTCTGACAGTATTCTGACCAAAAGAGGCTAACAGTGCTTATTAGGGCCTAGCTGCACCTTTAGGCATTACAGGTATGTCAAAAGTTGGACACAAGCAGGGCTATCCTCAAGACACCCAGTGAAAGATCACACTACCTAGCTACAGGCCTATCAGAAAGCCAGCTGTCTAAAAACTGGAAAAGGAACACGAAGCTCAGGTTAAATATAACCAGGAATAAATCCAAGTAACAGCAGCAATGAAATCAAATGCAGCACAGTTCAGAGGCAGAGCAAGGATCCCTTCCCCTCACAGCAGGCAGTATGACTGCAGTGAAATGTGGTCAGTTGCATGACACAGCACTGCTCAGTTTTGAGGCAGGCCCAGGTCATCCAGTTTAGAGCCAGGAGCTCTTTAGACAGCCTGGCTTACTATCAGGGTGCTCTGGCCAAGCTCTGTTAAAAAAGCACAACTCGATAAATGTTTGCTGCCGCCTTGGCTCAACTATCCCTCTTCTGGCACTGGCAGCAGCCTGCACCTTCTGGACACTTGATTTTTGCAACATAACAGATTCCCAGCTGCCTTTCTATTCCAAGTGGAAACTTCAGCAGGATTAATACACATTCATCAACACATCAGAAAACTGAGGACACTACAGGGACTTATTAGGCATTCCTGTTATTTAAAACTCGCACAAAACTTAGTGCACCTATGTGACCCACAGAAGCATTTGGCTTAATGTTCAAATCACAGTTGATAAGAAGCTTCACCCATCAGGTTTGTTTGCCTTAATCTCTAGGGCATATGTGTTGCACCACTCAGCATTATCATACTCCAGATCCCCCCAGGAGGAGAAACCATTCCTGTTCAGTTCTGAACTTCAGTCCTTGGATGAGAAAGGGGCAACAGCAGTTCAGTTACTTTATTTTAAATTTTAAATCCTCTGAGGATTCCTCTCAAACCCAGTGCATCCAATATCTAATCAAAGAGCCAGCAGTAAGATATCACATACTTTTCCATTTTAATTACTGACTCTGGGGCTATTGGATTCCCTGTACTACAGCAGTCATATTCAATTCAGACTGCTGATGGCTGGAACAAGTGAGGGGCAAATACAAGAGCACTCTCTGTGAACTCAAAAAAACAAAGAAAATCTTTATACATTAGCATAATATTATATTTGAGGCTTTATATCCTAATATAAGGCTCAAAAATAACTTGCCAGGTATACCCAGTCATACCCAAAGCATCAATAAAAGTATGTATTCAAGGACTGTGTCTCAATCCTAGACAAATACTTGCCATTATTCTTTCCTCATAAGCAGGCAGACCTGACCTTTTACAATCATACTGATTAGCTCTCTCAGCTAGTCTGTTGCATTTCTGAAGTGGATAAAGACAATATTGATGCAGGAGGATGATGAGAATTTAGCCACAGTACAGAATAACCAAAGTTCAGCAATGGAATAAAGCTTCTCAACACACAAAAAAAAGGAAGTTAGAAGAACCTGACTATCTTCAAAAGCTCTGAAAACAGCAAGAGATGAAAACCAAAGATGCTTTTACATCCAGGAGAAAATGCATTTCAATCCAAACCAAATTTCTTCACAATGAAGTTCCAGAAAGTTAGCATTTCTCAAATTGAGAACTGAAAATTTCTGAAGGGCTTCAGTACTCTATTTTTTTTCACTGGTTTCGAAGATGACAAAAAGGTAACATATAATACTAAGGCACAATGTTTTTGATCAAGCTGGGGTGTTCTTCGGTGTGTTGTTGGTTTTTATAGAGACCTTGCAAGCTAAAATCTGTTTGTGAATGGAACAAGAATTTAAGTCCTTCACACAACAGAATTATCACTCTGAGATTAAGGTTTTGTTTTTCCAGTTCCATGTTATGAAATAGAGGAAATAAGCATCTTCAAGTCAGTTCACCCACAGGCCAGAAGCCAAACAGAAACAAGATGTGCAGCTTACAGAACAGAAGCAAAGCAGCCACTGAAGCCAGACCTTCCCTCTGCCCTCTAAGAGGCCCCTGGACAGGGAAGGTTGAGGAATCCTTCAAAACCGTCTGCACAAAAGAAATATCAAATCCAATGTTCAGTGATGTTCCAAACCACAACTTCAGGGGCACAGAGAAGTGAGCATCTAGTGCAGTTTCAGAGTAGTATTACTTTCATATAGATGTTACAGAGACTTCTATTTTTTCTAATGTGTAGGAGGAGCAAGGTGGGATTTATTCATTGTGATTAACAGCAGCCCAGATGTAGCCTAAGCAGCTGTTCTCACAGAGATGCAAAGTACTTTCACAGTAAAAGCAACAATTATTTCTCACACAAGTAAGACTCCAGGCATTAAATCAGTACCTGGGAATAGTTTCAAGTTGCATGTGCTCTACTTTCCAGTAAGATACAAGCTGACCTCTGTACTGCAATCCATAATGGAAACAATCTGTTGGCAACCACACTGCCCATCCTGACCATGTGAGTCACATGGACTGGCTTCCTCCAGCCTGCTCAGCACTCACCTCCACCAGTGGTGATGCCTGATGTAATCACCTCTTTGCCAGGGCCAGAAGAAGTTATCTTGTTTGAAGGGCTTAAGCTACCCTGCTCCAATGCAGTTGAGCTAGTTTAGGGAGCTGTTATATCAGCACCTTTAAAAAGCAACGGCCACAATGCTGGGGTGGGACATGATGCATCCTCTGATCCAGGGGGCTCAGTGCAGATGCCATCTCACAGATTAAACCATTCACACAGCCATTTCTGGAGCAGTTCAAGGTCAGGGCTCAAACATGCTGTCTGCCCTATATAAAACTGTCAAACAGTTATTTTTGCTGAAACCACAACATGACACTTGTTTTCTGATAAGCCCAACTGCGAGCTATCCCAGAATTAAGGGATGAAACACACACCCACGCCAATCCCCCCAGGGCAGGCTCTCCTGTCTCCTGCCAGCACTGCTGGCCCAAGCACCTGACACAGGCTGGGCCCAGGGACTGTCCTCTCTCCAAATTAACTCAGCAAAAACAACAGGTGCATGTGAATGTGTGTGGAGGGGCACTGAGCCTGGCCAGTTCCCCGTCTGGCTCACGGTGGCTCCTGGCCATGCACCAGCAGCAGGAGGCACAGGAGGAGGCAGGGCCAGCTCAGACCACTGTCAAAAGCAGTTGTGCAAGCAAGGTCCAAACGAGTTATTGGGAATAACCCTGCCTGCAGGTCAGCCTTTTCAGCCACCTAGCACTGTTCTTGAGACACTGAAACAATCATATGAAAAAGAAAATCTACTTTTTGGCAAGCTGCAACATCAAATGAGAGCTCTGTTTTTTTAACAAATCAAAGAAGCAATATGAAAAAATAACATGAGAAAGGGAAAAGCAAGCCTAGGTTACTTTGTGATGAGAAGCTGAGGCACTGAAGTCAAGCAAGGTGTGAAAGGCTAACTCCTGTCACAGCAAGTGCATCCTATGAAAAACACCAATCACTTGTTTTTAAAATTTTAAAGGCTTAATAGTAATAAAATGGTTATAAAAATAGCAATATAATTACAGTAATAATAATTTGGATTAGGACAATATGAGACAATAGAAACAAAGAGTTATGGATGTCTGGGTATGTTTTTCTGGGCAAAATAAGCCCAAAAAAGGACACACGTTAACAATGGATTAACCCTTAAAAACAACAGCTTGTTGCATACTCATACACGATGCATAAATTCCATTCAAACACAGGATTCTGTCTGGTCATCATCAACTTCTTGCTCTTAATCCTAAAGGCATCTTCAGGGCTGAGCAAGGCAGGAAGAATTTCATTTCTTTTGATAAGAGAGCAATAAATTATTTTTTTCTGAAAGATTTAGGTGTCCTGTGGCTGCTATTTCAGCGCAAGTCCTTTCTTTAAAAAAAAAGTATCTTACATAGCATAGTTTCTATTTTAACCTTATGTTATAACCTAAAATTATATTTAACACACAACTTAAGAAAATTAATACAGAATAACTTTCTAACATAACACATATAATACTAATTTTAACATTTGTGAAAAGCCGATCATGAAATACGCATTTTCACAATCCCAATGCCAGAGCCACTTTGAGGCCTGAGTGCTAGGGAACCACTTCAAATCAGCAGAGCTCGAGAGACCACTGCCACCGATCCCCAAGAACAGTTCAAGCTTTTTGGCTCTCCAAGCGTCACCCAAGGGAGGACTGCTGGAGAACAGCGCACCCTGCTCCAAAGGGCTGTAAAGCACAGTCACAGAGAATCATGTGTTCCCTCTCGGGGGAATGCACTGAAATAGCTCATTTTGCTGAGGGGGTGCTGTACAGACGACCTGGCAGAGAGACAAGGCAAGCCACGGCCACAGAGCTGGAAAGCACATCCACATGTGATCATGCAGCCGCACGATTTTGTGCCCAGATGCTTCTCAGCTATTAGAACACTGCAGAGATTAAACGAGTATCCAAAGCTCCTCACCAGCAGTTTCAACCAGCACAATCTCGGGCAGACAAGATCAGGAACAATTTCCAGAATGGCCAATGTAAATTAGAAGCTTGCAGCTCACTTGCCACAGAAATCACTATTAGATGTGACCACCCTTTTCACACGAATGTGTACAGTAAAGAAACCTCTATGTCAAAGCAAGCTCTCCTTACAGAAAATGAGAGCTTGAACAGCACAGAGTACAGCCATCACTATGCCTCAAGAGCTTTTTAATGCATCCCTACCCATGCATAATTCTGCTCTAGCTCACCCGTCCCCTTTTCCAGCTACCACACACACTGTGTCTCTTCAGGCAAGTTTTCTTGTGTGCATCATGCATGAGAGCCTCAGTTACACTACAAGCTCTTCTGCTTTTTGCATCCAGAAGACATTTGGGCTTTCGTGCTGCACTCTAAACCACATCTACTACACCATTTCACAGAATGCTTAAGAAAAGGGGTAGCAACCTGAAGTTTAAGTAAGCAAGAGCTATAGGAGGAGGCTCATGCACTGAGAAATCACACTCTGACACTACAGTGGCAGCTTCCCAGGCACGTGACACACCCATTCACATCGGTATACAAGTCCAGTGATATCTTATTTATGACATCTCCCACTTCAATATGTCAAAGCACTTAATAGAGCTGAATGAGTGCACCCAAAGGTCACCTCTCTGTACTCAGCACGTGCTTCCTCACCAAGGCCAAGCCTGGGCTTTCAAGCAGCACAGATGAGTGCAGTTGTGGTTTCACAACAAAGGCTGAAAAGACAGGGTGTTGAATGAGCAGAAGTGTAGGTACAGTCAGCTGTAGGAGTTGTGTTATCAAAAACTACACATTTAACAGAAAATAGAATTGACTTACAACTCCAAAATCTGGAGTCTGTGTAACAGCAATCCTGTGTTGTACAGCAGTTTGAGATTCCCTTACATCCACTAGTCAAAAAAATCACTGAAATTATGCACCAGCTCCTATCCTTGCAAGGGGGCAAAAACATCCAGTCATTAAATCACTTCTCATCCAGTATAGATTTTCAGGCAAAACAGCTCATAGAGGAGGCACTTTGTATTTGCTGCCCTACCACCCAAAATATATTCTGCTTTTTTTTTTAGAAAGAAAGGAAAATTAGACAACAACTTTTGCAGTGTTATGTAGAAGGTGAACCCAAACTGTCAAGATTTCTTTTGAAGTAGATGGACTTAAATAACATGTCACAAAATTAACTCTGACTCCAGAAGTTTTCCTGCATCGTAACATGAAAAATATAAGGGGAAGAAGAAAAACTGTGAGAGACCAAGCTAGTCAGTAACTTCCTATATCCAACCAGTTCCCTGTACTCCTTCACAGGTACTCATACTGCAGCAATCCTGGAGAAACCTCTACACGGAAGATAAAAAAAAAGAATTCCAACTGCAAGTCACATGACAGCCACAGTCAGCTGTCGGAGCGCACAAGAACAAAGGAGAAAGCACAACAAAATCAGTGACTGAAGCCATGCCATTAGACAAAGTTCCAGGGAATGAAAGCTTTTCTTCTTTCCCGAGACCATCCAAGCATAGCAGCAGTAAGGCTGCACAAAGCAAACAATGAAAAGCTCCAACTCAAGTTTAAGTGGCCTCATGCCGCAGTTCTTGCGCGAAACAGTTTTGACACCTTTCCTCCTCCCTGCAAAACAGCTTTCCTACTCTTACTTAAAGGAGAGCCAGTGCCCCTTCTAACCCCCAGCAATTTCCTTCTTTGCCCACCTTCTGACACTCACACACCAGACACAACGCCTGCTGCAGTTTCAGCAGCCCTATTTCAGCACACAAAGCCCAGGACACTGTTTTCTTAACAGCTGTAAAACAAATAAAAACCTTGCTTTAAGCCAGTACAAAAATAGGTTGGTCAGGGACTTGTCCTGCACACCGACATTGTAACTTCTGGCTGGGAAATCCACCAGCAGTGCGTTTGCATTGCCTGCATCATTCCTCACTTGGTAAAGTTTTTTGGCAACTGTACCCAAGAAGAAACTTCACCACTGAACTCCATGGGGACTTCCCACCTACCAGAGCACAAGTTCTTATTTTTTCTTTTACCCATTATGGATTACTGGACATAAATCCTCCAAAGCAGTTTTTCCCCCACCGTGGCACAACAGCAAATACATGTTTTTGAAGCAGTCCATCTTAAAAGGAAACCTGCTGATTGTGCTATCTACGTGCAAATTATTTCCACTTGCCAGTAACAAAATGAAACCAGCTGAAGTAATTTGCATCCAAAATGAGACTGCGTGTCTCTCCACAGGACTCTCAAATATTCCTCTAGTCATAGAAACACAACAAAGCCAAGAAAAAAAGGAAAAAAAAACCCCAACAACAACAAAAATCACTCATCAGAGCAGCTAAATTCCCTCCAAAAGCTACACAATAGTGCCTCGATTCTGCAATTAGGGTGGTCATCTGACAAAACCACAAAACCAATTTTTGCCACCGTCATGGATTATTCTTGCAAGCTAACCGCCTTTTTTCATCATTTAACAATATAATGTTGTTTATTATATCATATCCCAGATTCTGCCAGGTGGAGAGCCCATTCCCTCCAGCGATCCAAGCTCTGACCTTAGTGCAACATTCACCCTGCTACACTGGTGCCTCCACAGTGATACTGATTGAAATAATGTGTTCTTGTATGTACCCTGCGTATTCTGGCTAAAAAATTAAGAAATTAGGACTGGCAAGATATTGGTGCTATATTAAATTCACGGCTGAAACTGGAGCAGAAAAATGTCAAGACACGAATAATGGTGACATTTCCACGTGCTAAGTTTCCCAAAGCTTTCTCAACTCACCTGTAAGCAACCGAATGGCTCATGGTGATATTCTTAGCAAGAAGCCAACTCGCAAGTGACATCCCTTCCAAACCAACACCACTTTGTTTTTCAGACTAGACCGACCACAGACGCCTTGCACAGCGCAAGCCTACCCATCCTCTCGCCCGCAGGTTTCCTGTATCTGCAGAGCAGAGAGGTCCCGCAGGCAGCGGCCCCTCAGCCGCCCCTCAGGCTCCCGGCTCGGCTGCGCCTCCGCCGCGGACCAGCCTCGGCCTCACGCCCGGGGACCCGGCCGCGCTTCCCCCGGAGACCCCCGGCCTGACCCTTCCCGGGACGGGCGAGCAATAGCCCGGGGACCGTGCCCGCGCTGCCGAGTCCCGGCGCTGCGCTCCGCGGAGGGCAGCAGCGGCACGGGCACCAACATACACCGCCCCCCCTTCCCGTATCCCCGGTACAGCCCTTCCCCAGCCGCCCCATCGCGTCCCGGCGGCCGCCCACCTGCACAGGTCCTGGTAGGAGTCAGGGAGCGCGGCGGCGGCGGCGGGCGGGAGCAGCGCCAGGAGGGCGCCGAGCAGCAGCGAGGCCATGGGCGCCATGGGCCGGGCTGCCCCGGGACGTCAGGCGCCGCCGCCGCCGCGTCATGTGACCGCCGCGCGCCCCCGCCCCGGCCATGTGACCGCCGCCGTGCGCGGGCACGGCGCTCACGTGAGGCGCACCCCCTCCCCCCCGGCTCTGCGGTGGCGCTGGGACACGGCGACATCGGGATACCGTCACACCGGGACATCGCCACACCGGGACACTGCCGCACCGGCACACTGCCGCACCGGCACACCGGCACCCGTGTCCCCAGGGCTGTTGTCTGGCCGGCTAAGTAGCGCAGGGGCCTGGCCGGTGAGGCGCACCGCCAGTGGGTTGCAGTGTCCCGGAGCGAGTCCCGCTGAGGGCAACAAAGGTGAAGGGACCGGAGCAGTTCCTAACAAGGACAGGCTGGGGGAGCTGGGCCTGGAGAAGGGATCTCGTCAGTGTCTGTAAGTGTGTTAAGGGGCAGTGCCGAGAGGGTGTTCCAGGCTCTCCTTGTGGTGCCCAGCAATAGGACAAGAGGCAACGGGCAGAAACTGATTCACAGGAAGATCCCGCTGAACACGAGGAAAAACTTCTTTACTGTGCGGGTAGCCACGCACTGGAACAGGTTGCCCAGAGAGAGTGTGGAGTCTCCCTCCCTGGAGATTCCCTCCCTGGAATCACCTGGACCCAATCCTGTGCCATGTGCTCTGGGGCCAGCCTGCCTGAGGAGGGAGGTTGGGCCAGGTGACCCACTGTGGTCCCTTCTGACCTGAACCACTCTGTGATTCTGTGGCTTGGTGCTTGAATCAAAGAAATGCTTTTTGGGAAACATTAAGTGAGGTTTTAAATAAGTTATTCAAAATGTACAGCGAAGTCTTGTGAGAGATCAGGAGACTAAACCCATTAGGGATGAAGGCTGAGGAGGCAATGACAGTGGTTAGTTGTCTGGCTGCAAGAATTGTTGCTGCAGCAGGGAGGCTGGTGCAGTGTGGAAATTGCCCCCATTTCAGCAGAGGACAGGAGGGGAGGCTTGCACAAGGCAGCAGCAGCCTTGTCAGCAGGAAGTGGAACACACACTGTCCTACCTCCACTGCCTCCTGGCCTGGAGAGAAAAGTGACCCAGCCTGGAGCTTGCATTGTTATCTCCAGGATTTAGCAAATTTTTACTGCAACATAAAGATTCAAAAAAGGGAATTAATTAGTAAATTTTTATGAAAGTCCAGTTAAGAAGAAAAGCACCATTGAGAGATGTAAGAGGCATAAGGGTGGGAGAGAGAAAAAAACCTAAAAGTTACACTCATTAAACAGACAGCTGTATTGTGTGAAGAAATCCTGTTCTCTAATTATGAATACTTTCCAAAAGCCATTTGCACAAAAAAAAAAAAAAAAAAAACCTGAAAAAGGCCTAAAACTGGAATAGTTTTTCTTGTCCCATTCCCTAGCATCCATGAGAATGAGGCAGCACTGAAGATCTGCCTCTCCGGCAGTTCAGTGTGGTTCCAGGCTGCTGTGATCTCCCTTTCCTCTCTTTTCTCTCAGGTACAGCCCAGCTCTCTGGGCTGTAGCATTAGCCCTGCAGCAGGGCAGGCAGCTGCCTGAAGGTGCTGCCCTGGCTGAAAGCTGGCACACTGTTCTGATTGTTTTGTGCAGGTTTGCAGCTGAACCTGTCACCTGACTTGCTAGGCTCACTGCATATCTGCACTAACACCAGCAGCAGCTCCAGAAGGGGCAGAGGAACTGCAGAAAAAGAACTATTAAAAGGGGCTGAGTAAATGCTGCTGTCCTCTACAGTTTTCTACTGCAATATAATGGATTATTGTCAATTCTTTGTCTTTTATTTTAGCCTTCAGTGGATTCCCAAAAGTTCTAAATCTGATTACCCAAGAATCCCTGTTGTCTGCTTTTGACTCCATCCTGTATAGTTTAAAGAGAAGCTTGATGACACCAACTCAAAGGCTCAAAAAGACAGAAGCAGTTGACTAAAAGAATACCAAGTCTGTGAATTTCTGTGGTTATGTTTCTTAAACTTTGCTGCAGTGCTGGCAGGACTGGCATCACTCACTCTACACAGAGCAATGCAAATAGAAAAGACTTGGTGGAAATCCTGTCTCTGCTTACCAAATTGAATTAAAAATATATCAGCCAGGATGTTCACTGCAAACAGCAGAGCAGGCAGACATTCTGTAGCTGCTGATTTTATTGGCTACCCAGGTTTCTGCACATAGGACTTTATGCCTGAAATTTTCTTTGTGTAGATTTAAGTACCTGAGTACCACTGAAGACAATGTGACATCTCCCCTTGTAGCATTAAGAATAGGTATAAATATTGCAGTGTCAGGGCCTGGCAGTGCGGTTAATTTCAGTTATCTGGTAAGAGCTAACTCAAAGTTGTTTACTGACTAAAGAATGAAGAAGTTTAGAGTGGCATTTTCACTCTTTGTACTGCTATGAATGCTCTGTATTTGCACAGGACTTCAGAGCAGTTTCTTTGCATACAGAGGAAAGTATGTGAACAGCTGTCTAGCAAGAAGGAAAGAAATTGAAATACCTGGGGGAAAAATCCCAGTTAGAAAGGAAAAAGGAACAAACCAGAAATTCTTCTTTCATCTGCTGTGCTAATACATAAGCATCAACCTAACAATCAACCAGTGTTGCAACACAGCAAGGGTGCTGCAGAAAGACTGAAATACACATTGTAAGTGCAAATACCTTTAAAATAAAATGAAATAAAAGTTTGCAAGTTCCAATCATGTGACTGTTTCCATTTACTACGTAATTTTTTTAGCCTTTATAATCTGGTGGATACCAGATTGTTCTCTCAAGATTCATGGATTTTTTGCCATGCTTCAAGCTAGCTACATGCAATAGAAATTGTCAGGACCTATGTATCAGTCATTTTTGTATCCTAAACTGTATTTTGCAAATAGCCCATAGGAATATGCCATTCTGAGTATGATTTATAAATAATAAAGTAAATATTTACCTCCCATGCTTAATCTCACTGGCATCTCAGCTAACCATGACAGAGTGTTAAAATATTCTAAAATTATGTAATTGTGTTAATCTTACCTTTTCCTTTCCCTCGGGAGAAGTTCAGCACGATGGCTGCTAGTTATGTGGAGTAAATCCCAATGCACCTGAAAGTCATGCTGCAATATCCATGTTGGGTTTTCAGTAGGTACAGTGTCATGAATAAGTGATGGATACACAGGTCCTCCAGGATTCTTCTTTTCATCTTGCCAGGTGTCAAGTGTCGCATCATTTTTTGTTCTTCTGACCCACAGTCTTGCTTCATGTGGCCACCATCAGCTGTGCAGGTCAGGCTGGCTGAGAGGCAGCTCACTTTTACTGCTCCTGTCTCAGTTCCCTTTAACACTCACATCTGATCTCTAATTTTTTTCAGTAATAGGAACAAAAAAAAATTTCAGCATCCAGAGTTGTTTTTACATTTGATTGTGGAAAATTCCTTACCCTGTGAGGTCTGGACAGTTTCTTTCTATCTGTCTGTAAGCTACATTATGTTGAAGTATTACTTTTATTCTTCATGGAGACTTCACAAGGCTCTTCCGTGGAGCGGTGCAGTTTTTCGGAAAGCACAGATGTGCCACTCTCTGGGTAGTTTCCTTTTCTTTCCTGTTCTCTTGCTTGCTAGTCTATACTTCAGTCTTCTAACATTACTCCCATTGCCATTACTTCTAAATGCTCTGTATTCTTTTTGCTGCTTGTTTCTAATGCTTCCTACTTCTTTCTGTTCTACTTCTACTTTCCTTAGCATTTTTAAAGGCAAGCTCTCGATAAGAGCTACCTTCTGATTTGTTCTGATGAGTTATCCTGCTTTATAACAAAAAAATACCAGTGCCAGATGACCTTGTTTTGCAGACTTAGGTTTAGGCTTCCCAAAGCAGTTAGGGAGATAATTAATGGCATTTCCTAATCTAGATGGTACTGTTCAATGCTACTGTAAAAGAACATCAGCTTTGTCTGAACACTTTGACTTTATGTGAAATCTTTGTCTTGTTGGGAAAGTCCTTACGTGCTGTACTCGATGTTTGCACTGGAAAGGGCCCTGTTTTGTGCTGTGGCTTAGGAGGTTAGTGTTGATAATACAGAGGTGTTTTGGTTATTGCTGAGCAGGGCTCACACAGCATCAAGGTCTTTTCTGCCTCTCACCCCCCCCACACCCACCAGGAGGGCTGGGGGTGCACAGGGTGTTGGGAGGGGACACAGCTGGGACAGCCAAGCCCAAGTGACCACAGGGATGTCCCACACCACACAGCATCGTGCTTGCACGTGGAGCTGGGGGAAGAAGGAAGAAGGGGACATGTTTGGGGTGACGGTGTTTGTCTTCCCTAGTCACTGTTGCACGTGATGAAACTGAGCTTTCCTGGGGATGGCTGAACACCTGCCTGCCTGTGGGAGCAATGAATGAATGCCTTGTTCACTTTGCTTGTGGCATGCCTTATGCTTTCCCTATTAAATTGTCTTCATCTCAGCCTACAAGTTTTCTCACTTGTACCCTTCCAGTTCTCTCCTGAAAGAGAGAGCAAGTGGCTCATGGGGCTTGGTTGCCAGCTGGGTCTAAACCACAGCACTAACCTAGAGCAATGCCTGAAGCTGGAAACAGCTGTGGATCCCTGTCTGGAAGAAGTGCAAGCTGGTACAAGATGTGTAAAAACCACATTTTTACAATGGCAGAAACCTGCAGATGTCTTGTGCAGAGCTGAAGTGAAAAAAAGAATGATCTGCAAGTCTTACTGCTTCATCATATTTTATTTTTATTGTAAGACAATAGGCAACATTTCTTTTTCTAGTTCAGTAGTTATTTCACCTAATTCAGTAGTATTATGTAAGAAAATATGTTGTCATCTCTTCCTTCTTGATTGTTACAAGGTAGCTGATAAATTTCTGGTTTGCTGTATTTTTCCTGGTTCTTTGTAATGGGAAATTTCAAAGAAAAACAAATTCTTCTTTCCCATGTAGCTGAAGGGCACTGAAATCAAAATGCTATTTTCAGCATCACACTTAAAAATAACAAACTTCATACACAGCAGAGAAATTTAAAAATTTGTTTCATTTAAAGAATCCAGGCTCAATCTATATTTTCTTTCTTCCTAGTCCTCTAAGGGGTAAAGAACTGAGCAATAAATTTCTTGCATAATATGATATTTGTGAAGGACTAAAATATGTGGTATACTGTATTCGGGTGATTTTTCTATCACCCTGCCTTGCTAGAATTTATTGATATATTCTGATGATACATTTATATATTCTGTCCATGCATATATATTTGTTTTTATAGCCACATTCATAAATAGGTTTAGGCCAGTATTAAACTCCTTCTAGGCATGCATTTTATTTCCATTACATTTGTCTGTAAAACATTTTAAGATATCTGAAGTAGAAGAAAGAAGTTTATGTATTAATTTACTTAGAAGAAAAGTAACAGTCTAGGTTTTTTTAATAATAGATACCACATTGCCCTAGATGTTTTATATTCACAAGTTGCTAAAGGAGATAGGGTAGAGAAAAATAAGTATCAGTGTATGCATGAAGGCTCAGGTAAGCCATCACAGTACTGAATAAATGGTTCAATTAGAGATTCACATTAGAACATTAGAACCAGTTGCATGTGTGGACCACAAGACAAGAAGGAGATCTCCACACTGCACAGTTTTGGATCTGTAATATTGCCATCTGAATCCCTGCAGTAATCCAGATTTTTCTTGCCTTTTTCAGTCAGAGCCAGAGTAAAATGAACAGAAAGTGTACAAATATGATAGTGAATGTGCTAAGAAATATGCATAGATAGACATGGAATGACAACTGTCTTGAAGAGTTTTCTGGCATATTTTCATGTACTGACATGACATTTAAAGATATGATAAATGTTACAGTGGGGAAGAAAATCTTTTGGTTCACCCTTATGGAAGTGAGGTGAAGTGAATAAATACTGTAGTGGACAAATTGCTAGTAATAAATACTGATATTGTCAGACAGTTATTGCCTCAGCAGCTGAAATAAAGTAATATTAGGAAATGCCATGTGTGTTCTCATCCAAAATAGGATAGAAGGTTTGTCCCACACAAGAGAGAAAATCGTTTTCTCTATATACTATTTGTCTTAACTTACCTTCTCAATGCTCTAATGTGTGCTCGAGCCTCAGAGGCTGCTCTCTGAAACAGGTGTTGGAGCTTTTTCATGAGCTAGCAGTAATTTGTCTTTGAAGCCTTCAATAAAACTAGTTGGAGGATTTTCTGTCTTTTCTCTCTTGCTGCTCCACACAAAGCAATAATGAGGAGACTGAAACTGTTTGATGATGGGCAGTGATGCTGAAAGCTTGTTGAGTCCCTTGGGCAGTGTTTTGTTATCCCAGAGCAGGGACATGATGTCATGAGCATGGCCAAGAGAAGAACGTGATAGCTGCACTGACTCTGAATAGACAGGATAGGAGGCATCAAATCTCTGCAGGATTTTACAAGCCTGATGTGAATAATGAAACTGGAGGGAGGTATGAGTGGAGTGCACAGTAGGAAGCTCAGGGTGAATAGATAGCTGAGAGATGCAGGGCATGTCTCTCACTGTGTCTGCCCAAGGAGTTAAAATAGCTGTGCTGTTGTAGCCTTGAAGTCTCCTGCCACAGGGATTAAACAAGGGAGAACCCACAGGATGGCACATGCAGTGGCTGAATGGTGCTTTGGGAGGTGGCATCAAATCCAGACACAAGAGTACAGAGAAAAGTTTCTCCACATTAAATGGTGCTAAGAAAGAGAGGCCAGTGTTGTACTGAAATGCTATATGTGCTGACAGATAAATGAACCAAAAGAGAGGTGACAATATAAAGAATATAGTTATTGAGCAGAGCTATATTTACAGAGGACCTCAGCCAGGCCAAGGTTAGCAATAGAGATGATGTTTACTGTTCAGACACTGGTCTGACAGGCTCAGCCTGTCCCCTGGCTAAGGACAGGTCCATTCCAGGCCATGCCCAGGGAAAGGAAAAAAAATTAGCCAAAACACAAATTACTGATTGTATATATTTAATTTCACAAAATAATTACATTTTGCTGTAGTATATAATTGAGTATAGTCATTGAGCTTAGCATATGTGGTCATCTGAAATACTTGACTTGTAACAAAGAGAACTTTTTTCCTATAAATAATATAAAAAGTTATATCTGAAACACATATATCAATCTTTGAGTTCAAAAATCCAGACAGACCAAAGACAACATGAAACATAAAGCACCCTCCTCTAATGTGTTAAGCAAATGGAGTTTTTGTTCTAAGACAGAACAGTGATACCAAGGTGTTCACTCCATCTCCTGCACGAAGCTGTTAAATTTTACGTCTCTTTGAACACTATACCTAAAAATGCTGATTCTATGAATATTTTAATTTATTCTTTACCTCAAAACACGGTTAACTTTTATCATTATAATTGTTATCTATTTGCTATAATGTCCACTTTTCTAGAGCCATATATTTTATAAAGCGAATTCTTAACAGGAGAAATAAATAATTAAAAGTTACTCCAATTCCAGAGATGCTTTGTGTCCAGAGGGAAGAAAAACGTGTGCTCTAAGAGAAAAAAATTAGTTGCTTTGTATTGCATCTTGCTTAGTGGGGTTAGAATGATGGAATCCAAGTAAGAATTTAATTCTCCAATTCCTGAAGACAATCCTTCAGAATAAACATGAAATACTTCTGTGAAAGTGTTGAAGACATAAAAAACTCATATGGCTTCCATGGAGGTCAGATGTTTTTGTTGAAGAGAAATCCATTGAAAGGTACCAAGTGTAAAGATTTCTAGAGCAAAGTGTTTCTGAGCTGGTAACTGCTGAAGGCTTGGAGAGGATGAGAATGAAGAATGATATGGGTTTGCTCTGTTCCTTCTCCTCTGTAGGCATCTGCTTGTGAACACTGCTGGACATAGGACTTGGGGCCAGATGGATACAGCCACAGCCACTGCCTCCCATTTCCTACCCTTCATATCTCTGAAACAACTGAAGCAAGGACTCTAGAAATACTTAACTAAGCCAGCAGCAGGTCTAGTCTTGTGTATTTAATGAGGCAAGAGTCCAGTTTGGAGAAAAAATAGGTTGCAATAATATAATTAAAAATGGAATGTTATATGCAAGGAAGAAGTGTTAGAATCATGCAGGCTATCTCAGTACCTCTAATCTGAATTCAAAGTTTTGCACCTGTAATACTTTTGTTTGAATGTGGATCCTAATGCTTCATCTTTTAGGCTTGTGTGAATCAACTGGAAAATAAATTAATTCCATGTGGACATCGCACAAGTGCCTGGGCAACCAAATAGAAGGCAAACTTGCTTTCCATTTGGGTGGGTAGCTAGAAACCCTGTGTAGTGGATTTTAATGAATTATTTCTGCATGGAGTTGGGAAGAGAAGCAGCAGGCACACAAATGGCAAGGCAGCCATTTGTACGGTGTGAGCTACACACAAGCTCACGCTGACTTTCTGCTTTGCCTTGACCTGGTACCTTCTGAGAGTATCTTCTGCTGGCCACGACCATCACTGCAACATCTGCTCATAAAACCCAGTGTGTGGGTCGTGCTCTCCCTGAGACTGGCACTGCAGGAGGACTTGAGAAGGAAGAATCTCACTGAGGGGAGCCAGACAATCTATCTAGGGTTTTTGGAGGACCCTGCAAAGGAGCCATCCCTCTTACCCTCACTCCACAAAGTGACCTGAGGCATTTTACCAGGGAATGCTGTAGACTTATGGATTGTTCTCATGCTGAGAAAGGGAGGTTTGTTGTTTGCAACAACCAGTACAACTGGGAAGCATTTCGGCTTCCCTTAGAGGATCTCCCAGGGTATGCTTCAGCCTAGAAGTAAACTGGGCAATATCATGTTCCTCACCTCTCCACCCTTGTTGTCACAAGGACTGTTCACAAAGTCCTTAACTCACAACTCTGTGAGTTATAGAGGACAGCTGCTGCATAAACTCATCACATCATTTTGGGCCTGAAACAGCAGCCTGCCCCATATCATCCTCTGCACCCAGGGAGTAGCTACAAGAACAAAAACTCTTCTGTGTCTAGGGAAGAGAGTTTTCTCCTTGTATTTCTAGTCACACTTTTACAGCCCACAACATTCATTAGTATCAATTTGATCAGAAGCCTGGTAAAGAGCATTTTAACAAAGCAAGCTGTATACTGGACATTACTTTCCTGAATAATTCCTTGTCTTGGCAGCACAGCAAAATTACATCCTTATTATCCCAGACATTACAAGAGATAACCAAGAGATAGTTGCTGTTCTAAAGTGCCTGTAGTGCAAAAGTGAAAGCACAACACTGGAGGCAAAATAATACAACTCTCATTTTATAGGTAGGAAAGAGTGGCACAGAAAAATTAGATGCCAATACTGCATTAAAATAGAGCCCATATCTCTAAGCTCCATCGATAGTACTTGACCCTCAAGACAACCCTTCCTGTTCTGCACCACTAAAAAGTGCTAAAACCATCTGATTTGTACAGTGGTATTTCAATCTCTCCCACAGTTGCAAATAATTTTTAAAGATGCAAACTGGTGGGGAATCACATCCTTGTTGTGCAACAAATTGTCACATTTTCCATGTCTTGTGTTTTGGTTTTTTTAAATCATGGAATCATGTGCTTATTAGTTCCCCTTGTACTGCAGCCTGTCTGCACGGAGAACAGTCACCAGGTGCTATGATAAAGAAGAAAGAACATCCCTAAGTTATTTTTATCTATCCACTGGGAAATATTAGTAATTTTTCAACTGTTAGTTATTCATTCTTATTTGTCCTTCTGCATGTGCATCTCATGCTGAATGTTAATTTTTGTTGCTTTGTGAACTGATCTATGAACCCTTGTCCAAAATCTGAAACATTTGGAGGCATGGCCAGGTGAAAAGGGGTAATAAGCTAAAAGCTAGAGCACTATTCAGCTCACAAGCATCCCCATTGCCCTGCTGCACATTATTGCCTCTTCAGATCCACTGCCCTGGCTGCATGCATGGTGATCCTTAACCCAAGCCTGTTGTAATAATCTGGATATGTTTAAGCACTGGAAATCATGTGCCTTACCTCACCTGAATCACTCTGAGAGAACTGGGTTGCATGTGTGGTTACAGCAGAAGCATGTGTTGAAGATGCTTCCTGCAATGCTGCCCCTGTCTCTGGTTCTCTGTGTGATTATTTTGAGGCAAGGGTAGGGAACAGCTTTGAAGGAAAGTCTGGGGTTTTTTGGTGGGGGCTTGATCTATCCTAGTATTTAAGTTTATGGCATTTATCAGTGTTGAAAAATTTCCCTGCAGTCCCCCAGCCCTCAGCAGCTGCGTGCACACGCATGACACATGTATGTGGATATCAAACCCGCTTTCCCCCTGGCCCTCCCTCACAAGGTGTCCACAGACCTCCTTGCCCTCTCCTGCACTCCCCATCAACAATGGGATGCAGCTCAGCTGATGTGTCTTTCCAGCAGCACAGTAGATCTCTGCCCTAAGAGAGAAGCAGACTCCACTCATCTACTGCTGGAACCAGTAGAGGTGATAGGCCTGGGACTGGAGTTTCAAAGACAAAAACTGGAACAGGGGGAGGGGCTGTCATAGGTAAAGCTTTTGATGGAGTAAGGGACTCAAGCAGATGTAGGAGTAACCTCTTCCTTCTCCCAAGCCTTCTACAATGACACAATTCAATGCTTTAATGTAAGGAGGAAAGGGCATTTGTAGAAAGGACATTTATCCTTCTGAGATCTCCTTTCTGCATGAATTCCCACCCAATCCTCTGTCTAAACCTACAGTCTTCCTTATTCCAGGACTGGCAGTCTTTCAACAAAGGAGGGGTGGGTTGTATTTTTCTTTCCCCTGTTAGCTATTAAGTGTGCCAATGGAAACTTGGCGGGAAGCTGAAGATGCTGCTTTTGCTTGTGGGGGGAGATCTCAGTTCCTGCTGAATTTGTGAACTGGCTCCATGGGGGCCAGAAGCAAATGTGTGTCTCTTTAAATGTGCCACTGTGCTCTGACTGACAAAATCTGCCATGTTCTTTGTGATAAAGCTCATCTGGCCCCATCATACCTTTCCTATTGCCCTCTGCACTCTGCAGCTTGGCTATAGTTGGGCAAGTGACCCTGGGAATTAAAGTCCACAAAATAACAGCCCCAGTACCCTGGCGTACAACAGAAGGAAGCAGGCAGCTGGAAAAGTGTGGCTGGTGTATAGCTCCTGTCATTCATTGTGTAAGGCACCTTTCTTTTTTCTGTTTTTCCAAAACCGGTTGTTATAAAACAGAGAGGCCACACAGGGGACAAATATTCTCCAAAGAGATAAAAACTAAGTATGTGCCTGAGACAGCAAATGTTGGGACTGACTTTCTCATAGACTCCTTGAATATCTAAACCTACAGGAATGCTGACATTTTGGGGATAAGCCCGCCCCACCCTTCATAATTAGGGCAAAATCCCTCTGTGAGTTGGCAACATCCCTGTGTTGCCAGATAATCCTATGTGTCAAGTACCGAATTATCCAAGGACCCAGAGACATCTCGGTGTCA
Source organism: Melospiza georgiana (assembly GCF_028018845.1). Lineage (NCBI taxonomy): Eukaryota > Metazoa > Chordata > Aves > Passeriformes > Passerellidae > Melospiza > Melospiza georgiana. The sequence continues at coordinate 70,299,923 of NC_080432.1, read as the reverse complement.
GTAGGAATTCTGCAACATATACTTTGAAAACAAATTCTGAAGTTTAACAACAGATTAAATAGGCCTTTTAACATATACTTAAATGTCTTGCTAGATCAAAGTTGCACCGTATGTGCATTGCTATGTATGGGGACTTACTGTCATACGTGGATTTCTTCCTCTGTTTCCCCCAGGGAGCAGCTCTTTTGCGCACTTAAACAAGCTGGAAACAGTTGAAATTAAATCCCAGTATGTAATGTGAATCCTGTGTTTAGTGGGTTTGACTTTTAAAAATGCGAACACACACAGGCCCTGATGACTTCAATAGCATTTATGGGTGCTCGGTGATTTTATAAATGTCACACTATTTATAACATATTTCTGTGTCCTTTTTTAATATTCTCTGTTGGCCTATCCATTTTTCACTGTGGTATCTTTGATTGGTATGGTCACATTAGGATGTAGCATGTATTTGAATAATTAAGAAAATACAAATTAAAAAAAAAAACAACAAATAAAAGTTATCTTTATTCTAGTCCCTGTTTTTCCATTGCTCAACCACCAAAGATAACAACACCATTTCACCTTTGCTTTTTACATTCTATGAAAAATGCTTTTCGTTTTGCAGAGGCTTAATAAACATTCCAAGTCCAATTATTTGCCCCTACAGTTTCCCCCCTAAGCTTTAGAAAATTGTTTCGGCTATATCCAAACTCATGCCCACTTCTTGGCTTCTTGGCCGCAAGCCATCAGTGAGAGCTCTGCTGAGAACCACTTTGAGGCTCTCCTTGAACCTCTTCTTCTTGCTGCTTCCTACAAAGAAGTAAACCAGGGGGTTGATGCTACTGTTAACGGTGGACAGAACAATGGTGACATGGTTCTGCTGGCTGAGCAAAGATGACCAGTGGTGGTAATTCAGAAGATACAGCAGCCTCATAGGCATGGCAAAGATGAGGAAGACAATGACTGTGGCCACAATGATGATGTAGAGCTTTGACGAATGAGGTCTCAGGGAGTTACGGCGAATCCTGATAACCAAGATCAGGCTGGACAGAATCATTAGAGGAATGAAGATCATGAAAGTCAGGATCCACGTGAAGATGAGCAGTGCTTGGCAATGGTTGCCGTCGTCGAATTGTTCCTTGGTTGAATCATCTTTGCATGTTAAATATTCGGCCACTGTCATGAAAAAAGACAGAGTCCACAGAATGGCGCACACGATTGCCGATTGGTGCTGTGACCGGTGGCATCGGTACCAGATGGGGTAAACAATAGACAGACACCTCTCAATACTGATGGCTGTCAGGAGATAGAGACCAGTATTATAGCCAAGAAGGAAGACAATAGATAGTGTGGTGGTTACATAATAGTAAAAAACCGTATGCGAATCCAAAACCAGCAATGTACTCAATTGACAGAATAAACGTACAAAGCAGTAAGGAGATATCAGCAATGGACAAGTGTGTGATGTACGCAGTGAATGGGTTTCTTTTGATCTGGAAGCAGAGGCACCAGAGGACAATTCCATTTTCACAAAAACCCAGGAAGGAGATGATCATAATTACCCAAAGTGGGGTCAATATCTCCCAGACCCTTTCCTGTGTAGAAATGTTTCTGTGCATTGAGATGTTCTCTGTGCCTTCGCTGGGATGAAACGTTATGTTTGACTCATCCATGGGGAAAGCTCAAGTTTGGATAGCACAGCTCTTCCTTCTGTAAATATGTATAAAAATATACTGTGAGCATTGTGTGCTCCTCCCCTCCCCCTTTTCCTTCTGTTTCGTGGACCCTCAACTTCTGGTCTTACATGAAGGCCTTGAGAAAAGGCACACCAGCTTTGATACACTGATGCTAGCTAAAACCCAACTAGAACTGCTCTTGGCAATGTTAAAGGTCACTAAGCCCATCATGCTAGCAGAAATCCTGAGCTGCCTTCTCCAAGGGGCTCAGTCTGTGAGTGCTAAACCACAGCTAAAGAGAGTCTCTTAAAGAGCTCTTAGACAAGAAATGTCCCCATCACATTGCACAGTTTCATTATATAGTCATGACAAATGGCATCGGTAGCTCTTGTTAGAGCCCTAGATTGTTCCCAGAGAGGTCTTTTCAGTTCCTATTGAAGTTAATGGCATTTATTTTAAGTTAAACTTATGCATTTCAGGTGAACTTGGCTCATAGGTTTTTTGGCTTAAAAAAAAAAAACATTGATACCAACATCAGTTTTCCAGAAAGGGATTTAATTAAGTAAAAATAATTTGTGGTTATTCAGCATTGTATTTCCTCCAAGTACAGAGGTGTGGAGGGGAAGGCAAAATGGTACTGTTTTGAGAGAGCAATTTCTTACCTGCTTTAAGTGCTATTTATCACAGCATAACATAATTTAAACATGTTCACACACTCTAAACACTTAACATGACTACAGATATCTTGCAAACATTATCCATCTAACCCATCACAAGGAGATGTTGTTCATCACTTCGTGTTCATCATCATCATCATCACCACAATCTGTTCAGGTTCCCTGCCATTGTTATAATGGTTTTAACTGTTGTTTTGCTGAGTTATGGGGTAACTTCTCCTTTTATCTCATAACAGAGAGTTGGTACCATTGGCTTCTGCTGATTTTCATACAAATATTTCATACCCCACTCCCTATTAACTTCCCAGCTGCCCTGTGATGATGCAGTCACATTCAGGACACTTTTGGATTTATTGATGTTAACAGGGACTGTTGACAATAAAGCTTGCCTAGCTGACTTGGTTCATCCAGATAAGTTACCTTGTTCATTAACATGCCACAATAAGAATTTACCCATACTGTCAAGTAGTTAAGAACATCAAATGCAAGGTAAAGAAGGTTTTACTGGAGCAATGATTATTTAAAGAGAGACATTCACCCCAGTCACAGTTTTTCTCTCATGACCCTTGCATTTCCTGATTTTAAAACAGCTCCTTAAGACAAAGATACCACAGTCTAAGAATGAGCATTCTGTAAACAACCTGGGAAGCCTCAGGCCTTGCTGGCATTTAAGCCTGTGCAAAACCATTAATGATGATCCCACCTGTATGCTGACCATGCCACCACCCGAGACAGTTGAAGGCAACAAACAACATAGCTGGAGATGTGGTAGGGGAGAGTGAATGCAACAAGTAAATGCAGTGACCAGAATGAGTGGCAAGCGTCCCAAAAGCAGTGCTGTGCAAAAATTGCAGAGGAAAGGTGCTCAAACTGGAAGTCCAGTAAAGGTTATCAGTAAAAAAAAGGAGAGGAGAATCTACTTCGAGAGTTAAAACAAATAGGAAAGGAAAAAAGAGAATTAAAATACTCAAGTATGAAAAAGCAACAGAGTATGAAAATATTCAAGCAAGTTCTGGATTTGTATCACTGTAGGAAAGGAGTTTTCTCTCTGGAGAGTAAAACAAAGAGGAAAACGTTCTTGACTTACTAAGGTCATTCCCACATGACAGCATTCAGAGATGAGGATGGAAAGAATCCTCTTCTTCCAGATACATCCATGGTTTGTCCAGATTTCCCTGAGGCTGTTGAAGAACTTCCTTGAAGAAGCTGAAGTTCACCTTCTCCAACCATTTGCCTTTGGTAAGAGGGGGAGCAAACAGTGACTCTGACCATGACTCAAAAAGAAGTGTGCAGTCCTCCCATTGCTCCAAAAGTCTGGGGCACGCCAAATAAAAGGTCCCAGGCTCATCATCTGAGGCTGAGCTTCAAATGGCATCACTCAGTAGCTGGCAACCCATCTAGCTGAAAGCCTGGGATTTAACTCTTGTGGGAACTGAAGGGCAGTATATGGAAAGTTGTCCTGAGCTGCTACAATACCAAGAGACTTAGTTTAAACAAACAAACATTAAGGGAGTAGAAAATCTATTTGGGGATGTTAAGATCCAAAGAAAAAAAATCTCAATTTAGAACTGTGGACCACATGCCATCTAAAAAAAAGTCAATTTGCAAATTTGTTTCATATTTTTTGATGTAAGAAAACAAGAAAGTGAGAGGGAGGAAAGGAAAGGAAAGGAAAGGAAAGGAAAGGAAAGGAAAGGAAAGGAAAGGAAAGGAAAGGAAAGGAAAGGAAAGGAAAGGAAAGGAAAGGAAAGGAAAGGAAAGGAAAGGAAAGGAAAGGAAAGGAAAGGAAAGGAAAGGAAAGGAAAGGAAAGGAAAGGAAAGGAAAGGAAAGGAAAGGAAAGGAAAGGAAAGGAAAGGAAAGGAAAGGAAAGGAAAGGTCACAGAACAAAGTAAATAGTCCATCATTGTGTTAGTCTCACACATCCATTCCTCTAGGTAAAATCTATATCTTGAGATTATTCTTTAAAAAAAAAAACAATAAAACCAACCAAACACAAAAATCTTTTCATGAGATTTAAACAGTCTCCCCTGAAAAGTTCAAACAAAACTAGGAGATTGAAAAGTCTCCTGAGGATACCCCCTGCTTTTGTCCCAAGTATTAGGTTGTTTTTACATTCAGATATTATCAGAACAAACATTCTTAGCCAAATAAGGAGAGAGTTTGCTTGGTCTTCTCCTTTAAATGTTTCACTAAAACTACCAAATCCCCAAACGGGAAGAGCAACTAACTAATGTGAGAAATAAATGACCCCAAAGGGAGGGTCAGAATAAAGTTAGGAAGGGAACAGAGTGAAATAAAACAACTTTTAACTGTTTTTTGTTGGCTTAACTTGTAACCTACCTTACATTCCACACCTATGGGACCAAAAATTTCAAGCTATGTCTGAAAAAGGAAAAAACCTGCGCCTTTCCCCAAAAAGGAAATATGCATACAAGTAATGAGAGAGTAATCACAGGAACATGTTAACATGTCAAGATTGACCAGGTACTTGTGTTTGCAGCCCACTGCAGTCCAAAGTTGGAAATGCCCTGGCTTCCCAGTCTCCCAGAGGCAGCTGGATTGTGAGATCTCCTCAGGCATACAGCCCCTCCTGCATGACTGATCCCTGTAGCACCCTCAGTCACCATCCACATGGCCAGGGCACCAGAGTGAGACCTGGTCTTGAGGGAATGGGTCAAACACACCTTATCCTTGGTGATTTTGGGAGTAAGAGGAAGGTTGAATAGCAATCTTTATATCAGATGCTGCCAAAAGTTGGACCAGCTATTTCTGAATCAGTTTAAGTATTCAGATATGAACAAGGGGCCTACAATAGCACAATGAGGAACTTGAACTGATCTTGGGACCAGAAATTAGTACTGACAGTAAAGACATGATGGGTAAAATGGAAACTCTTGTAATTTTGGTCTAAACTGAATATACGGCAAGATGTCACATGAATGATAATTTATCCTAAAATCTTTCTCCCTGACCCTAACTTGGTGGGACAGAGCAGTGGATGTAAACTGAATGGACTAACACTTGCAAGTACCCTGTATGTAGGAAGCTAGTAGTGATGCCTTTTATCATTTTTCTTAGAGTCTTTGAATAATTTCATATTCTCCCATCTCAGTTCCTGGAAACAGAAGGTAACCTGTACAGAACTTCTAACTTGTTCATTGAACAAAACCCAACAACCTAGGATTTATAAACCAGATTAGAGGGGTTTATGTGGTTGGTACAGGTGGTAAAAAAGCCTCTGTGTACCCAGGGGTCAGGTCTCCCACTTTATACTTACATGAGCCATAACCAAAACCCTTCATGGATGAGCTTTGGTAGTACTTTCAGGAAATGCAGTTTTTCCTGATGGTCATTCAGTCATTACCACTTTCCAGCTGGAATTCATTCCTTAATTATTCAGTTCTAACAAAGGGTAGGAGTTGGGCTTGTGTTTCAGAGTGTGGACTGAAGATCTGGGTGCAAACCATTAACAGAGAGCTGAAGGGCACACTGAGAAACAGGGGTTGTAAGAGGGCCAAAAAGTCAACAGGGGGCTTTAGAGTGCAAACAGAGGATATGGGACACACTGAGAACAAGCTGGAGAGGGACTTCTTACAAGGGCATGTAGTGACAGGACAAAGGGAAATGGCTTTGAACTGAAAGAGAGTGGTTTTAGATCAGATATTAGGAAAACATTCTTTACTGTGAGGGTGGTGACGCACTGGAATGACTTTCCCAGAGAAGCTGTGGATGCCCAAGCCTGGAAGTGTTCCAGACCAGGTTGGCCAGGGCTCTGAGCAACCTGATCTACAGGAAGGTGTCCCTCCCAATGGCAAGGAGATGAGAACTGGGTGATCTTTAAGGTCCCTTCCAACACAAACCATTCTGTGACTACAAAATGCATGGATCCTAAGAGTTTTAAGGCCCCTTAAGTCTCACAGAGACTGGAAGAGCCATGATGACTTATGAATACTTCTCAGTAGGTGATGTGAGAGTGTCATTAAAGTAGGAGTTAGGTGTGGGGAAACTTAAGAATTAAGGTTAACCTAAAATTCACCACAGAACTTGCTGGACATCTTTTATCCCACTTCTACCAGCCATGATCCTAGCATATACCAGTTCCCTGAAGGGTGGTAACTGATGGATTGTGTTTTATAGGAAACGGGCATGAAAGCTGGCTTTAGTGCTGCTTTCTGCAAAACAAGGTGGAAATATATGTCACCAGCAAGCTTTGAAGCCAACACAGGTCATCTGTTAACAGCTAAAAGTAAGGTTATGGTAGGAGTTAAAATTCTAGAAAACATAAGACAAAGATGACTAAGTCTGGAATTGGTGTGAGGCAGAAGACTTCTTGGTGGCTGCTCAGTTGCTGTAAGGCCAATTTTAAAATCCTATTAGTGGCAATAACAGGATTGTGTTTTCATGAGAACAGTATGGAATAGCAGGCTCTGAATCAAGGGTTCCTCCTTAATCCTGTAATCCTACTGAGAAATTTTGACAGCTAAAGTTGGTTGAGGTGAATTAATCGTATTATTTTGTGGGTGGTTAAGACCCACCACGTTATGTTTATGAAAGTGGATTTAGGGCCCGAAAGCCAAGTCTACTGTGGGAAACAGGGAAGAACCTTATCTGAAGAAAGAATAAAGCATATAGTGAGAGATGGAGCAGTTTATAGTTGGTGTTGGAACCTTTTAGGCTCCTAAAATAGTTTGGCGAGGCTGTTTTCAGATTACTTGTCTATTCTTTGTCAGAGATAATTTTGAATGATTCATGAATTTTAGGTTCTGCTCTGAAAATGCTGATGAGAAAAGGGTAATTAATAGCAGAAAAGAGGTAGGGCCAGGCAAGCCCCAAGCTGGTGAGCAGATCTCTGGAAGCAAAGTGAAGTGTCTGGCAATTATTCTGGTGGTGTTGCGCAGGCTGGTGGAAGCTTAGAGGACTTGTTTATGTGTTAACTTTATGAACTGACTGTCTCATGATCAAGGGAGGATTTGGAGATTTTCCTGCTCCTGACTTGAGCCACACCTTCATTTTTCTGACCGGCACAGCTCTGGGTGGCACGCCAGGGCTCGGCACTCAGGGGCGATGCCAGCAGCAGCCGGAGCAGAGCTCCAGCTCAGCAGCCTCGGGGCAGGGCGTGTGCTGCTCACCAACGTGGCTGCTGAATTTGGGGGAACACAGCTGGCTCCTCTTCCCACAGCCAGAGGGGAAATTGGCCAGTTTGGCTATGGAAGCTGTACAGACCTATTCACACAATAGCAGATGTCCGTGTTTACCCACCTGGGTGTCAGCACACATGGTGCTCTGGATCTGAGCTCATACCTCTGTGTCACGTCACAGCTGGTGAGAAAGCAGCCAGAGTAAATTGCAGGGAGTTTCCCAAATCAGAGAGAATATCATAACAAGTGAGGAGCTCTTGGTGTTGCTGTGAGCTGGGGAAAATGAATACAAAATCATTGTATATACAAAATAATATAATATATAATTATATATATAATATATATACTATATATATACTATATACTATAGTATATATATACTATATAGTATATATACATATATACTATATTCATATATACTATATAGTGTGTATATATATATATATATAGTATATAGTATACTATATACTATATATATACAATATAATAATAATATAATACAAAATAATTGTTTCCTAATGCCCATCTTTATCCCTTGTATCCTTGGGTTCCAGAGGCTCCCCAGTCTGCAGACCTGCCTTCAGCCATAACATGAATAGCAGGTGGTTGTTCTTACCTTGAAGACAGTGCAGTCTGTCCCCAGTGGAAATCTACCCCTGCTAAAATCATTCTCAGACTTATTTCCCTCTTGTTCTGGTCACTGATGGCACAAACGCTTGCACCAAACCCAGGGTCATCACGCATCAAAAGAGAAGATACCCTGCACCTGTCTGCTGGCAGCCCAACAGCAACCAAACGTGGGGGCCACCACTGCTGTGCAGTGCAAGACAATACAGGAAACAGCATTTTCTCTCTACATTTTCATTTTCTATATGCAAAACAAGGCAGGAAACCACTGGGGAGACAATTGGGTAAGAATGGCAGCAATAACCTGGCGTGTATGATTAGTACAGGCGGTTTGAACCACTCTAGCTTCAGTTGTGCAAAGAAGAAGTTGCAGTTAGAAAATGTGACTGAGGCATGATAGAGATGAGTCAGAGCTTCCCATTATAAAATGCTGGAAGGAAAGCTCTGAATGCTGATTAGCCAGTAGTGCATATAGAGTAAGACATTTTGTATTATTGATCAAGTTAATGAAAGAAGGGTCTGATACCATGGTGCTCTCTCTTTCAACACACGTTGTTTCTGGATGTTCCCAGCAACATATATCCAAATTCTTCTTGAAAAAGTGTTGCTTGTCAGACTGAGTTGTGTCTGTCAAGTGCCCACCCTTGTAAGAAAGATCACCCTGAAATAATCTTTAATCTTGAGTGTACTAATCTGTCTCTGGTCTTTTAATCTGCATCACGTATTTATCATTTGCATGCACTTCCAGCCTTCCATAAATTAGCCATTATTCTTTATTTGCCCTCAGTACTGCAGGAGTAGGTGGTTAAGTAAGATGCTTGATGCATGGTACTGTGAAACCTGTGTCTCTTGTGGTCAGTTCACTGAACACTCAGGATTTTTCACCTGAAGTCTGATGGCTCACCTGTCTCCTTGTTCTCTGCACAAGAGAAATTGCTATACTGCTGAGGATTCCTTGTACTGGAAAATTGTTTAAAAGGATGATAACTCGTGTATGGAGGCACCAGGAGTTAAAAAAAAAATGTAGATGACACAGGAATTGTTAACAGCCCTTTCTGGACACTCTTTGGAATCAGCCAGGATTGGTCTGTGACTCCTTAGGGCAACATCTTTGCAAGTCATCTAATGACATGCTGAAAATGGAACTACTGTGTATGACTGTAGTTAGATAATAAGCAGCAAACAACAAGAGCTTTATTATGACATGCCTGAATGAGGTGTGTATTACTATGTGTTGGTGGGGCTTAAAGAAGGAATTTCCACAAGAACTGTAAAAGTGGTCTAAAGGTCCATGAATTAATCCATTATTTTAAAAATCAAAATTTCATTGTTGTGATGGGGGTGTGTATATCACATTGTGGTTTTGCAGGGAAACTGTAGCCCAGTTTTCTCATGTCTCATTTCTCCTTTTTGAACAGAACCTCCCACAGTGCACCATGGAATATGACTTTATATTACAATTCTCTTTTCTCTTAGCCTCCAGCTGGGAGCATGACTAATAGAGAAGAACCAGAGCACAGTGCATCAAAATATCATTGCAGAAGGAAAATATTTCCTCCTGCTTTAGGATTTTTCCCAAATGCTGCATTTTTAAATGAAGACTCTAAAATGAAGAAGCTAAACATTTTCCTTTGAGTAAAGTTCTTCTATTATTTCTAAATTGCCTCTAATACCCGTCTCTTTCCAAAGACAAAACATAGACTCTGAGATAATTTTTATTTTTCAAGGTGATGTATCTTGAACACAAGTGCAAAACAAGCTCATGCAGTGGGTTTACTGCATGAAGTCAGAAGGTCACTGAATGAAAACACTAAACTGTCTCTTCTATCAAGTGTGCATATATACATGGGGTGGGTCTAGAGTCCTAAAATATAAAAAAGGCCATTATATTTTCTAAAAAATGAAATTGTTTAGGTGTAGCAAGAGTACAGGACAATGACTCTGAGGGTAGAAATCATGAGGCCTGGGATTACTCTGTTTCAGACTGCCTCAACATCATCAAAATTCCTCTGCAAAATGGGAGTAGCATGGGAGCACTGGGAGGCCAGCTTCAAATCTGTGAGACACTTATCTAACACAGTAATAGAAATACTAAAAATACAAGGAATTTACCGACTGCTTCAACCTCACAAGAACAATAAGAAATTAGTTAGAGCCTCTGACAGGAAAAACAAGGGGTCTTGGCTTTTTCTTTATATATTTTCACCTTTTTCAACTTTCACCTTTATACCTTTGACAGAAATGGGACTAGATGCTAAGCTGTGGTAGTCATCACATAGAAATCCATGTCATTAAACCAGGTCATAATTCAGGCCCTGCACCTGCACTGTGGAGGGATAGAATGTAGGAGAATAGTGCAGAAGGCAATCTTACCCCTGAGGAGCTGCAGCTGTGCTAATCACCAAAGATTAGGAACAGGCCTGCCCTTGACAGGCCACAGCTGGGTCCAATAAGAAGCAGAGTGCTACACAAGGGTGGGTTAGCTGGGTGAGGAGAGAGTTGGAGTTTGTTGGCTGTGCTGTGAGGAGCTACGTGTGAGGAAATCACTGAGAAGGTATGAGAACTTTTGCAATAAAATGCCAACACTGCCCATGAAAAAAGGCTGTTCTGGAGGACTTCGAGTTCAGGATTTCTGTCTCCTACAGTGATGTAGTAGTACATCTTGCCAAAGTTCCAGCATAAACACCTATATTGGTTGTGTTATCAGTTTGCTTTCAGAAACAGCGTTGACTTGTCCTCTTTTATTCATAGTTTGATTTGGTAACAAAGTATTTGCCCTGCAGAGTTGAGATAACACTACATAAGCTGTGTTGTGGACAACAACCAACTGAATTGCAGATTAAGAACCTGAAATTTTGTGGTTTTAGGCATTCCACTTTTTCCTCATGGATTAAAACATAAATTTCCTTCTTCCTCTGAGCTGGAGGGATTAAAGACACCACTGTTTTCTCTTTCCTTAACAGGGACTTCAACAACTAAAATATGTTGAGTCAGCTGAAGTTTCTAGTTTCTTTAATTAATAGAAAATATTTTCCTTGAATTTAGATGTTCCAAGGGCTACTGGTGCCTCTATTTACTGCTGAATACATTTCCCAGGACTAAATTTTTTATTCCTGGTCATACTTTGCCTTTACCTTTTGATGGCAAGCACCCATGACTTTCCTTGCCCCACGAGCAGCACACCAGCATCTCGTGTGGCTCTTAGCCATGCAGTAAGAGTTGCTGATCACAGGGGAGGCAGATGCAGGTGGGGCTCCAGGGCATGTCCCAGGAGGGCAGCTGTGTCTGCTTGTGCACCCACAGTGGGATGGAGAGGGCCTGATACAGCTGTGCAGTGTAGAAATGTTCAGGTTACCAGCAGCCCCCGTGTCACCGTATTTCTCTTCACAGAGAAAAGCAAGGCACAATTCTTCCCAATAATGTTTCTGGGTTTCACATTCTCTGAACCTCAGAGAACAAAAAAACAATTCTTATCTCATTTACTGCTCCTGTGTTTGCTCACAAGTGGAGTGCATCATGGAAGACTGTTTACCTGAAGGGAATTGATAATTGGATTCTGGTGTGAGTGTTTTGGTTCACTGGCCAATTGAATCCGTGTGTGTGTCGGGACTGTTGGCTGACAGTCACGAGATGCTGGGCAGTGGAGTGCAGCTCAGTGCTTGGCAGAGCCAGTTTAGATGTAATGTAATATAGTATAGAATAATATAGTAATTAATTAGCCTTCTGATAAGATGGAGTCCTCCTCATCATTCCTCCCCTTTCTTGGGGGTGAAAATATCACCTATACCCCCAGGCCAACACAGTCCCACGGGACATAGCCCTGGCAACAAAGCACTTTGACTGCACTTTCACTGCTCACAAGGCACCTACACAAAAAAGACTGAAGGCTGGTGGCTCTGTATCATCTATCCTGTTTCTCTTTCTCAGTATCTTTTATTTTCTCTCTCTCTGATCCTGGCTTAATCTCTTAATGCCTTGTTGTGGTTTACGTGCACCCACATTCCCACTGACAAATCCACGTTTGCAGGGAGGTGGACAAGCAGAGTTTACAAGCATGACTCAGGGCACACTTAAATACACTTAATAAGTTTTCTGCAACTGTGTTATGTGGATTCTTCTGCTGTGCAACAGAGAGATCAGACTCTAATCTGAGACATATTCTTAGCAAAGCGATTTCCTAGTCCTCCTCCAACTAGGGATCAATGGAAGGAGATGAGAGGTGTCAGCCACAGAGCTATACAGCTCCTCCTCAGCAGGCCAAGTGTAGCAATCACCCAGGTGACTGTGTAGCACATAATATGCATAATATTTATATCTTACCAAAATTAAACAGGTGAAGAAAGGCTTGGTTTCTGGCATTGGGGTATTTTTTGAGGGACAGAGATGAGGGAAGGAAGAATCAGCAAGAGACTAGAATACAGTTGATTGTGTATAAGCCATATGAGTCAGAGGAAAAAATAGATTAAGAGATTTGTAAAATAACCTGATAATCTGTCTCTCTTTTTTTCACTGGAAAGTTTTGGAGACATTGTGATGGCTGAAGACCAGAATCAGAGCTGTCTTTTGACCCTGCACAGAGATGGATTGCCAGCATCCAGAGGTGGGAGGTAGCTCCGGTGACAGAGTCCTGAAGCAGAGCCTCCTGCAGCACCATCAGGATGGCATGGCAGTGGGGCTCACCCCTCACATGGCAGATGAGCCACTGGAGTCTGTGTCCCCTGCACCATGGCTGTTGGTTTGATGACCCTGCTGGGACAGAGGAGGCAATATTAATAGATGCTGGCCAGAATCTGTAATTGTGGGGTGGTTTTTGTTGCTATCACCTGTGATAGTCTCAGTGGGCATATACTAATTCTGTTTTGGCAGAGCTAAACTACACTACAGCATATGTGAGCCCAAAACCAGGGAATGAGCCCCAGGTGCTGCCTGATCCCAGCTAACTAGTTTTACAAGGGCTTCTTGCATCCTCTCAGCTACTTAAGCAAGTGGCTATCTGCACCTCAGGATGGGATCAGGGTGCAGGCTCTGAATACAAAGGCTTTGTATGGTATATAAAACACAAACTCTTATGAAGGGCAAGCTCAAGTCAGGATGGAATGAGAACATGTCTTAAATGCCACCTAAATTCTAGCTTCTGTTCAGGCACTTTATTCAAACAAGGCTTAAATTCTTCAGTCTTCACATTTTCATCCGCTGGGAAGAAACAGCGGAGGGGTGGAGCTGCCTGTTCCATAATTGCAAATGTAAATCTTTCTTGGGATGATCATTAAACTGTAGGTGTGTGATTCCTGAAGGAACATTGTGCCAGGCAAAACAAGGCCAGGCTGTTCAAGCATTCATCCCCTCGTGTCAGTGGTGAAACAGACTTCCCTGGTGGGAAACATGTGATTGATTAAGCCTAATTATCCCTTCTGGCTTCCAAGAACAGGCTTTAGGTTAATGCAAGAGGAGATACAGTCTCTGCCCCAATTCACAGCAAAGAGCACTTCCCCACTGCAGTAACTGGCATGGTCTGTGACTGGCAATACTCATATTCTCTCTTGTTCCTCACACATCTCAAATACACCATCATACCACAGGCACATCACCCCCTGGTATCACCCTCTGACATGGCTGTTGTAGCACCACGAGACAAATTATGTGTTTGTGCACTTCAAAGCCTTTCTTTCCATAGAAAGTATTGCCTAAGAGTCAGAATTCTCTGGAATAGGCACACTTGGCTCCTCTCTTCTAGGGTCATTTCTTTCACATATATCAAAGCCAAGCTCAGATGAGGATTTGGAAACACTTCTGGGGAAAGGAGGGGAAGCATTTATTTTTTTGGGTGTCTGCCCTGGTCTTTTCTGCTCTTGGATAGCTGCACAATCCGATGGCTGTAGAGATGTTCTCCTGGGGCTAGGCAAAGGCCTGGGGTGCTGAATCGACTGCTCAACAGATGATTTGAAAACAGACCTTAAAATAGTATTTCTGCCATTCCATTGGCTGCAAACTTTCAGCCCTGTGTTGAATTGGACCAAGCAGAAGGAGCAAAATAAGCAGTACTGAAATTACTCTTCTGCCTCCTTCGTCCACCATATTACTCCTGTGTCCACAGCTTTGGGTGTTTCTATTTCCCTCTTCCTTCTTTATGGCTTTTTTTTTTCCTGCTCTGTCCTTTCTCTCATCATTTCTGCAGCTCTCCCTTGAGGTGTTCACTTTCTTCTTTTGAAAGCCTGAAGTACCAGACAAGACTTGAGAGACTGGGAAAATGGAAAGAAGCATGATCCAAAATTTAAAAACTCGGAGGTAAAGAGGTATGGGACTTTTTCCTTAACTTCAGTGCAGACAGAGCCATCAAAGCATGAGTAAAACCAATATGGAGAGTGTGGAGAGTGCAGGCATCTTCAGCATTTCCCTGCCTCATCCTCTCTGCATTTCTACTCACTAGTCTGATCATTACCTGCTTCAGACCCATCTCCTGTCACACCACCAGCAATTAAAGTTCTTCTCAGTCTACATTTCAATGTAGAAATGAAATGTTCATTTCAAACTCACCCACTGGCTCCCAAACTCACCAGGGGGCTGCCTTCACCCCCTCTTACCATGTGCTCCTTCTACCCCAGGGAGAAAATTTATTTTTGTCCAATTGTTTATGTAAAGTCTTTATTTGCTAGAGGTCTTCCAGGACACAGACATATGCTCAAAATGTGGAATCTCAGAAATTTCTTCTCTTTCCTAATTTAGGCAGAAAAGAAAACCTTCTCTGTCACCTTAACCCTTTAGATACACTGAGCACTGAAGAAATGCTACCTTTTGGGAGGCATTATGCTGTCCCTCCAGTTACAAAATCAGCCCCAGAGCTTGTCCAAGGGCATGTGGTGACCTGCCTCAGCTTTATCCTTCACTTTCCTCCCCCATGGCTCATCTAGAGATTTGGAACACCACTAACACACTTGGCAAAGGAGTCAGGAGCTGGACTAGCTGGGGGTCCCCTCACCATGAGCATGGAAGCTGCCTTGAATGTCTGCAGTTCTTCACATGCACAAGTACCATTATCTGCAAAAAGCGGCATGCTGGTGCTTTTTGAGACAAAAATAATTATGTCTAACAATATCTTAAACATTTGAATTACCACAACACCTCCCACTGAAGCCTCCAGCCAAGCTCATCCTTTGGCTTAACTGAGAGCAGGACCCAGCCTGACACTTTTTTGAATGTTGACTTACACTTTTTGTTCTGAAAAACTGAGGTAAGCTGCCTGTGAAGCACAGTCTTTTCCTCCAGTTAGGAAATGATATGATTACTTCTGTTGGACATTATCTAGAAGTGTCAGAGTGACACGGCCTGGCTGACAAGAGTGTATCACCTCTAGCATGACAGCGAAACTGGGCTGGAAACTGATCTGGTGCCAGAGGACTTCTGCAGTAAGCCTGGAATAAGAAGAGGCAGAAAATCCAAAATCCTGAATACTTTCAGGAAAGAATATGGTCAGCTTAAAGATGGAATTTTTGGGTTTTTCTTTTTTTAATTGCAATAACAAGAAATTCAGCTTTGCAAAGAGCTCCCTTCTAGTCCTGCATTCCTTCTTGAGCACATTAATGATCTTACTTCAGTGTAGTGCAAAACAAAAAAAGAAAGTCAGCATATTCTCCTTTGCATCTCTTCTGCCCTTGGGGATTCTGGATTCAAGCACTTTTTGTGCAGGAGTGGTACTAATAAACCTGCTTATTTGGCTTTAATCTAGTTCACAAGTGTGTCTGTGACTTTCCATTCCTGTACAACCAGTGGAGCCTTCAGCATCCCATTTGCTTCACTTTTCAGGTCTGACAAGCAGGAGCTGTGTGAGAAAGAAGGTGGCTGTCTCCTGCCAGTCCCTGGAGACCAGAGCAGCCTCAAACAACTGTAACAGCAAGAATGCACCCCACAGTGCCCACAGTTCCTCCTTCACAGGAAACAAAATCTGCATGAGGCTGCCACAAGGCTCACATTCAGCCCCAGCAAGGAGGACATGGGGATGGGAGGTGTGGGCACCATGAGCATAACGCAGGAGTCTTAGGAAATGCCTCTGAGCCACTTTGGTTATGAGAGAAGACAAATAATTTGAAATATAATACTGATTGACTCATTGTTTTAAATGAATGCCACCTAGTAGTAAAATTTTTTTCTGTGTCTTTTTTTTTAATAAATAGAGTATACAAATAAGTATTTTAACAGCCTAAAGGGTTTCTGTTATTTTATTCAAAACTCAGCAATCAAATGCACCAAAATCAAAATTTTGTCCCAAACTCAATTTTTTTTTAGAGCAATGGTAGGGTTTTATTCTTACTTATATTCTCTAAAAATGCCCTTGCATATTCACTGCTAGTTCTCTGAAAGCAGACTGATAAGGTGCTCACCTTTGTTGACAGGAGATAACCCAGGACTCACTGGTGAAGGTCACAGTGACAAAGCTGAGTGCTCAGCCCTTCCTCACAACAGAGGCATTGAGGCCAAGTCCCCTTGCCTTGAGACAGCCTCAGGGAGCACAAGACCAGGGCACAACCAAGCTCTCCCCTTTGATGGATATAGAGAATCAACTGAAATCATCCCACCAGAGCTGGAGAGATCAGTGCTGCACCCTCAGTTGGATCCTTGGAGGCAAATTACAACAAAGTTCATGACTTGTGGAAGATGTAGCACCTATTCCCACCAAACCTTGAACATTATCAGCTGGTACTACCATAAATGGGGTAAAAAAATGCTTGGTACTTTGTGCTTTCCAAGTCTATGTAAATATAGCAAACTACTACTTTTGCTAGATAGCAAAAGGCAAAAAAGATTGAATGATACTGTGAGTTTTCTTTACATTCTTTTATACATATATCTATTAACACAGTACATAAATTACCATTTTAACACAGAGAAACACAGATCACTGATCAATGACTTTGTGTTCTCTAAAAAATCACAAACTGTTCAGTTAGATAAACAAGACCTTATCCAGATGTTGATTTTTTTCTTTGATGGTAGTTAGGATTTCATCAGATTGGTTTCCATGTTAAGTACCTAGTAGCTGATGAAGCACATTGTAATTCTGGTATTTGCCAACATGGTTATATTTCCTGGGTCTTTATCAAATACCTCAAAAGAGGAGAAGCATCTTACATTAGTTTAGTTTCAGTGGGATGGAGGATTTCAAGAAATTAAGGTCTCAAACTGTTTGCTAAGGGCTCTGGGAGCAACAATGCAATCAGTATTTTCAGTAATTACCTAATTTTTAACTCACTCATAGTTCTCTCCAGTTTGATCTTGTTCATCACTGTCTAAAAGTGGCCTCCAAATAAGGCTTGACCTCACCATAGTGGCCAGTGCCATGACATTCCTCATCTTTGCTGTGCTGTCAGACTCACAACACCTGTGAAACAAAGGCTTCCTGCATTGCTGCCTCTCAGGCTCCTGTACATTTCTGCTTCATTCAGCATCACCAGCAGTGCAAAACCCCCGGCCACCTTCTCTGTCAGGGCATGAAAGAAGATGAGAATTGGGGAAACCATTCAGAGAGCCCTGCAGAAAGCCTTAATGCATGGGACATGGGGAGCAATGTGAGAACAGAAGCAGAGCCAGGATGGGTTGGAAACCCAGAGGTTTAGTTACACCCTCTTGAAGGGATGCACTCTGCAGATGGATGAGTTTTTCAGATTTTTGAAGACTACAAAGACAGCAAATTGCTACATGGTATTACCCAAGAAGAGTCATAGTCTTCAGCACAAGTGGATTTGAGGGGGAGGTGGTACCAGGGGCAGGTGGTGGTGTCAGATTTGCAGGGGAAAAAAGGTAAACTTCACCTTTTTTTGTTTTCAAAAATAGTCCCATTTTTTGTGGTGAAAACTCCATTTGTCAATGAATTTGTGATTTCTTGGAAAAACACCCAAACCCACTAAAACTAAAAATTTAAATAAGATATAGCATTTCACATCTCAAAAAAATGAAGCACAAGTGGCTACAGAACAGGAAGCTGGTGCTTGGGCATTGCAGGAATAAGGAGTGAAGGAAGGAATGCTTAATCCTCCCTACCAGGTAGGCACCCTGCCCCTGGCTAGAATATTAAAATCACACAGGGTCCTTGCCAGAGTGATCCAAGGGAAATTTCCTCCCAGTCTCTGCCAGCTGAGCAGACTAAAAGGGGCAGAGAAGCCAGCTCCAGCACAGAGGGCACTGGCACCAGTCCAGGCTGGTTCCTGCACCTGTGACAGGCTGGGGGCAGAGTAGGGCAACCTTGGATGTATTCAGCTTTCTGGGACACCTGCCTGACAATGAGACACAGAGCCAGCACTATCCCTACACTGGAAAAAGTGTTGGTGTCAGGGGAAATCCGTACTTACAGAGGAAAGTGCATTCATTTCCAAACTTCAGAGTTGTAGAAGGAGACTAGCAGGAAAGAAACACTGACCCTTCCCGTAGGTTGGCAGGTCCACACATCCACATCCATTGCTCCATCTCTGGTGGGATTTGTGGTGAATGTGGCAGATTAGAGGGTGAATGTGCAAAAACCTTCAGCGAGGAGAAACTTATGTGCAGCTGAAGTGCCAAAATCTCCTGTCTAAAGACTGGAGATCTTTTCTCCCTGTTTTCTCCCTGACTATTTTCTCCCTGCAGATCATCATTAGCAAAGCCTTTCACATCACCTCCAGCTCCCAGTCACCTATTCCTGCCCATTCCTTCCAAATGCAACTTTTTCTCCCAATCCTTCTTCCTTGCTGGGGAGCAAAGCCCATCTCTCTCCTGTGCTTGCTGTTACAGGGATGTGGTGGGGGCCAAAAACTGCAAGAAGGGGGGGACCAGGTTTCACAGATTATCCTGAGTTGGGAAGAACCCACAAGGATCATCGAGTTCCACTCTCAAGCAAACATCCCACACAGGGACTGAACCCACGGGCTCTGTGTTATCAGTACCATGCTCTGAGCAGCTGAGCCAGTCCCAGGGTCAGGGTCCTCCTGCCCCAGCAGCACTGAGGCTGCTGATCCTGGCATGTGTGCCAGAGCTCACGCCCACTGCTCCAGCACAAATACTCATAGAAATATGAGACAGGCAAGCACGTCTCCCTCGGGAACTGCCCACAGCAAGGGGATGGGGCGGTGCTTTGTGGAGCCACAGCCCTGCCTCCTGCTCGATTTGAGCCCGCTATGAGCCAGCAGCCACTGACGGGCACTATTTGTTCCTCCTCCTTCAGCAGTTACACCGCTGGAAGGATGCAAGTAAAGGAGGGAAAGTTCATTAGGAGCAGATGCAGAATCAGAGGTGCCAGCCAGACTGTGCAAGCACTTGGGAGTTAAAGACGGAGACAGGTGCCTGTGGAATTGGGAAGAGCTCTGGTTGCAGTTCTGTTCCCCTGTCAGCGTGCAGTACTCTTGTGTTATGGCACATTTAGGACATTCACCAATGCAAGCCATGGAGCAAGAGCACCCCCCTCACAGGGGTGCCCCTGGCTGTGGAGCCCCCAAACACCCTTCAGTGGGCAGCCAGAGCCAGTCCATCCCTGGAGACTGCCCAGCTTCTGCAGGCTGTGGGACCCCAAGGGAGGCCCAGGAGCCCAGCGTGTCTCCTGTGGCACTGCTTCCCATGACCAAGTGGCCCTGTGGAACAATTGCATCAAGCTGCTTCTGTCCTGCATCCCAGGGGAGGGGGCAAATTTTGAGCACGGCAGGCAGCTGTGGGAGCCTGTGGATTTGCAAACCCTCACACTTGTGTAGGCATGGCAGAGTCAGTTGTGCATGTTTCATGCACAGGACAGATGAGTTCCAGAGTGAGTGAATGACTGCCTGTTTTGGTTCGCCTGGCTGCACTTGTAAGCAAGCATCTTGTTAAGTGGTGAGAAATTAAGACAGCTGTACCTCTGTTAACCAAAAGCTGGAGGCACAGCAGGAATTTCTAGCAGCACCTTTTCAAGCAAGGTCAGAACATGTTACAGTTCTGTTCAAACACTAGTGCCAAGTTTTATGGGGCCAGTAAAATAGTTTGTATTACTTCAAGATTCAAAATGAGGATTGCAGATTACTCTTCCACTGCTTATAAACCCAGGTAAACTCCAGGAGTGTTCATGGGTGGACCAGGTCCAAACTTAGAAGAACTTTAGGATTTCCTTAATTTGTGGGCACCTTTTGTTTAATAAGCTGTCTTTAAGTTTTAAATAGCACTCTTTTTTATTTTCCTTTTAGACTGGATGTGTTTCTGCCGGGGCACCATGTGTTTCCCCTGCACAGTGGCTATTACCTTTCACAGATTTCCATCCCACGGATATTTTAATGAGGTTCTTTGCCAACACACTTGCTGCTGCCATCTTCTTTTAAAGCTTGACCATGGAAGGTCAATGGATTAACACAGCCATCTCCAGAAACAGGAGAATGAGTGCCAATCTCTCCTGTGTCTGGAGGGGGTCTTTAGCTGCCCTGCATGGGGAGGAAGTGGTGCAGGAGTCCCATCTCCATCTTACCTTTGGTGAAACGTCTGTTTATATTCTCATTTGACTGGGGAGAAAATTCAAGAGGATTCAACTACTCACCTGCTTGTTAGGATGCTGATGGGATTTGAATCCACTTTCTCTGAGGATGAGAGTCTCATTCCCCTGCCCAAGGTGCAGGGCAGGGGTCTGAATGCCAGGTGGGAACATATCTGCATAGTGTGTCTGTGCTTAAAATGGAGCAACCCCAGCCCAGGTGCCCCTCAGAGATGGGACTGTGCCAAGATCCTTCCCAGAAGGGAAGCCCAAAGGCACTCCCATGACTACAGCAACCAGTGGAGAGGGGCTGTTGGGGAAAGCCATGGGAAAAAGAGAGATTAAAAACCAGAAAATAAAAGTTTTATTGCTGCTGCATATAAAAGAACACCACAAAAATGTGTTAACAGAGCAGTTGCACAGCAGGGTTTTCCCATGTCTAAGGCATATGGAAACTCCATGAGTCTCTTCATCAGCACACAAAGTTCTGACCCAGCTGTGGTGCTGCAGCACAGCCAAAGCTGTTCTGGCTTGTGAGGGAACCTCCCACCAAGGGGCTGAGCACTGCTGGCACTTGGCTGTTGCACTTCATTCATCCAGCAAGACATCTGCAACCTCACCATTCCAAGGTTTTCTGCTATGATGTCTTTTGAATGAAAACAAACTGTGAAGAACTGTTGATTCACACCATTTAAAACCACAGAACTATAAAAAGTTTTCTTCTATATGGAAAAAGTATCTTTTCAGAGAGGTAAATCCTGCTCTCCTCTCCTCCAGTGCCAGTGGGAATCTGGCCTACTATCACAGAAGCCATGAGCTGCAGGAAGAACAAAGGAATATTTAGAGATAGTTCTGCCTTTTCCATGCCTTCTCATTGGAGTGGAGATGTTATATCAAAACTCACATATTTAAACTTGAACACATCAAAAAAAGTCAATGTATCAGAAATCAAATTGTTCTTGTAAATAAATATATTCTGATCTGCAGTGTTCCATTTGCAGGGCTGTATTTTTAGCATACACCTTCACAACTTCAATTTTTACATTTTTTTCATTGAGGGTTGGAATTATCCTTTCAAGCCTTGCAGCTGAAGTACCATTTTCTCACAGAGCTAAGAGGCAGGTGGGCTGTAACTGCTCCTAGGGACTCTGCTGTGGTTTTACCACTGTCCAAGGGAGACGGGTTTGATTGTCTGAACTGCCAGCCCTCAGAACAACTCAGAAGCTCTGACATGCATCTCTTCAGGGCCAGAGTCACAAGTCAGGTTGCACCACCATGAATTGGCCTCACAAGAATCTAAATTATCTCCTACTGTCTAAATTATCTCCTTCTTGCAAGAGACAGGTAAGAACAGGTATAACCTGAAAAACTTTGGATACTTCCAAGTTCAATTAGTAAGAATTTTCTAGTCTGGAGCAACAGCAAGGGCTGAGGTTGGAATGGCCAGATTGACATATTCAGGAAGTTTTTCTCTTGATCAACATGAGCTCAGAAAAACTTGCTGCTCTGTTCCCAGGACCAAATCCTGCTCTGTTCTGATTTGACTAGCCCCCAGCTAACACACTTCATTGGAATTGACTGCCAGTACATCACAATGAGCCCTTCAACAGGCTCTAAGCAGCGAGGGACCCTTGTTTATTAGAGAAGGCAACTTGTTTCTGTGAAGTCTTCCCTTGGAAGATCAGAACATACTTAACTCACTCTGATCTCTTCAAGTTTTTACTCTGCATGTAAACGTAACTGATTTATACTAGGAATATCTAGTAGTTCCACAGTAACTGTCCTTTCTCCCAGCTGTAAAGCAGGAAAATCAAGTCTCTTGATTCACTACACCACGTTGCTACATGAGGTGTGTCTGTCTCTTGGAAATGGAAAACACATGGTCAGACCCATGGGCTATTTCTCCAAAAAAGGGTGGTGAGAGGATCTCTACTTTTGTCCACGGGGAAGTGTGCTTCTCTAGAGGTGAGCCAAGAGAGAGAAGAGCACTGCAGGGAACTGAGTCATTATGTGTCTGTATGCCACTCTGAGAAGAAAATTGAAGGAACAAAATTTAAAGACAGAACAATTTCTTTGTTCCTTCAAAGTGCATGCTCTCTTAGAAACTCCTGGGCTTCTCACAGGTAACAGCATCTGTTTCTTCATGATGCCCAGACTGTAAAGATTAGATGCAAGTGAGGCTTTGTCTCCCCACATTTAAACAGATAGCTGAATCCAGACCTCAGAGAATAAGGGTATTATGTTTCCGAAGAAGAGTGTTTTTATGTGAAAACACATGCTACTGTATGTAACACCCAGTGGAAATCTTCCTAAACCTACACAACACAAAGAGCCTGTGCTCTCCTTGACACAAGGTGGGTGTCTAATGATGCTAGAAGACCAACTAACTTTACAGAATAAGCAGGGAGACACACTGGTACTTGAAGGAACACTGTGACAGAGAACCCCATCACTAAAGGGTCATAAAAAAGGTCATCA
Organism: Melospiza georgiana; assembly: GCF_028018845.1. Classification (NCBI taxonomy): domain Eukaryota; kingdom Metazoa; phylum Chordata; class Aves; order Passeriformes; family Passerellidae; genus Melospiza; species Melospiza georgiana. Next base: position 70,276,893 of record NC_080432.1, on the reverse strand, counting down.
AGAAGTCTGTTCCTTGTCTTGTTTGTGAAACAAGAGCTGTACACCACAGCTGTGCAGAACTCCAGAACCACATGTGGAGATGTGCAGCCCTCCTCCCCTCAAGAGCAGCAGAGAGCACATGATCCTCAGGCACACAGCAGGGCTGTGCTGCTGCCTCAGGTCCCCTGCAGCAGCCCACACGTTACAGGCAATTAAAGGCACATTCTGCCTATTGGGTGAGCATGGGCCCCATCCAATTAAGTCTGACTAATGACAGCTAAGAACCATTATATGGAAACCCTGGATCAACAGGTTCTTTTTAAGAAGAGGGGATTAATAAAAAAAAAAAATCTCTGAAGACCAAATTCCCTGGATTGACAAATACTCCAGCTCTATCAAGAGAAACTGATCCACAAAGCATGTCTCATGCTGCTTTGGACAAAGGACTGCTCACATGCTGAGCACTAGAAGCAAACAGAAATGTGTGCTGATTCACCTGACCTCTGTATACTCCACAAATTGGAACCTGATAAATTCCACTTATCTGTGTCAAACCTCAGCTACACTGCCACTGAAAATACCAGTGCATGATACTGCACTGACAGCACTGCAAATTATTCACTATTCTACAGAATCTGTCATGAGCCCCAAGAGTGGTTTCTCCATCAACTCTGCCCATTTTCATTTGGTAAACAGTGACATTTCCCCTGCTTTACAACTGAAGCTAAAATAGCATCTTTCATTTCAGAACTTTCTGAACTTTATCAGAAACGTGTTTTATGCAGCAAGCACCGGCACTGGGAACAAACTGAGGGTATGAATAGCTGTGAAGAACCTACACAGGACCAAGGAAAATTAGGCACTGAAACAATCATCTCCCCTTCAGGAGGAGATGATTCTTTGAGCAGATTACAAAATACCACAAATTGCAAAGCAACACACCCCCTTTAAAGAACAGATTTCCAAGCAAACAATTCAAACAGTATTAATTTTTGGGGTTTTTTTCTGTTTTTTCCTCATTTTATTGAATGAAACAAAACAAAACGGATAAACACAAGAAATAAGATCAGTGTTCCTCACATCTCATTTCTACAGTAGTCCTTCAGAGTCAACAGCTGCGAGCTCCTCCAAGCACAAAGGCCAAGAGAGACCACAGTGCCACAATACCAGAGATTCTAGGAGACAAGAATAATAAAATGATGTTAGGCTACTTATATGGACGGCTTAAGTTTTTGTTTATTAAGAGCTTAGATTCTTTTTCAAACCATGTCAAGGCAAAAATTCACCCTTCATGAGCATCACTGTCACCATCTCACAAGAGGGGTGCACTTTGAATCTGGAATTCTCTCCCACTGCCAAGCTTTCAATTCAGCTGTAGAAAAAATCCCACATCCATCCCACACCTGAGATTCTGCCTCCCTCTCACCAAGCTTATTAGAGGTGGTGCTAGAGCTCATTAAGATTACAACCTCCCTGACGTGACAGCACATCCATAGTTTTGTGCTACCCTAGGGGAAACATTCCTGGGTTAACCAAGAGCAAGATTAAAGTCCAGCAGCCCAGGGCTGAAAGCTCAGGAGCAGCCACCCAGCACCTGCTCCTCCGAGGGCTGGCAGGAGGACACTGCAAACACCAGGCCGGCTGCTGCGGTGCCAGGGCTCCGACCTGAAGGAAATGCTTCCCCCGCCCCGCAACTCACTGCAGCAGGCAGTTCACGCTCGGCGAGTGCCTCCAGTGGCGATAGACAGAGACCTGCAGGTGAGGGTGGTGCCTGTAATCCCGCAGGACGTGCCTGACCCTGCAATGAAAGCACGCCTTGAGCCCAGCCCGCAGGCTGCTTACAGCACCCCACAGCTCAGGGCAGCGATTTCTATCCAAGAGCTGTCACAGCAGAGAGAGGGTGGGACAAAGGCCTGGAGAGGGAGAGAGGACTCAAAGTTAAGACTTTCTGATCACTTACTGCTTGTATTTATTGGAGAGCAGAATGAACTGGTTCTTTGAAAGCCGTCTGACATCAAAGCAACAACGAGCCTTAAACTCTTGGTAAATTTGTCCCTCGGTCAGCCCTGGCCAGCCTCGGACATGAACAACCAAGGCAGGGGGATGGCGGCAAGGAGAATCTTCCCCAGAAAAATTCTGGAAAATGTACAGTATTGACACATGTCTGAATTTGGAAATACTATAGAGCCACTATAAATATAATCAGAAAATACGCAGAACATGATAAATAAATAACAGGTTGTACAATACTGCTGTTGGTGTTTTTTCCTTTTTGTCCCAAAATTCATCTAAATATTGTCACAATTACCACGGAGAAACTACCTGAGAAACAGTAATGTAAACTGGCTAATGCCATCTTACAGAATAACAGCATAAATACATAGTGCAAAGCAGAAATTCAACTCATTGGCCATTTCAAAAGGTCCACTGCATCACTGGTGCGATGACAATTTCTGCCAAGGTGGGCCCCAGCACCAGTGGATTGCTCTCCTCTAAGGAAGCTATCAAGCAGGCTGCTGACCCATGCACCCCAGACACAGGTCACAGACCTGCAATTCATACGCACAATGCTTGAAACACCACCTCGGATGAAATTCACTTTGTTGACGTGCTCGGCCAACGCGGAGAGGTACTGCGAGAAAGAAGGCTCAGCCTCCACCGCACCACTGTGTCAGAAAACAAAAGAGAACAAAGTTCTGTTTCTCCAGTACTGCACTGCTACACAGTTCAAGCTCTTCAACTAGTGACAGAACAGATATTTCAGATCTTAGTATCTTCCTACAGAAGTCAAAAAACTGCAAGAAAAGAGAAGGGAACTTAACTGAAGGCACTGATTCACACAGATTTCAAAAATGGAAACTAATGGAAAATTATTTGACCCTTACCCAAGTGAACTGAACTTGAGAGAGTCTGTTCAAGAATAAAGAAGTCACAATGTCATTTCCCAACCTCTGAGCCATCACATGGCCCCTGATTTCATTTTTAAAATGTCAGCTTTGACATAAAACTTTGACATAAATACTACTTTCAGATTTATAAAATAAAAATCAAATTAGGATGTGACATTTCCAATAACACTTTCTTTTGTCCAAAAGGAAGATCGGTCTGAGAAACAAAAAGTCAGTGCAAACAGAAGACTGTTTTCCATAGGAAAAACATCCCTTGTAATGCAATTTTCAGTCAACACTTAAACATTACTCACTCTGTGGATCTGCACAGCAGCAAATGAGCTGACATCAGAAGAACTACAGAAAGGAATAATGAGGTGGCATTAGAAGAAAGCTAGAGAAACACAGCTAAATACATAGAAAGCAAAAATGCATTGAAGTGCAGCTAAGTTACTAAGAGCAACAGACAGCATATAAACAAATATTTCTTAGCATCAAATAGATCTAGAGAGAAGGAAAAGATTGCCAAATCCCAATACAAACTCTGAAGGAGTTTTTAAGAAGCATTTTACCTGAACCACAGAGAAATGCATCATAGCCTGCCTCATGAGGAAATTTCTTCTCGGCTGTAAGTGTCCAACAAAATCAGGAAGAAGTAAACACATCTAGCATGCTGTGAAAACTACTACACTGCAGAATCCTAATTCATGAGATCCACTATTCTAAAGGTTCTTTTCCCCCTCCCCTCAACTCTGTTTCTTTCCTCACCCTGAAAACTTGACACTCAGTAAAAAGGCTGTGCTTCTAGAATGCATTTTAAAACACCAAAAAAGAAGCAGCAGTTACATGAATACCTGAAAACCTTAGCAAGATGGACATTGAAAAAACTTAACTTTTATGAAAGTCTAAACCAAACTGTGTTGTCTGTGTTATTGGTGGTATGGGAACCATTTCAAACACAGGAGGCCCTGTGCTGCAGGACACAATGCTGCCAGGAGAAGCCAGGAAACATCTGCCTCACAGCCAGTATCACACCATGATCCTGGACCAGCCACCGAGCTCCTGCTACTTTGCCATTAGCTCCTTCTACCTTCCCTTCTAAGACAGCTGTTCCCCACCTCCCCTTGCCTCTCCCGAGGGCTCCTGACTTCACAGTCCAAGTCAGGTTCAGTTCAGCCCAACAAAGTGTAAATGCTGTCAGTATCAGCAGCATGAGGCAAACCTGCCCTGCATTTCCCTCAGCAGCTACCAGGGACATGCAGAACTTGGCAGCCCAGGCTCTGGGTCTGGACAAAAATCTGTATCAGCAGCTCTGGGCAAACTCAGCAAACCCACTAGCATTCCTTCATCCTTTGTATGTGGTCACCCAGAGAGTGCAACAAAGCTCTTTTGGTCTATGTGACTCTGAAGATTTGCTTAAGAACATACCGTATCTTGAGCAGCCACTTGCAAGAGCTATAACAGGGCACGGTGGACCTTTGGGATTCAGGTTGCTGCTAAAGACAAGTGGATGTGTGATATTTTTGTCTTTTCTCAGTATGTTAGAGAAAAGTTACTGTTCTCTAGTGACCTGTAGCTTCATTTCAGAAAAAAGCTACTGGAGACTTTAAAGTGAACTTTGGTAGGCCTCCAGGAAAAGGCTATAATACTTACTGGAGTAATATCTACTCAAGTAAGTATTTTCAAAATACCAGTTTTTCTTCCTGAAAACTAGCTCCTAAATCCTTTCTTAGTCCCTTCCCTCACTCAAAACTTGTAAGCAGCAATTTGTTCTAATTGCACACAAAAAAAAAAAAAGTGAGCAGAATTAAAACTGCAGGGAAAGAGGTTTACTAGATGGTTCTACTTGAACGGGGAACCCTGGGGGTTAAACAGATACCCCTGGAATGACAGAAATAAAACAAAGAACGTTCAAGCAGAATACACAGTCTGAAATTGCTAATAAACAAACCCTCAGAATCCCAGTACTGTTTCTAAAAAAATATTAATTTTGCATCTCCTTCATGGGACTAGGAGGTAATGGGAAACAGGCAAAATTTTCCTTTCCTTAGCAAAATTGACATGCAAAAAATTAATTCACAAAAGAAGTGTGAATTAAGTCTCCTACCACATCATGACTATGCTCATGAGGTACAACATCTACTCATGTGCTCCATTTGGACATTGTCTTTAGTTGCTGCTTTGGGCTCAGTGCAGCCGTCTCTTAGGACAGGCATTTGAAATTAGGATGTATTTTCACCAAGAACTGCATCTTACTCATTTCAGAACATGGCATAAGCAACATAATTCTCAAGCTGAGTGTACAGTTGTATGCAAACCAAACTTGTGACCAATGAAATAATGGCAATTCAATGAGAGAAGTGACTCAGAACAAATAATTTACTACACAAATTCTTTATAAGAAAGATGTGCAAATCCTTTGCTCTTAAATTTAGAAAGACAAGGATCCAACTGAAAAGCATTTGAGAGGAGGGAAAGTATGAACATGGGAAGTGGCTGACTGTGAAATATCTTTCCAAAGAAGACACAGGGATTGCTGAAAGCTCTATTGGCCACCACTTACCTGCACAAAACTGCATATGCCTCCACAAGACTAGATACTCGAGGACACAGACATTTCTATAAAAGAAGAATGTATTAGAAAACCAACCACGACAGACCTTATGGTGAGTTCAATTACTTACATTGCCAGTTTGTTAAATGAGATCTAAAATTAGAACTTCCCGAGGCAACACTGAGAACCGTTTGCAGTTCTGTTATCACAGGGCACTGAGGAAAATTATCCTCTCTCTTGGGTGAAACACAAGTTAAAACGTCAAACAAAAAAACCTGTGCATCTCACCTTCTGCATAGATTTTGTTACAGTCTTGGTGTCTATGATGACAGGAAACAGGTTGTGAATATTCCTTTTAAACTCCTCATAGCTTTCTGAAAGCAAAGCACATGTGGAGAAAGGCATCAGGAAACTGAGGAAAATCCTATGCAACCACAAAGTAATAGGAAAGAGAGTGACAGCAGGCAATGATGCTCTGTCCAGCATTTAGGACTCAGAAGAGGCAACCAGCCCTGCTGCTGGCTAAGCCCTGCAGGTGTCTGTGGTGGCAAACTGCCACTGCACGTCCTGCTCCACCCCCAGTGCAAAGGCAGCAGCCCGGGACAGCAGCTCCACACAGCAGTACCTGGGAGGGGCCTGTAGAACTTGTCGTGGAGGTGCATCAGGTCCATAAGCATGTTGTGTCCCACCAGGGGCTACGGGAGGAATATAAACATAACAGCCCATTGGAGCATATTTCTGAAGAGAGCTCAGAGGTAAACACAGGCACACTCAACAACTGTAATCCTCTCCTCCAGCACACAACATCCACACCCACTCACACAGGAGTCATTCAGGCAGCAAGGCTCACTGGAGAACTACTGCCTTCGAGAAATCAGACTTGTGGACCCTCTGAGAAGCTATTGTCTCAGCAGCATTCTATTTTCAGTGGAGCTAAGTGGATTCAGGCTTCAGCTGAACATGGTTCCAGCCATCAGATTTATATGCTCACTTGCAAGGGTAGGGATGGTCTTTGCTGCACATCACCCATAGTCCTCTAAAGCTGAAATCCATCTGATAAGCTGCATACAGAACATAAGAATGTCCACACAAAGTCAGACCAATGGTCCACAAGGTCCAATAAACTCCTCTGACGCATGCTGAAAAGCACAGCTTGCCCAAAAGGCAAGAATCTGCTCATCTTTCTTTGATGGTGACCCAAATTGTAACACAAAGGTGTTTAATATTGCATTTAACACAGCAAAATTAAAAAATAAAAGATAAAAATGAGAGCAGGGTTAGGCATTTTACCTTCTTGACTTTAACAAGTATTTGGAAGAGGTTGGTGAAGCCCCGGGCGGACAGGAGAATGAGCTTTTTCTGACAGCGGTCATAGGAAGAGTTCTCCAGAAGCTGACGATGCGCTGGACTCACTTTTTTCACCATTACCTGAAAAGAACAGTCACTGAGTATCTCAGCCTCCCATGTTAGCTGTATGTACATTGCTTACTGGGGGTCAGTAATGCTGAGGTCAAGTTCAGCTTCAAGGCACTGAAGGATTGAAAAACTGCATCCCCTGGGACCTTGGGACTGTCTCACTTCCATATGGAGATCAGTACTCCAGTAACTAAACAGGCCTGCTCAAAGTGAGTCTTAATTGTGCTTCTCTACCCAAGAGGACAATTCCTACCAAAGGGCTTTTCTGAGCACAAATTAACCTAATTCAATTTAACTTGATGGTAAGTTCATATGTAAGTTGATATGGTAAGTTCATGGTAGCAAAATCCCAGAAAGAAACAGCAATCATACAAGCAGAGTTGCCAAAAGCAATTCTTCAGATAAGAAGGCTGGGTAAATCTGACATTCTGGAGGCATTGGTTATCAGACCAAAGCAGGACTAATGCAAAAAAAGATTTCTGTAAGCTAATTCTAAGCAACTGACTGATATCATACCCATAACCCATAGTTTGAGAAGTCTACAACCATAGTTTTAGTACAGAAAATATTGTACTGAATGTAAAATATCAGTAACGAATAGCAAAACAGCAAATCACAGAGTAAAAGTCTTCAAAGCAACTTCATGGCAGGAGTCAGCAAAGGAAAACCACAGAAAATGCTAAAACTGTATATTCTCGTGGAAGTATTGAAGGAGGGACTTTAAGTCTGAAGACACAGAGAGATGCCTCCAGAATTGCTCCAGGAACAAGCACTTCCATTTAAAAGGATTTTGGGGTTACAGGACAAACAGAAACCAGAGTTGCTCAGTTTTCTGTATCCCTTTTTTTAATATCTCACAATCGACATTTCCTTTGTCATTGCCTTCTTCTGCTCCTTGACCCTATTATTAAAAGTACAAGCAACATTTCAGAGTCCCTGCAAGAATACCAGTCCTATCTGCCCAGAGAGAAATCCTCTTTTCAAAAGGTCCACATTTCCATCTCACCTTCTTGTCTCCAAGAGGCTCTGTCCAAACATTTTCAAGAGCCTGCCTCAGAACCAGCTGAACTTCAATCATGTGATAGACTATGACACACAAAAAAAAATGTCAGTACAAGCTCCAGAGGTGCAGACAAGCCCATTAAGGAAAACACACCATTCCTCTAGACAGACAGACTGACATGTCTCTCCCACAGCATATAGAAAATATTCCTCAACATATGATCCTGGTTCACTACCACACACAATGACTGAAAGAAAACAAAGCAAACAAAAAACATAGACACACACAAAAACCCCCCAAAAAATCAACAACCACCACAAACCACAAAAACCCCCAAAAATCACAGTGAAAATTTCAGGCAAATGAGCTTTTGTAAGGAGACAGAGAAAAGGAAAAGACTAACTGAAGAGGGAGGAAGGCTACTACTCTGAAAAAGACGCTGTCTGGTTTGGGACAGTTTCAGTTTCAGAGCAACAGGCCCAGAAGCCAAGCACACAAAGGGTAGCAATGCATTTTCCCCCACAGCTGACAAGGAACTAACCCAGTCCTCTTCTGAACAGCACTAAAAGAGACACCTGAATCAGTCTTCTTGCTTACTTAAACAAATGTCTTTCTTATCACAGGTGTTCACCAGCGCCAGACTATTAAAATATCAGTATTATATCTAGCTGACAAAGCAGATAAAAAGCACAGCACAGTCTCCATCCCTCCTATTGCATACTCTCCAAAAAAACTCAACAGACAAAGCCTTGAATACTCTCTTCTTCCTAACCTTTTCTATATGACCTAGAAGATGAAGTTTTGGGTTCTATGAGTAAACCCACAAATTATTCCCTGCAAATTTTCCCTGTTCTTCAAGTCAGCACAGAAGTTCCTCAGCTCTGCTACAGTGCTCCCACAACCTAAGTGACCTGCTTATTCCCACTGGCATATATGTGTCTCTATGGGGCTCCTGGTTGCTCCAACGAGGGACTCAACTCTGAAAGGAGGGGAGGAAAATAAACAAAAAAACATCACCCAGGATTTAAAGCATGTAAAACATTATCCTGATTCAGAGTGACTACTAATTCTCCAGCTGCTGCTCAGAAGAAGCACAAAAGGGAAGTTAATTACAACAAAGCATGTTCCAAGCATCCAGACATCCACTTCTGCTTCAGAAAGACCCACTACCCCAACAGAGCAGAGCAGAAGAGCCCAGAGATGAACTGCTGACAGGAGGTGAAGTATAAACTGTGGTAAAGAGTTGTAAAGGCAGGATGGGCACTGGTGCTTTCCCTCTCAACAGAGCAATTTAACAGAAGAAAGGACAGCTATAGCCCCAGAGGTTCACAAGAAATGGTGAAGCCACTCAGAGCCCACAGGCACCTAAGAGAGGCACTGTTTCATACCACTCAGATCCTGCAGAACCATAGTATCCTCTTCCTTTGCTGCACCTATCCAAGTGGTCACTTCATCAATAGCTTTCTTCAGGACATCCCTGTCTGCATTACTGGTGCTGAATGACGAAGAGGCAGTGTGAGAAAAGCTCTTTACAGGTGAATCCTTGTGCCTTGCTGCAGGAATGCAAAAGCTTCATTTCCCAACATGCACCCAATTCTCCACATAATATCCTGTGATCTCAATCTTCCTTCAGACACCATGGCATGCTGGAACAGCTGGCAGCGAGCTGTTCAGCCCAACAGGTTTCAGTATTCCTACAAAATGTGATGTGAGTGAAGCTGAGCCATGGGCACAGTACTGAGAAGTGCTCACCTGCAGACTTCCCAGGTACCTGCTAAGAGGTGCTGCCTAAGGATCTTCTCCTGTACCTCATTCATGTACGGGATTCCATCTTTGAGGAACTGAGGGGAGAGAAAATGCCAGCTTGGTTACATTCCCCTGGATTTTCTCACAGCACACTAGAGAATTAGCAGATTAGTCAGGACAAACAAACTGCAGCTAATCCAACAGGTATGGAGGGAAGAAAAGGGTATTTGTCAACTGTAATCAGTTTTTTTGCTCTTCTTTTACTTTTCCTTTAATAAGATGGTTCCTGCCCAGAACTGCAAGACAGCACTCTTATGGGATGACAGAGTCTGAATTTGATGGGAATTGTGGCAATATATAATATGCTGTAAACTGATACTTCTGCACCTTCATGGATAGTAAAGACACCCACCAGGGTTTGTTTAGCAAATCCGTAACTCACCAAATATAAGGTCTGGGGGTTTTTTTGAGGCAGGAGAATCTGTCTGATGCTGCCAAGGATGTGGTTATTGCCTTTACATTAGCTCAGAAAAAACAGCACTCACTACCCCTGTTGGTAACGAACTGCATGATGCATTCATACTTTAGGAAGATGCTATTTACCCCAAAAATGTTAACATTTAGGGATGCTAATCTGATTTCTTCTCCAGTTGCACAGATTTCCTGTGTTCTGCATTTCTGGCAGAGATTACATACCTTATTGTAGTCAAAGCCATAATGAGACAGGAATTGAATACTAGATGCAGAGAGGGTGAATTCCACATCCTTTATTCCCAGTGTTGAGGGAAAGAGAAAAAAGTTGTATGAATGCACCACATACCTAAAATGAAAAGAAAAATATCTCTAGAAGGTAATTACAAGAACAAACTCCTCCCAAAGGGAATTACATATAAAATTTTAACTGCACTGTCCTCATTGTAACAGAAAACTGCTTTTTGACTTACTTGTTTGAATTTTCTTTTGAGAATATTGCCAGCCCTGCAAGAAAGAAACCTCTGTTGAGATGGCAGCATTTAGCTGGATGTCTACTGACAGCCTGCAAATGAGATGAGGAATGTGGGGAACTCCTCAAGAAATACATGCTTTCCATTCAGGAATGTCACTGTGCCAATCCTAGCAGCAACTGCCAGGCCACTCCCTGGATTCCTGAGAGCTGAACAGGACAAGCTTTCACTGCTGTGTGGGAAAATGAGTCCAATCTGAATTAAACAACAAACAGACTGAGCAATGGCAAGAGGTGAGATGGTGATGAGTCTCTGACTGTGCATACACAGATGAGTCTGTGGGACCAACTACACTACAATAGTGTTTGGAACAAGCTGGGCACCACAGAGGACTGAAACATGGGTTTTACTTCTCAGGGTCTTTTTTCTTCTATTAATACCTAAAAGGCACATGAAGATCTTACATACTCCAAGACTTTCAACAATATTTCAAACTGTTTTCAAGCTTGCTTCATGACCCCTTACTGGTTCTTAACCACCAACAGCTCTCCTCCACAGGTCCTTTCTCATGCTGATTTGTTATTTTAGGAATAACAGAAATAGCAGCCTTCATTTTCCTCATAGTCCCCTTACTCATAATGCACTGTATCAAATGACAGCTTTGAACAGGAGCTGCCGTCATACGCTTCTTGCTTGCATCCTGTGATTCAAAAGCCTTGTATTTTTAACTGTGACCTTTAAATATGGTCAACTTTAGACCCATAAAAACAATACAGCCCACCTGACTTTATTTATTAAAAAGCTGATAGTGTTAAACATCGGGGCAGGGGGGGAGGTGAGGGTAACCCAACAAGCAAACGTCTCTGGAATGAGTGAATTAAGGGCAGAGGCACCTGCAGAATGCACTGTTAGCAAAAGGCCAGTTACCTGCACGGCCTCGGGAGATCACTTTCCGTGTCAGAGCCGCACTTACCGAGCTGAACCAGAGTGAAGCGCTGAACACTCTGCCTGGCCTTCCCATACCGCTCCGCAGGGGAGTCAAACAGGCTGGGAACAAAACCAGAATTGGGGAGGGAGGACACAAGAAGGGTTGCTATACACAGGTTGTTCTCACAGGGCTAGAGCAACAAGTCTCCCTCACATTTCAAGTCCAAGAGCTTTACCTGGGTTCGTTGTTTTGTAGGGAAGTTGAATGCAAACCAGTAAACTCCACATCAAGGGCTGTTCAAGTGGAAAGAACACAAGAAAATCTGAATTCGACACACCACCAGGACGGGGGTCTCTCACACACTTCTCTTCACCGTAACCTTTGTCAAACCACAGGAAGCAGGCTCAAGAAAAAAAGCTGTGGGGCTCACACCTCCAGCTGCCTCATTCCTGGGGCAGGAATTCCCGCACGCCCCTCAGGAGGGGCCTGGTCACCCTGTGCTGTGTCCGTGGCCCCAGCCCGAACCCCAACACCCCTGACCCCCAGCCGGCCGAGCCGAGGCCAGCACCGCGGTTGGGGCTCCCTTTCGCCGTTTGAATCCCCGCGCCTCAGCGCTCACTGTTCTGGGCAGCAGCGCCATTATCGGCTGCCATACCCCTCAGTGCCCGGGCCCTCACGTCGGGCAGGGGCCCTGGGGGGCCGAGGGCAGCACTGGGGGCCAGACGAGACGCCCCCGACGCTCACCCACGAATGCGGCGCGGAGGATGCGGCGCCGGAGGCGCGGCAGGTGCTGGGCAAAGCCCTCGGCGCCCACCTCCATCGCCGCCCTCCCGCAGCCCGGCGCGCCTGCGTGCCCGCCGCTGCCCCGCGGGGCGGGCCCGATTCGCGCCAGGGGATGGGAAAGGCAGCGCCGCGGGAGTTTCCAGCGGGACCCGAGTGCTGGGAACGAGAGACTGGGAGGTTTAGGCTGGAAATTGGAGAGGCGGCGAAGGCGCCCGGCACAGCCCCCGCTCACAGGGAGCGCAGGGGCAGCTCCCACTGCGCGCCTGCTGGAAATACAGATCGCTCAGGGGCTGTCGCTATCTGCTATTATTACGAACCGACAACTTGGTAAAAATCCAGTAAAACAGTGGGTTTTTTTCACTATGTCTGAGGATTTAATAAAGATGCCAGAAGCGGGCCGGGCTCACCTCGCACGTTGCTGAATGCCGGCAGAGACCCTCGGCATTCCCTTCTCCTGCCCCAGAGCGCGCACACACGAGGCAGCAGGCACAGCGCCGGGACACAGGCACAGCAGTGGCACTGACCAGGCTGGCCGCCCTGAACTTGCCTGTCAGAGGGTTCCAACACATTTTCTGTGGGGATTTCACAGCCTGGTCGTGGTTGGGAGCTCTGCCGAGCCATCAGGCAGAGATGCTGACAGCACCAGCCTGTACCAAGCAGCAGACAGTCACAGGGGCTTCTTATTCCCTATAGCATGAATTTCTGCAGCTTGCCTTCTAGACCTATCCATGTGGTTAAGCAGTTAGAACCTCAGGATTGCAAGAAAGGTGCAAAGATGAGTTGGGGGAGTTTAATATTTTCATTAAGACTTTGCGCATCTTTATCACTTTATCACAGTTCTAAACATTAATGTAATGTCTACACTTTGCTAGGTTAGACTGGCAGTATACAGGGATCAAATATCAAAGCATTTCCAGAGTTCAGGCTGAAACAAACAAAATCAAATATTAAAAATAAAAAAATATTTTTAAAACATTGAATTATTAATAAATTTTGTCAAGCTGAACTATGGTAAGTTTATTCTAGCATTAAAGGTGTTGATCACTTTAGAATAAAGAATATGACACACTCCTATCCATTTGAAAATATTTTATTATAAGATGACACATTTCAACTTTTTCCAGCTCTGGACTTTCCCTTTGCCAGTACAGAAACCCAAAGAAGTGATCCTTGTTCCTCAGAAAGTCTTCCCAACAATCTCCATTTTACCGGTAGATTCTTCTTGGTTCATGCAGAACAACACCACCCTCCTTCACAGCTTTCTCAAATTCCTGGATCTTGTTTAAAAGATAGACACAAATAAATACAAAAGAAAGCCAGCGGGACTTAAATATCAGTGGGAACATGTTATAAGGAGGGGCAGAGGTTAACAGCCTCATGGAAGCATAATATCAGGAACTGCAGCCCTTCTGAGTGTTGCAAGGAAGGACTGTCAAGCTACATAAGAAAATTGAAGGTGAAGGGAAGTAAAATGAATGCCTAAAAAGGAAAGAAGGGCCAAAGGAATAAGTAGATGGGTACTTGCCGAGTCACAGCGGTGTTCCCAGGGGATAATGGCTTTAAAGTTCACAAAGTTGATTCCTGCTTCCAAACAGCGCTGTGCTATGACACGGCCAAGGTTTCTGCATGCAGCTACTCCCTTGGGACTGTACAAGTGTCTCTTTATGGCCCACTCTCGGGTAGAGGCAGATACCACAACATCCCCGTTGGAGCGCTCGACAAAGGCTTCTACGTAATGCTGCGTCCGCTCTAGCCGTAATCTGAGAGCAGGAAAGAAATAAAAGAGGATTATAATGTCTTTTCCAGAGAACAGGGTCAAATGCTTAAATTACTCTCTTTATGAAATAAAATTGAGTGTATTAATATATTACATTATATTACAAGTTTTGCCTAGTAAGACACAAAATAGAACGCCTGTTGGGATGAAAGGGTTAAAAGCAGAAGAATATCAAGGAGGATTCTCTCAAGTGACCTTGCAGCTGGGAATGCCAAGTCCTGGAGAATAACATTGTGGGAAACCCCACATATTATGCCTACTGCTGTTTATCCTCTGACTGTTTTGAGAAGTAGAATCTCTGCGTGGAGGTAACAGAGGTGTTCAAAGAGCCTTGGAGGCTCTCTCATGGACATGCTTGAGCTCCCTCTTTTGACAGACAGACCATCAAAGCTCAGAGATCCAAAAAGCACAGGAGAGACCACAGCATGATGGCAAACCTAAATGCTCCAATAAATGGGTGCCAACAGCAGGCTCAGCACCTGCACAGACTAGGCCTAACAGTGCCTGCATTCCTGCCTGTGTCTCTACCTGGGTGTTGCTTTGGGCTCCTTCAGTTAGCAAGGTAATGAAATTAAGTGTACTGTTTGCATTTCAGCCATAGTTTTGTGGTCATTCCAGCAGCCTGCCTGTGTTGACTCACACAACTCCTATTGGTAGCTCAGAAGAGTGAAATTCCAAGAGCAACTTCTCATCAGTTACTCAGGGCACAGTCCTATGTTGCCCCAGAGCAGCACCCACTCCAAACCAAGCACTATACACATGTACAGCGTGGAACAGATATATATGAGGGGAAGTGCTCCAAAAGAAATGGAATTTTGGGGTCACTATTCAGTCCCTTAAAAGCTTGGGCTGACACAGCAACTTGTTGAGATCTGCAAGTGGTACCCCATAAGCATCCACACAGAACAGTAGAATATTTATTAGGAGCAACTATTTCTTATTGCACTGAGATAGTATCGGCTTTCCTGGTATGAACAAACTGGATGGGGTTCTTCCCACAAGGACAAAATAAAGACTTTGAAATGCCAGCTTAAAATGAACTTATTTTCCAGAGGACAAGTAAATTAAAACAAAACAAAACCCACAAATTTAAAACAACCCTAAACAGACTATTGTGGTGCCTCAAATAAAACCATGAAGCATGGTAAGCACAGGAGTCAGAGAATGCAGTATAAAAGCTGTTGCTTAAGCAACATTACTGTTGCTTTAACAATAGATGGAAAAATCTTGACTACATATACTTTCACGTGCTACTAGTCTACTCTTCTCTGAACATAGAGGATGCCTGCTGATTAACACTAATGTGCTAACTGATTCAGCAACCAAAAATGCATATTTTGTATGTATGTTTCTGGGGTTTGTTTTGTTGTTTTTGAGGGGTTTTTTTCTTTCAGAGTCTTAATTTCTGGCTTAACTTAACTGACTCACCTGTGCCAGAACTCACGCTTTGGCCATGTTGTCTTCCAGCCCCGCTCCTTCCTAGCCAGGGCCATCTGCTCTAAGTTCCGAGGATTTCTGTTGGTGAAGTTTGGGGCAACAATCTCATTTTCACTTGTGTCCACTTCAGTCTCAGTTTTGAGACTGGCTGTAGTTGATGCAAAACGAAAACCTTGGGGGGGAGAGCAGATACAAAACCACCAAAGATTAAAAAAACATGCAGTGCAGACAACAGAATGGATACAGTACAGAATGACATAGCTTACAGAAGTCAGCAGGGTAGAATCATCTTGCTTTTATTTTTTAAGCAGTTAAAATTGAATAACAAGACCTCAACCTGTTTCCCCAATTTATGAGGTGAACTGCAAGTATACTAACGCCATTTCTAAACTTGTATATAAAATATAAACTCACGCGTTACTAGGAAATCCCTAGGTCCAAAGCTTTACAAAACCCTGAAAGCGAAGTACACAAGAAACCAGAGGCAGCGCTACCAAACAACAAGCTATAAACCCTTCATCCTTGACACCGGAGCACCAAGACACCCGGCCGCCGGATGGCCCCGGGAGCGCGGGGGTCGCGGAGCCGCAGCCCGGAAAGGCCAGCACGGCGAGCCCTGGGCTTACCCGCTGCACGGAGCCCGCCGGCAGCCTGCAGCAGGCGGCCGCTCAGCGCCATGGGGAGCCGGAGCCGCTACAGCCCCGGGCGGTGGCACTCCCGCGCCTCCGCTCAGGGACACCCGGGCGCCGCCATGCGCGAGGGGCGGCGCTTCCCGCGGAAGCGGCCGCGGGAATTCCGCCCGCCGCCGCCGGCCCCGGGGTCAGGCGGAAGCGCCGAGCGCGGGGCCGGGGCCGCCCCGCCGGCTGAGCCGCCTCAGCTCCCGGGGAGGGGCGCCCGTGTGCTACTCATGCCTGGTAAAACTGAGCTAAAAACACTGCACCGACTCGGGGGATCATCTTTTAACTCTTCTCCGCGGAAAAAGGGCCTTGGGGAATGCCGGCCTCCGGGTCGGCTTTTCCTGGAACAGGTGTAGGGAAGAGGGACCAAGGCACGGAAAGGAAAGGGGAGTGGGTAAAGAGCAACAATAGGCGTTTCAGGAACTGCCATTATCCCGTTTTGGGCTTCTTTCCAACTGCCCCCGTGGCACATAGGTATAGCAGAGCTTCTTTGCCTTCCCCAAGCATCCTCCTGCAAGCCTGACCGCGCAGGAACCTTACTTTGGAGCTGTATTTAACTGCTGTAGTCCTGAAAATGCTTTTAATGAGCCATGTAAGAGTAAACTGTATTGGAAGGAGGGTGAAGGCTGGAGATCCCCCTGGCACCACCTGGCAGGGGAACTCGACACTGGTACAACTCCGGCAGTGGAGGTCCCTCCTGGCCACACAAGGTACTTGCTCGTCAAAATACAAGAAGCCTGTTCACATCATGCCCTATGAATGCTCAGCCTGAGCCTTGCAGGTTCCCCATCTCCCCACTACTCCCTGAGATTTTCCCTCAGACTGTAGCAAGTTTTCCCCCTATCCTACAAGCATCGCCATTTAACCTGGCCATTGAAAAGTGGCAGGATAACAGTTACAGCTCAGAGATCTTCAAACCATACAATGGTGCCATTATCAAGTGCAATCGCAATCATGAGTTAGGGTAATTCTCATTAAAAGTGTTCTGCTTAAAGTATCAGCTTGAATCTCAGTTTCTCCAGGAAACAGGTCTTTAGCTTCTTCATCTTTTGCCATCTCAGAACCCAAGATTGGTCTCGGAATTTGCAGCCTTCCCCGCCTTCCCCACCTTCCCCCCAGGACTCGGGATACAATCCCGAGCAATGAGTAACGTGTTTGAGAGGGGCAGTTATGGCCCCGCATACCGAAGTCCCCAGTTTAAGAAGCTGGCTCTGTCCCAGCGCAGAGCAGCGGGCGCCATCCCCGCACCCCTCCCTTGCCCCACCACCAGCAGCGCTCCCAGCGCCTGCGCGCCCCGGCCCGCGACACCTTCTAGAAGCCCGTGGAAGCGCCCCGGCCCCGCCCCGTCTCACGGCTTCTTTGTTCAGCGGCGCCCGCCAATCGCGGCTCGAGGCCGGGCGGCGCCGCGCCCCGGGATTGGGCAGGCTCGGGCTGCGGCCCCGCCCCCCGCGGGGCGTGCCCCGCCCCACCGCCCCCGCGAGCAGCGGGGCGCGTTCCCAGCGTGCCTCGCGCTGCCCCGGCCATCCCGCCTCTCCGCGCCCTCCCGTCCCTTCCCTGTGCGTGTGGCGCCGCGCCCGGGCGGCAAGATGTCCGCGATGGAGGGGCCCCTGGCCGTGTTCGGCGAGCGGACCAGCGGCGACACGGTCCGCACGCAAAACGGTAAGGGCAGGGCGCCCCGGCGAGGGCCGGGGGAGCGGGGGGGGGGGGGGAAGGGAGGGGCAGCAGGGAGCGAACATGGCGCGGCCATGGCCACCCCTGCCATGTGCTCACCCGCCCCGCTCTGCCCGGGAACTGCCGCTCCTCTCGAGAGATTCCTGCCGTCCCGGGCCGCTGCTGCCTGCAGGGAGGGAGCAGACGGAGGGAGGCAGGCGGCAGAGGCGCGCACGCCATCCCGCGCCGCTTCCAGGAGTCTGAGTGGCGGCCCCGCGTCCCCCTCCGTCCCTTGGAAGCGGCGAACGCCGGGCCGGGGCGGCTGAGGCTGCGGCTGCTGCACGGGGGCCTCTCTGCCCCGTCCCGGCCGCGGAGGGCCTGAGCCTGCAAGGCCTGCGGGGAATTCTGCAGGGGAAGGGGCAGCTGGGCAGGGTCCCTGCCGCCTAGCACAAGGAATAAATAAACTGATTTGGAAAGTGGGGATCACCCTCGGATTGCGTGTCTGTGACTGCATTTCTCAAACGCGTTTTTTGCTCAGGATTGAACCCCAAGTCCTGGGGGAAGGCTGCAAATTCCGGGACCGATCTCAGATTCTCAGTAGACAAAAGACAAAGGAAGAAGCCAAAACTTGCTTCCCGATCGAACTGAGATCCTTTCCTGTAGCTCTGATAGTACTTTAGGCAACTACTGAAAATATACGAGCCTTGCTTTAATTCACGAGTGAGATTCCACGTGATAATGGCACCTTTGGTTCTTTTATCGAGAAAGCTGACGTTAATCCGCCTAAGCAGAATAAATTGTTGTGTTGTGTTAAGGTCTCTTGAGTTATAACTGTTCCCATTTAACTACCACTTTTTCAATTTCCAGAATAAGTGGCTATGCTTGTGGGATAGAGAAAAACTTGCCATGGTCTGAAGGAAAAGGTTGATTGTATCTTTTTCCTATATGAAGATGGCAGAACAACCTTTAAACAAGTCAGTGTTTTAGAGGCTTTGTGTTGTTTTAGTAGTGACTGAAAAGTCACTTTTCGGTGACTTAGTTGCAGAAGTAAATGTTTTGTTTCAGTCATAGGCCTGATAAGGACCAGAGGATGTTTTACTGATTGATGTGTGGTGATGCCGTTGTTCTCTGTCTGCCCAGAACTGAGGACTAAGTGAGAGTGAAGTCTTGTTGTACAGCTTCCTGCAGCCAAAAGCAGCACTTCTACCAACCCCTCCTGATCTAACACCACTGCTCCTCTGACCTCAGTCCTGTCCTCCATCTTACCGAGACAGCAGAGAAACCATTCTTTTTCTGGTTAGTCAGCTAAACCAGCCAGGAGGGAAGAGTGAGGTTTGGTGCAGATTGTATTTTTTTTAGTAGCAGCAAGCCTAGCAAAGTAAAGTGAGGCCTCAGGTTAGATAGCCTAAAATGTAATGCTAGATTAGATCACTTGTTGTCAAATTCCTGATCTCTTGGTTCTTGGCACTGTTCCTTACAAACCTGAGAATCATCTTAAAGCTGGGAAGATAAAACTTTTTTTTCTTTACTTCTTTCATGTGTTCAGTTACTGCTGCATCTGCTATTGCCAATATTGTGAAGAGTTCTCTAGGGCCAGTTGGTCTGGATAAGATGTTGGTGGATGATATTGGGGTAAGTAATGTTACTTTAGCAAGTGTCAGGAGGGCTTGTATTCCTGTGTAAAAGTGCTCCCACTTAGTGTGCTTTATGTGCCTAATGTGCATGTGCCTGTTTTTTCCTGAGAAAAGTAGAACTGTGGTAAAATTGGCTATTGTGTGTTACATCATTTTAGTTTCATCTATTGTGGTAATGTATGTGTTACAGTTATTTAATTTATGTAGATAAGTCTTTGTAACCATTTAAAATATGGATCAGATTGCAAAAAGACAGTTTCACCATTTAAGTCAGGTTTGACAGGTGCTGACATAATTCAAGTAATTCATAATAAACTTTTAAGCAGTATTTTGTATTTTGAAATATTTCGAGCAGTTGAAGAAAATTTGTCATTTTCCAGGCTGATGTAATAAAATACTGTTGGAGGGAAGTCATTGCATGACTGCTTATCCAGTATTTGCAAAATGTTCAATGAATTTCTGTACCATAAGGCTTTTCTGATCAAAAGAAAGGGCAGATTCTGCACTGGTAACATTTCTGTTGCTAGGATGGGACTCCACAATAAAAAGAAGCAGGAAAGTTTTGTTATAAATAGTTATTTTATGGGCAATTGCAAAGAATAATTAATTTCTTTCTGTATGAGCATTATGAAGTGCAACAGTGAAAGTGTTATAGAAATATACCTCATATGCACATTTGATTTCTGAAAATTAGGACGTGACCATTACTAATGATGGTGCGACCATTCTGAAGCTGCTGGAAGTGGAACATCCTGCTGCAAAAGTCCTTTGTGAGCTGGCAGACCTGCAGGACAAAGAAGTTGGTGATGGGACCACCTCAGTGGTAGGTAGCAAGTTTTACAGGCAGATATATCAAAAGTCAGTGTTTAGATTTGGTGTTTTCCGTAGATGATGGTTTCCATATACCAAGTGATGCTTCAGAAGGGAATTTGCTCACTTCTGTTTCATTATTGATTTTTCCTATATTGGAGGTTGGTCATAGAGGCTGAATTTAGGTTTTGAGTTTTTAACAACTGAAAGAACTGAAATATGAACAAGGATACTGAGTGTTGAAAACTTGCCTGAGACTTTAGATAGCCTGGTGGGGGTTGGAATTAGGTAGCTCTCACCTCACATCAGAAACTGGTTTTAGGTCTGTGTTGCACAAGGTAGTTACTTTGCTTATGTGGAATGCACCTATTTAGTGTTTGTATTTCAAACAGGTAATCATTGCTGCAGAACTTCTCAAAAATGCAGATGAGCTGGTGAAACAGAAAATTCATCCTACCTCCATTATCGGTGGATACAGACTTGCCTGCAAGTAAGAATCTGATACAGTTGAATTTCAGCATTTTGTGACTGCATTAATACAGACTTGTTGGTGCCAATATGGTGGTTTGTTGCAGGTTTTGGGTTTTTATGGGAGTGGTTCTTTACTAGTGTATTTGTCTTTATTTTACAGGGAAGCTGTTCGCTACATCAATGAAAATCTTGTTATTAACACAGATGAGTTGGGCAGGGAGTGCCTAATTAATGCTGCTAAAACATCAATGTCCTCGAAAATCATAGGAGTGTATCCTTTAAATTGATCAAGTGAGTGAAGTGCGAGTGGTTGATTAGGGAGTTTCAGTAGCTGGGCTAGAGTATCCTTGGCAGCAGTTCTTATGAACATGACACAGTATTGAAGCTGTTGTGTTTATAACAGGCATTTTACAGGTATTGTGACCTTGCATAGGAAAGCATGTTCAAACTCTTTGCAGTTTATTTAAATTTGGGTTGGCCCGTCATGATAGCTTTTAAAGGGTATTGTTCCCTAACAATTGCTTTGCTTATTAGGGAGACTAGATACAGAGTTTTGTGAATAGAAGAATGTGTTACAGAAGTACCTGGGAGTGAATCAGAGGAAAGAAAAGTGAATTTTACTCCATGGGCCCAGAAGAACCTGCATTTTTACCTTTTGTGCAGACTGACCATAGGATACGCATTTTTCTTTAGCAACAAAAGGTACGTAAAATGCAGGTTTCATACTAGTCTGTCATAATTTCCAACCAGTGTTTCAGCTTTTAGAATTACTCTTTTATTTTAAGAGAGTGGTAAGGAGAGCTAGCACTTACATGCCTTTCTGAAGCTCTTTTCTGGAAACTTAGTTTTGGCACTGTCAGTTATTTCTGTTCATGGTTTGTTTTGGGGTTTTTTTTCCCCTTAAGCATAATGCTAGTTTCCTGCTTCAGTTCTAACCTTAACAGCCTGTCAGTGATGGTGATTTCTTTGCTAACATGGTGGTGGATGCTGCCCTGGCAGTTAAATACACAGACCAGAAGGGTCAGGCTCGGTACCCCATCAACTCGGTCAATGTTCTGAAGGCCCACGGCCGCAGCCAGAAGGAGAGCATTCTCGTCAACGGCTACGCGCTCAACTGCGTCGTGGGCTCTCAGGGTAAGGACAGGCTTCCAGAAATCCTCCATCTCACCTCAGTCCTCTCCATCTTTCAGCATCGCTCTCCTTACTGGCTGTGTTCATTGCAAATCATGTGGGTTTTCAGTTCCAGAACAATTAAACAGGAATACAAAATACTGCACTTCCCCAGTGTTTCTTAGACTAGAGCGTGCCAGCTAGCAGTGATCCACAAAGTGTTGGTGTAGTTTCCCTGGATCAGTGTCAGCAAGGTAGCATTGTGGTCTGGTGGAACTTAAATGCTTCCCTTATAGGGAGCCACTGCCAGGTTTGTGGGGAGCTGTTCATTTAGCAGAGCTGTGCTGTGATTAGGTGACTTAGAGGATGTGAGACCAATAGGTCAGATTGTCATGGTCATGCACATTTTGGGGACAGGGTATGTAAAAAGGTAACACAGGAAAGTCCCAATTGGCATTTTTCTGTAGTAGGGCAGAACTGAAGGTGGAGAAGCAAACAGTAGGAATTTGAAATGTGAAAATAATGCTAATTTTAATCTCTAATGCTGATTTGATGTTCTGTTAAATCAATTTGACAAAATTCTTCTTGCTTATTTTTCCTCATCAGGTATGACCAAGAGAATAGTTAATGCAAAGATTGCATGCCTTGACTTCAGCCTGCAGAAAGCAAAAATGAAGCTTGGTGTTCAGGTTGTTATCTCAGACCCTGAGAAGCTGGACCAGATAAGGCAGAGGTGTGTGGAAGCTTGAGTAACTGAGGCAGTGGGGTTTCACAGGCTTGATTTGGTCTCCAGTTGAGGTGGCTCAATCTAATTTTGGCTGAGTGCAAGAGGTAAAAAATGTTTTGAATGCCAACATTTCCCACCAATACCAAATAGTAATGTAAAAAGCCTTCACTTGTGGAGGCAGAACTAGTATTAAGTCAGTTTTCAAGAAATGCAAGTATGTTTGTGCATTGGTCCATTCTTGCAGAGCTCTGCATTAAGGTTTCAGGAAGTTGGCTGACAAGATGTGATGTTACATTTTTAATACCTTTTTATAACTTTGGCACTAATCTTTGCAGAGAGTCAGATATTACCAAAGAAAGAATCCAGAAGATTCTGGCCACTGGTGCCAATGTGATTCTCACCACTGGAGGTATTGATGATATGTGTCTGAAATACTTTGTTGATGCTGGAGCTATGGCAGTACGAAGAGTCGTCAAAAAGGACCTTAAGCGGATTGCTAAGGCATCAGGAGGTATGTCTGTGTAAGAATAACTGGTTTATAAATTTATTCTTCAAAGTAGTAGCTGTTGTTAAGGTATTTCTTAACTCATTTTTAAAACACAACTTGTTAACCTTCAAGGTCAGGATGAGTAAAGTTGAGCCACTTCTTTTTAGCTTTACTGTTGCTTTTAAGTGACCTTTGTCAAAGTAGTAGTATTGTAAAACTTGATTGTTACTGTGGGAGGAGAAGAAGCTGCCTGGCACTGTGAAGACTGGCCTTTTGTGGAAATAGGAGCCATAATCTGTGTTTGTTTAGAAGTCTTTACTATGCTTGCATTCATAAGCCTCTGTTTAGACAGTTAAGTACATTGTTTAGATAGTTCAAAATCAATAAAGAACTCCTAAATCACTAAATCATACTTTAAAAAAATTCTGGTCCTGTACATATTTTTATCTGTCACTTCTTAAATTTGGGAGAAAACTTTTTCATTGTGGTAAAGCATGGGAACTTGTACTGGCTGTGAAAAAAGAAGTGCTGTAAAAGTTGAACAAAAGGAGCAGTTTATCAGTTAGAACTACTGAATTGCTGCCTGAGAACTAGAAATGTTGTTTAAGAAAAATCTATTCAACGCAGCTTTTATTTCTGCTTTTGTTTCTGTACACGTATTCTGGGAAGTGGGCAAAGGGTGATGTGCAGGAATTGAATGTTAACTTCACTTTTTTGTTTGTTTGTTTGTTAAAGCAACCATATGTTCAACCCTTGCAAACCTTGAAGGTGAGGAGAGTTTTGAGGCATTAATGCTGGGACAGGCTGAGGAAGTGATTCAAGAGAGAATCTGTGATGATGAGCTGATTTTAATCAAGAAGTAAGGATCCTTTTAAAAATACTCAGTTTTGTTCTCTGCTAAGTTTGAGATATAATTGCATTTATTTACTTGATGCTGTCTGAGTGGTTGGAGTAGTTATACACATAGGAAAATAGTTATACAGAAATCCAGTGCAAATTAGAGGTGAAAGTATCAGTATTTAATATCTTTTGCTGGAGCTGGATAAGTTTTGTGAACTACAGTAAATGAGACAATCAGATTGCTAGGCAGTTTTTACTTAAATTTTTGTTAATAAACAAATATTTCTAAACTGGCTTCCCTTTAGAGATGGTAAAGGGAAATAGGTGCCATCTGAGTAATTTCATTTGAATAAGGAAGTGTGAGCTAAATCTTTCCATTTGTTGTGAAAGACAGTGTTCACTTCTGCTGCTGTCACTGCTGTCAGGTACCTGAAGACTTAAATATCAATTCATTTAACAAGAACATACTTTGGATGATAACTTTCCCGCTGCTTCAGTATCCCTTCTGGGTGTTCATGTTCCTGTGGTGTCATTTGAGCATGAATGACACTCTCCCCATGGCACTTGTGTGTCAGCTACATGTGACAGCCTTTTCTGTAACATTGGCAGTCATTAATTTACTTGAGGGCTGTCCAAAAGGGATCTTTCTTACTATCTAAGTATGCTTTCCCCTCTTTGATGGGGAAACATCTTGTCATGTCACTTTGAGTCTTTCTTTAAAAGATTAAAATTCAAACTAGATCCATGCATGTTAGACTTTAAAATGGTGACTAAGTTACAATGTATGTATCCTGCAAGGGACATAACAATGTTAAGATTTTATTTTAAATGTTGAAATAATGAGGCTGAACTGAACTTGGCTTTAGAAGAAAAAAATTACCAAGAAGAATTTTAATCTAGGTTCCATCCAACACAGCTGACTTCTGATTCCTTTTCTTTTTAGTACAAAGGCTCGTACTTCAGCATCAATTATCTTGAGAGGAGCCAATGACTTCATGTGTGATGAAATGGAGCGATCTATACATGATGCTCTCTGTGTTGTCAAAAGGGTTTTGGAATCCAAGTCTGTTGTCCCAGGTGGTGGTGCTGTAGAGGCAGCACTCTCAATATATCTTGAAAATTATGCAACCAGCATGGTAAGTCTTGCAGAAAGCAGCAATGTTGTGTATGTGTTAGACTTGCACCATGAATCTCCAGGCGTTTATTTTCATCTACTAGAAATCATTTCTGTGGTTCATGAAAACATAATCACCTTACAGAATCTAAGATGGTTCTTTAAAATGGAGGATATTAGTTAATTCTTTCTCTCACAATTAGATTCTATGGTTTTTTTGACCCAAACACAGGTTTTGCATGTGAAAACCCCTACCTGTTAGTGCTGTTCTTGATCGTGGCTCTATTTTTTCCTCTCTTGTTGTAGTATCGGTTTAAAAACTTTTTTCCTCTTTCTAGGGATCACGTGAACAACTTGCAATAGCAGAATTTGCAAGATCCCTCTTAGTAATTCCAAATACATTGGCAGTAAATGCTGCTCAGGATGCCACAGATCTTGTTGCAAAGTTGAGAGCATTCCACAATGAGGCTCAAGTTAACCCAGATCGCAAAAATCTGAAATGGCAAGTATCTGTCTGGTAGAGGGCTGGTACAAGTGATGTGGGTTGGTGACCTACATGGAAAATTGTTGTCCCAGTTTACTGAACCATGATTTGCATAGTAAAAAAAATAAATGTATGTATGTTATCAGTGAACTCCTTTTCCCCTGCCCTTCAGTTGTGTGTATGTATTGCTGTAATGAAGCAGTAGCTACCCAGCATACTCCCAGCTGTATTTCTGCTGTTTCTCCCTCTCCATCTGACAGCATTCCTTCTTTCCAGGATTGGTCTTGACTTGATCAATGGAAAACCTCGTGATAATAAGCAAGCTGGTGTCTTTGAACCAACCATGGTCAAAACTAAGAGCCTCAAGTTTGCAACAGAAGCTGCAATTACTATTCTTCGAATTGATGATCTTATTAAACTGCACCCTGAAACTAAAGAAGAGAAAGGAGGGTGCTATGAGGATGCAGTTCAGTCTGGAGCACTTGAAGAATAACTTAGGCTTTATTTATGTTTGTTTCACTTACACTTCCCACTCTTATAACTAAAATGTTAATAAAACAAGTGGTTGAATGTTGCTGCTATTTTCTTGTGAACAAACTTAATTTCTGAAAGCAAGCTTGGTCCTTGCAGTGAGAATTTAGGCTCTAGAGTGTGTTAACAACTAGTGTGCCTGCAGTAACCACTGACCTCTTTGTCAAATCAGTGCTTGAGTGTCAAAAAGTAATGGTGTAAGCTTACTTACATTTAGGCAAAACAAACAAAATGTGAGCTGTTAAAATGTTATTAGAAGTTTATTAGTAAAATGCTTCAAAGCTAGTTCATACTAGCTGTTCATTCATTCCCTCGCATTTATCTCTCAACACACATGGCTATTCCCATTCCTCCTCCTATGCAGAGAGCAGCAACGCCACGTTTTCCACCAGTTCGTTCCAATGCATAGAGGAGAGTTACAAGGATGCGACAGCCGGAGGCGCCCAGAGGGTGGCCAAGAGCAATAGCTCCACCTTGTATGTTGATCTAAAAGGAAAAAAAAGCCAACATAGACAGTCAAGAACATTTAACTGGCTTAGCTGATTTTCAACATATATTACTTCACTGGGATCTAGCCCTTAATTATTTGTGAGCTTGAAATCCCAAACCTCACTTCATGCAAGAAAGTGCATATGAGTGCAACAGCTGGTAATAATCAGTATTTCTTCTGCAAGGGTGCAGTCTTCGCTCTGAAGAAAAGAGGTGAATTTAGGGAGGGGAGAATAATACCCATGCTTTTTGCCATCACTGAAATAATACCTGAGGCAGCAGTTTCAAATTCTGAATTATGTTTGAGCAGTTGCCTATATTTGCATAAAAATCCACTGCAGCAACCCTGGAAGTTGTTCAGCTGGGACACTGCTAGCAAAGCCAGTGGACTGAGCAGTGTGAGGAAATGCCTGCTAGGGCTCCCACCTATTTGCTTATACCAAAGGGATTGCAAGAGAGCTGTACTCCTCTTTACAATCCACATGCACAGAATGTGACAAGTTTGAATTACAGGAGGTAAGCTAATGCCAGCCTACAAATCATTACCTTTTCTGGGTTTACTTTCAGTTCTTTTGAAATTGCAACAGATAGTGACGCAAAGGCTTCATTAATTTCAAACAGGTCAACTTGTTCCAGAGTCCAGCCAGCTTTGTCAATCTGAGAAAACAGTGCAAATAAGACCTTATTATCTTTTAGCTCTTCCTCAGCACCAGAGGAAGCTTTTCATAAGATGTAAATTGTGTGGTTTGAAGCTTTGTAAAGTTGAAGGAAAACAATTTTTTATAGACAGTGTTGATGACAGAATTCTTGAAGACCACAGTGTCAGACAAGTCAGTACAAGTCAGTACAATAATGCGGGCTGCTCATAAAAATCTTGACTGATTTTATACGTAGTAGCAGTGGTGGTGCAATTGTGAGAATCAAACTGTATCTGGTGCCCTTCCTACAACAAACACTGCATTCAGAAGCAGGCTTTAAGAGATCAAAAGCAACTTTTTAGGACATAGTCTGACTCCATTAGGGAGACTTTGTAATAAACAGGACATAGTACGGTGTCAACCATTAGTGATCAGTGCCACATCTGATTTGTCCAGTCTCTCCTGCCTTTACATTGAAAGCTGGCACTTTAAGCTTTTCACAGGTGACTATTTTTGAAGATGGTTTGGCTCATGTTTTCACTTGAGAAACCTGTGATGCAATTGCCTACTCTGGTACAGGCGTAGGCATGTTTCACTTGTGTACATTTTTACTTCCACTCGCTTTGTTTCTAACAGCAATACTTTATCAGCATAATCATCACTACTGATGTTTCACAACCTAGGCTGGCCAGACTGGTGCACCTCTGAGACTGTAGTCAAGGAGGAGAGCCTTTTTCTATAGATAAAATAGACAGTATGGAGTATCCCATTCTTCTGTGAAAACTTAAGATACACAATTGTTATTGTAACACTTAATGTATAACATAGTCATTCTCTTACTATAAAGTGCTACTCTAAAATTCTGAAGTGATAATACATGGGGGGTCTGAACATTTGGTAACACACACTACAAAGTTTAGTTGCCGAATCACAGGATATTCTGTGTTGGAAGGGACCCATGAGGATCATCAAGTCCAACTCTTAAATAAATGGCCTATGAAGGGATTTAAGCCACAGCCTTGGTGTTATTAGGACCGTGCTCTATGAAGCAGTGTGCCCTTTCTCATAGTATGTGTACAGTTATAGGTACTGCTTGTCTGTCCCACAGTTTATACTAAAACTGTATTGTATATGCAGCCACTGCATCCTTCATTTGAAAGAATGCTTTGAGATCTGGTACAAAGAAGCTTTAGCATTATAGTTCTGATTTTCTTGTCAAAAGCCACAGAGCTTGGGTGAGTTCAGGTC
The DNA here is from genome assembly GCF_028018845.1 of Melospiza georgiana. Lineage (NCBI taxonomy): Eukaryota > Metazoa > Chordata > Aves > Passeriformes > Passerellidae > Melospiza > Melospiza georgiana. Next base: position 70,248,528 of record NC_080432.1, on the reverse strand, counting down.
ATACCTCCACATCACCAGGACATTACAGAGGTGAACAAAATAAGACCTTTACACAGTATGAAAAAAATAAGGAACATTGAAGCAAATCTGTTCTTAGCTCTTTCCATGCTCACTTTCATAGCTAAGCTTTAACAAATAATCATGTGAGGCTGCTATGGGTTATGGATGCATTAGCAAGCAGTGTGGTACCAGCAGGGCTGCTCCCTCAGGCACTGAGAACCTTGTCCTGTGGACTGAGCACTGAGCACATCAGTGGCTCAGTAATGCTCTGAGCACGTTAGATGTGGTTTTGGAATACACCTTCCTGTTTAGTTACACCTGAAAGGAATCCAGTTTGTAAGCTGCAAGCATTTTGCAGACCAAACTGAAACACAAAGGGCACTGTCCCATTTGCTAATGCAGATGGCACTCAGTGGCCCTTCCCTCAGTGTTGTACTATTGCAAATACATTCAGGCAATGATCTGAAAATTAACCTGGCCACACACAGCATGAGAACCATATCACTGAATTAGGTTAGTTACAGCATCCCTGACATTTGATCTTTAGCCTCCTTGGTTATCTAGGTACCTTTCCACAAACCTGACTAGTTTATGTTCTGAAGTCCATTTATACACATATGCATTTGGGTTTTCTTTATCCAACATGCAGGTGCTAGCCTAGTAGCACTAGGATTCCTAATCTTATATACTACACTATTTTCAGTCTGCTTTTCACATAGTTTACTTTTTTCCTACTAAATTTTCTTTAGAACAGGTCAAAACCAAAACATGGTCAGAAAACAAAAAGCAATTAAAACCAAGAGTTTTAGCATCATGGATACATAGATAAATGATTACTTACAGCTTTCCTTATTGCTGAAATGGGCCCTACTCCCATAATAGATGGATCTATACCTGTCTGAGCCCAAGATACAATCCGAGCCAAAGGCATAAGACCTCTCTTAGCAGCTTCTGATTTCTTCATTAGAAGAACAGCTGCAGCTCCATCATTTAAACCTGTGGAATAACAAACAGCTTGTATCTATTTGTTGGACTTTATGGCTTTTACTGTACCACTTTCTCCTGCTTGCATAAAATCACAATCTAGACAAAACAAAAATCACAAATAATTTACTGGTTTAGGTCAGTACTGCTCATACCAGCTAAGTCTGTTCTCTGCCACAAACACTTGAAACTATATCGCTGTAAATGTGACATGTTTGTGATTCTATTTGGAAAACAGCAGGTGGAAGAATCAAAGCAAAATCTGAAAAATAAGTACATCAGACTTGTTTGGCAGGCTTTGGAAGGAGCAGCATAAAGACACAGGAAGATGTTTAAAAGCTGCTTGTGGCAGTCCCACAGGAGTAACATTTTCAAACATGAATCTTTAAGTTTTCCACTGTCCAAACCTGCAGTGTCAGAAACCCCTACACAGTTTTAAAAGGAAATAGTCCTTCCAGCCTATCAAATATTGCTGTTACTGTCCAAACTCTTGTATTGTTTCATAGAAAACAAGGAAACAAAATACAACTCTCTAAAGAAATCCCCCACTACATCTAAAATGGAGTTCTACCCATGTTGGCAAACACATTGCCATTTCCTGCAAAGCAGGGAACACACAGCAGCCACACCCCTCACAGAGACCCTGCCTTCAGCCACAAACAGCTACAGCTCTTCTCCATGTCATTTAAGCCAGGTGGACCAACCTGAAGCATTAGCTGCTGTTACTGTCCCAGTTCCATCTGTCAGGAAACAGGGCTTTAACTTTGACATTGTTTCCAGGCTGCTCCCATGTCGAGGGTGTTCATCTATTTTAACTTCTATAGGACCTGCAAAACAGAGCATTATGCTCACAAGAGTGTCTAATCACACAAACACATCTCAAACAGAAAGACAGCAAAAACAACATGCTGAGTGGGAATATACACCATATTCCTTTCAACCAACAAGGCATTCTTACACTGGAGACAGCTGCTGACTCAGGGCAGTTTAACAAGCAGCTGTAACCCTCCAGCTCCTTCTAGCAGGGCAGACAGCTCAGGGTTCCTAAGACAAACACTAGCAGCTAAAAAGCTGTCTAGTTATGCAAAAGTCAGTATTGTTCTTGCTGTTCCTAACCTATTGCCTTCTCTTTCAGCAGAAGGCTATATTTCAAATGATACTTCTGGTAATCTTGGTACAAAGAATAGTCAAATGTCAATGAATATGATAATCTAAACTGTTATCATGAAATAGTTTGTAGACAGCCTAAAGCCAGGACTTTTTCTGCAAGGTCTGTTCAATGGAATTGTTGAAGAACTGATTCTTGATTTCTTTTTGGAAAATTCAGTTTTTGCATCTACCTCACAAGGAGCTGGGCAATTCCCCTGCTCAAGAAAGACCTTAGTTCAGGCATTGTAATAGGTCTATCCCTCACAAATTTAAAGAGAAGCATACCCATTATATGCAACCTGACTACATAATTAACTAGTAACCCTAATTATTGTCAATCTGTATTTTACTAGGTGGGCAAGGTTTGCCAGATCAATATGACTGTTTTAAGTTTGGTGCAGCAGGAATCTTAAGAAAATGAAAACCACTGATTTTGGTACCATATCTAAGCCTATGTTAAGTCAGTGCTTTGTCTAGGTTGTTATTCTATCTCCAATAAACACACTATTACTATTTGCAGAAAGCTACACTGAGATATTCCAAATTTGCATTGCTTCTCTCTTATTTAAAATATAACCACTGAAAGCTGAAAAAGAGAGCAACAGGCCACTTGCTTACAAAAAGGCTGTGTAAGTGGGAAAGCATCTACTGATTACAGGAGCCATAGCAGAAAACAGATTTTTTCCTTAAAATCAGCTCTCGTTATCCATTCACACCTACCTTTTTTAGAAGGTACAAGAACAGGAACAATTTCTTTTGTAAAATAGCCAGCTTTCTGTGCTGCCTCTGCCCTGTTTTGTGACTGTACAGCAAGTTGGTCTTGCTCCCCTCTGCTGACTTGCCACTTCTTGGCCACATTTTCAGCTGAAACAGGAATAAAATGCAAACTGCCATCAGGAAATGCCAAAATTTTAAGTTGCAAAATTGTAAGCACAAAGGTAGTCATTAATGTTTGCTGTAGCAAGCAGCTGAGTTTGTTGAACCCTTTTCATTCCAATTTCCTCGTTTTGTTTATTCATTACTTTCTACTGTATTTTCACTTGAGGGTAAAAAGTTCCGTGTGGAATCACCTCCCAGATGATATTATTAAATTAAAAACAAATGCAAACAAGCTTTTGTAGTTTATTGCTTCTCTGAAGTACTATGCTCAGATCTCTCTACAGCCACTTCAGGAAAGGGAACCCTTCTGCAGTCACTCTGTTTCACAAGCAGGGTCTGGAAATGCAGTTGGCTGACCATCCCAGCCAGGGTGCAATAACCTGAAGCTGCAGAACCAAGCATATCCACAGGGCACTTTACGTAACTGCCCCCCACTGTAAACCTGTGCTGCTGAATGCTCCAGTCACATACAGGGATTATTTTATTTATATTTTTTCTGACATTAAATTTCTCAGATGTAGAAAAGATGCAGAGAGATTAGCTCAGACAGAAGAAAAACCCAAAGCAGCAGCTTTACAAACAAAATGAAAAATGCCTTCAACGCCTTTCAATATTATGTATTTCTTTCTTTCTTTTTCATGACTACAACATAAGGACAGCTTGAAACATGTTATTTGTAACTTCAGGTTTCTGAAATTTCGTCAGTGAATTCTTCCAGTTGACTATTTCATTTTATGGACTGTCATCACTTACCTGTTATGCCCATATGATACTGGTAAAAAGCATCTGTAAGGCCATCAAAGATTATGGTGTCCTGCAAGGAAGCCTCTCCCATTCTGACCCCAGCTCGCATGTGAATGACGTGAGGAGCCTGCAAAAGCATATTTTGAAAGGAGTGAGATGTTCACATCTCCAGTACACAATTCAGACAGACCATTGCAGAGACAGACTCCTGCCGGCTGGCTGGAGGTACCCATCCCAAACCCTGGCAGTCTCTCCAGCTGCCTGCTCTCCCTGTCCCTCCAGAGGCTGCCAGCTGGCGTGCCATTTGGCCTGTGCATTCCCCTGGTAGCAGACCACCACACTGCAAGTGCTGCTGCCTCTCCACAGACCAAATCTGTCATTCCTGGGCCACATGGCTGTAGCTCTCCCATCCTACTAGCCTCCTCCAGATAGTTCCCAATTGCACTCTGCTGCCAGGGAATGTTAACATCACTTTCAGCACAGGCAGCTGAGCCCTGGCAGAAGAGGTCATCTGTTTCTTGGGAATCAGATCACCAGCTCAGACCCATTCCTGAACACAGCCTTGGGATGAACACCTTGAAATAAAACTTCTTTCCAAGCTCTAATTTCTTGACAAGCAATAACATTTTCAGTTATTCCTTCTCTGGGCTTCTAACAATACAAAAATCCTGTTTATTGTGATATGTCACAGGAAAATCTATAGAGGGATAGAATATAAGGAAATAAAGATAGTGTAGAGAGTAATCATACCCCTAAGGAGTTGCAGCTGGGCCAATTAGAAAAGATTAGGAACAGGCCTGACTTTAACAGGCCACAGCTGTAACCAATGAGAAGCAGAGTGCTATAAGAGTGGGGTGGCTGGTTGAGAAGGGAGCTGGAGTCAGTTGGCTGCTTTGTGAAGAAGAAAGAGTCAGTGCTCTGAGGAGCTGTCCACGAGAAACACCAAGAAGGCGTGAAACTTCTGTGGTAAGGAGACAACAGCATGGAACCCCTATAGTGAGATGACAACAAAAATCATTCACCACAACAGGGCTAGATGGAAATAAAAATGGAATTTTAAATGCAGTGTGTGTTTGTAGGGCACCTTTTCAGTAGCTACAATATGAAGTCTTTTTTCAAAAGAAGTGTGCTACTGTTGCATGTGTAAGTTCATTCACAAGCACAGCGACCCTTCTGATCTGGCTCCAGGTGCCAGCCTGGAGACCCAGGGTCTCACCACGGGGCTCTCTGCTCCCAGCACGAGAGCACAATGCCAGTCTAACCCTCTGCTTTACCTTGCTCATGCTCTCCATGCCCCCTGCCACCACGATGCTGGAGTCTCCCATCAGTATGGACTGAGCAGCCAGACACACAGCCTTCAGGCCCGACCCACAGATCATCTGGCAGCTCCAGGCGGGCACGGAGTACGGGATTCCCGCAGCCACGCTGGCCTGCCGCACGGGGTTCTGGCCAGCACCTGTGGGAACAGGAGCATTGTGCTTTTGGCTGCTCTTAAAACACAAATCCACCTTGTCACTGGTCACAATACCCCGACTCCACAAAAATTAAAAGCTCCTACTTTTAGCTGGTGGGTAGAGAAGTGTCCAGCAGTAATCCATAAACAGATAACCTCTCTCATTTATATTGATCAATAAATACCTGCTACTGATAGTTCTATATCTATAGCTCTGCTTTTGATGCCAGGTCAGAGGAAACACTACTTCAGATCAGCCCTAGCCTGTTGCATGTGTAGGATGAGAAATCATTTAAATTGCTACTTTCTGAAGAGTTTCTTTTCGACATCTTCTGTACATCACCAGCAGTTAACTTTTCCTGAAAGTTCATGTGGAAACCAAAAGCATAACTATGCACAGATGGACCTGAAAGCTTCCAGTCTTTGTTGTGATCTTGATGGAGATAATAGGAGCACTATATTCAAAGAAAAGAGTCTTGATCTGCATCTCCCCAGGCCAAAGCTCTTTGTACACAAAGAAAAGGACAAGGAGAGCACATCATTCAGCAAACTGAAAATACAGAGGAATCTGAATCATCTGAGACAAAAACATATATTTCCTTTCTCCACATTTAAAATACAAAGCTGCCTAATGATTAAACATTACCCTGGAAAGAGCAGGAACAAGTTCAAAACAAACAATTCCCTGCCAGTTACATTTTCATTAAATCAAAATATTTGTCTCCAAACAAGTTGCATCACAAGATCTTGCAGGTCAGTCCTGCAGACTAACACAAATGCAGGCCTAGCTCTTAAAACCTCAGTTATCATTACTTAGGATTATAAATTTAGCAGCTGAGATGAGCAAGGTGAGAAGGATGCTGTAACAAAGAAAAGACACTGACATTCACACGCACACTGTTGGCTACTTCAGAGATTTAAAAAAACCCGAACTATTCCCCACAACACCTCCCTTCCAAAAACCCATCCTTTCGATCACCCAGAGTGTGGGGAGAAGCAGCCAAGTCCTTTGTTAAGGAACCGTGCTCCCAATGGCAAGGCATACGGCCCTGGAAGGTGAAGCCGGAGCCGTTCCCATGGGACAGCCCCGAAGGGACGCTGTCCTGTACCTGCGGTGAGGACCTGCCCCAGGATCACCTCGGACACCTCCTCGGGGGCCAGCTCGGCGCGGCGCAGCACCTCCCGGATGGCGGCGGCGCCCAGCTCGTGCGCGGGCAGCGACGACAGCCCGCCGTTGAAGGAGCCTGGATGGGGACACAGGGGGAGAGCTCAGCCCCGGGACACCCGCCCGGCCCCGCCGCGACCCTCCGCCGCCCGCCGCCGCCTCTCACCCACGGCGGTCCTGGCGGCCGACACGAACACGACGGGATCCGCGCTCATGGCGGCGGCGGCGGCGGCAGCGGCAGCGGTGGGCACGGAGCGGAACGGAGCAGCGGGAGCCCGAGCGGAGCGGCGGCCGGGCCGGAGCGAAAGCGGAGTCGGCGGCGGTCCCGCCCCTCGCCGCCGGGGCGGGGCGGCAGCACGGAGCCCGGGCACGGGATTCGCCGCCGGACACCGGAGCGCAGCGCGGGGGCCGGGCGGGCGGTGGCGTGGTCGGGCCGCGCCCACGGGCGATCGATGGGGCGGCCTCGGCCGATTCCTTGCCAGCCCCTTCCCTTCCTTCCCCTTCCCCTCCCTTCCCGGGACAGAGGAGCGGCTCTGCCCGGTATACCGGGGCTGCCGGGCTCCGGCGCTTCCCCGAGCCCCCCGCTCGCACACCCGGTGCCTGCGCAGCGCCGGCTGCCAGCTCCCGCTGGATTATTTATTTACAAAATAAAGCGCGCGGGTCAAGTGCTACCTTGTCATATTGTGGCTTTAAGGACAGTTTGTTTATTTCATGGCGGCCTTTCTTGGGATCTGAGTGAGCAGGGAGAAAAGAATAATAATCTGAGTAACACTATACAAAACTGCCGATCGCTGGTTTGATCTGCTCAGCAACTGATGTGCAGAGATTGCCAACACCCTTTTAATATTTTTAATATTTTAATATTTAAATTCATGATTTAACACATTAATATTAAAATATTAGAATATTTTAAATATGTTAAATATTTTAATATTTTTCCTAATTTCAGCAGAAGCCTGACATATATTTATATTTATATTTATATTTATATTTATATTTATATTTATATTTATATTTATATTTATATTTATATTTATATTTATATTTATATTTATATTTATATTTATATTGCTCCGCTGCTGGCCCAGAAGCTGTTCCTGCCTGACCTGACGAAAGAGGCAAGCAGGGGGCTGTTCCCAGGCCGTTCCGTGGGAAGCGATGCTGCAAGGGGAAAGGCGAGGTAGTCTGGAACGACGCAGGAGCTGGAAGGAGAGGAGGCGGCCGCAGCAGTGGCCGCAACCCACAGCCAGACGGGCAGGCAGGGATGTTTCTCTGGCAGGCAGGAATGTTTCTCTGCGGGGAATGTAGGTGGGAAGCCTAGAGATGCGAGGTGGGAAGCAATGATATTAAGATATCTGTAGGAAGAAAGGATAGAATAAAGGGAGGAAGCAAGAAAGTAAGTTAAAGTAACAACAGTGACAACTAACAACAGTAACAACTAACAACAGTTAAAAAAAATTTACACGGGCTGAAATAACTGGTCTATTGCACAGCCTTGAACTTCAGTCCTTACTCCTTCTATCCTCATTCATGGGTACCCAGCCTAAGACACATGCCAGCCAAAGCACTGCATTGAATTTGCATCTGAAGTCCAAGAAGATGGTTAGAAAATGTGCTGTTGCTCCTACCTTAGCTATGAAGTTGGAAGACTTTTTTTCTATCCAGGTAGTAAAATTCTGTAGGTTTTCACAGAGAGAACAAAAGTACAAATTAAGTCCTAAAAAAAGCACACAGCATGTGATGACAAACACTGACAAACATAAATGTGGTTATATATGCAGTGAATGCACCAGTACACCTGTGCTCACATCCTGCATGTTGGCTAATCTGAATTTGGCAGATTAAATCTGCATCCACAAAATGCATCTGTACTTTCTGTGAGGGTACAACGAGCAAAAGGAGCACTACAATCCCTGAGTTGGAGTCTTCTGACTCCTATCAGCCTCTATTCTTGCTTTAAAATGTAAAAAACTATAGCATTACGAGACAGGGAAAAAATCCTACTTCAGCTATGGAAAGCAAGATTGGCCTAGATTTCACCAATAACTCTGCTAAATCATGCTGCAGGACTCCAACACTCAAAATGCATTCCTCCTTTTAGGTATTTTGGTCTTTGTGAAGGATAAGGCCAAAGCAGAAAACCATGTGTTCTTCAGTTACTTTGGGGTTTCCAGCTTTCAGCAAGAGATTAATCCCCCTCAGGTGTCTTCAGGAAAGGAAATTGCTGGAAAATCTAGGCAGCTAAATGCTTAGGCAGACTGATGTACCAGACTCCTAAGATGATGCATTAAAGGATGTGTTAATTGGCAACATGCATGCAGCACTGCTGTTCTTTAATGGTGCTGTGCACTCAGAGCAGCCGATAACACTGACAAAAATGTGAGATTAAATCTGGAGGGGAAAAACATGTTTTGTGTCTTTTCAAAAGGCTATCACTAAGCAAGTAGTAGAACTAACATAAAAGCAAAAGTTAGGACTCTAGGATATTAAGAAATACAGTGATTGTTTTAGAAAAATATTGTACAATTCCTGAGCAAACCTGCATGACTGAATATAGTCCCTGCACATTTTCAAAATTCAGTAGAGAGTGAGTAACACAGACATATGAGGGCAGCACCAAGTAACGTTTATCAACTGTACCATATACCAAAATGTCATTCTTAATGCAACATTTGACTGATTACAACTTAAGGCCATCAATGGAAATACAAAGTCAATAATGTGAGATGAGCTCAGATTAAATGTCAGCAGGTGTTCACAGTCCACAACTGACACTACACATGAAGTAACCCTCATGAACAAGATTCTGTTGATTTTAAAACTTTACAAATATTGAATGGAACATAAAGTGAGGCTTCATCCCCTTCCCTCTCCACAGTTCACTAGCAGACAGAAAAAGTTCAAATATGAAGCAGCCTTAGGGCCTTGAGGCCAGCACACCCCAGCGAGCTGACCTGCTGCACCTTTGCTCTCAGCCCCAAACAGCAGAAGAGTTTTGCAGCTCAGCATTAGTGACAAACCAGGCTGTGAGGCTGGAGCACCCCAAAACAACAGAGATGAATTTTATCCTGGTATGTCTATCAGGTTTGCAGTATTCTATTAACTCTGCTTGGGTGGTGTCCAGGGTTGATATCCAAATGGACAAAAGGGGCATGTAACATAGCGAAATAATGTAGCAACCACACAAAGGCAAATAATTATGAAACACGCATGGTACAGATCAAAGTTAAGTTATTTAAATGCAGAAAAACCACTTCTGAATGGGAGTAGGCAGCTGTGCTTTTAAATTCAATGTAGTTAATGAGCAGCATAATACTCAATAACAAACTACTGCCTTATGCTGGTACATTTTGTCGTTTCTCAGAAAACTAAACTCTGAGAAATGAAGTAATCGATTCAGAACAGAAATCTTACCTGTACCAGTTGCACAAAGTTTATTTACTACTTTGCTATGAACACAATCAAATGGACAAGTGCCTTTGGTTAATACTCAAGGATTTTTGCATTTTCATTTGCTAGTGGTGGCTCCGTTTTATTAGAAATAGACAAAAAGTTAGAGGATTTCAGTGTTCACTGATTTACTCTCCTGCTAAATGACTTTTTTCTAAATCTGACCTTTTAAAAAATCAGTATTGTTACCAAAATCTGAAGCCTTCAATTTTTTTTCCTTTAATCTGACATTTGGTCAATGAATATTCACAAAAACAGGTTTGTTGGGAATGTGATTTTAATAAAAACTAAGCTGCACCTCTTAAAGGGAAAAAAACCCAAACAAAATCCAATTACTTTAATAAATCTCAATATGAGATAATTCTATTTTTTAAAATAGATTTCAAAACTTTCCTGTAATAGCAAATTCTCTAGTCTATTAAGTCTTATACACAAATATTGGTACTAATATCTGCTATAGGAACTCGGGCTTCCTGGATGCCTTTAGTACTTCAAGACCTTTCTTCATTGATATAAAGACAATTCATTCTTTTTCCAGGTCTTCTTAGCAGGGGACTGACATTCAGTTGTTTACGAGCAGATTCAGCACAGAAGGCCTGTTTTAAAAACAGACAGACACACTGTTTCCCAGTGAGGTAAAGAGCTACATTTTCTAAAATTTCTCAATCTCCCACCTGACTGACAGGGTCATTGGAAATCAAGGGAACGAAATGTCCTTGGCTGTGTTAAAACCAATCTGTGTTTTCCTTGAATCCATTTTTGTAAGGGAATGTTTGTAATCTAATTGGTGCTTAATTAAAAAATGTAGTCTTCCCCTCAGTCAGGAAAACATTTGCACTACTAAAACTATCTTGACCTTTCTATGGTTAAAAAAAAAAAGTATAGTAAACACCTGGGCTTATATCCTTAGCAACTATATGCACACCTGTACTCCAAATGCAAGCTGGCAGTATTCATCAAGCACCCCCAAAAATGAATTTAACTTGAGTCATAATTTGGTTGTAATTGTATCTGGATGGATTATCAGTCAGGGGATGTCTTCAGGAGAGGCTCTGGAGTTCACTCACTCTCTCTCTATATAAATTGCTGTTAAATAAAAAGTAATTATTGCAAGAGCTTTCTGAAGAAGTTTATTTACTTCTTGCTATAAAGATGTAAGCAAAATAGGTGATAATTCCACTAAGACCCATAAAAGCATGTTAGCAGGGGATATAAAGACAGCATTAAGCCTGCAGCCTCACATTCAGGAAACTTCTCTAAAAGAGAGAGTTCTCTGATGTCAAATTTGGCCTTTCTGCAGCCTAGATCTTTACCTAGTAGTTACCTGAAGGACCTCTCTGTATCCCTTTCCTCTCAGTGCAATCCACAGATTTTATCTTTCTCCCACACCTGTAGGCTGCAGCAGCCTTTTCCAGTGCTCCTGAGAGCTCATTCTCTGCTGCAGATGTACCAGGGGTTTGCCTTGCTCCATCTCCTGTCCTTGCAAGTCAAGGACAGCCTTTGCTATAGCCCACTGGCCTTTCTTCTGTTCCTGGTATTTCAAGGTCCTTTAAAACGCCAAGAGTATGTACAGTACTCCCAACTTTTTTTTTAACTTTTGAAAAAGGCTTTATGTCATTTTCCCCCTAATTCCTCATTTTCCTGACCTACAGACTAATTTTTTTTACAAGTGTTTTACAGTAGGAAGCTTTTCCCTCAGAGCCTGCCTTCCCCAGGGACAAATAGCATCCCTCAGAGCTGGGAAACATTGTATTATTGTGTTGGTCCACACGGCTTCCGTGTGAAACCAAGGGGTGGAACAGAAACCCAGAACTGAGCCAGTAAAACCAAGGAGGAGCCATCCAGTTAATGGACAATTAAGTTAATGAGGAACACACCATCATTCAAGGAACCTAAAACCCACTGAACTCTGCTGCCCACTCATTCATAATCTGGTTCCTATTCCATTTTATCATTACAGGTGAATCAACATATGAATTTGACTTCTGTGTTGATGCTTGGACAGATCAGGACATGCCCTCTCATCCAAACACCAATGCTGCCACTGGGGGTTATGACAGCACCTATTACCTGGAAAGCTAATTTACTCCAGTTACCACACTGTAGACACAACCCAAGGCGGGTGTTGACACGTTTGTTCCAGCAGCACTAAAAAGTCCCAGGTAAGTTCTCCCTGTGTAAGAGATGCGCAAACAGAACAAAAGAGTATTTCAGTTAGATGTTCTCTTCCCAAAAGTATCAGAGGACAGGTTACCAAATTGTTGCCCTTATTCCCCTAAACAAAAATTGTAGGTGTAGCCGGATAATACACTTACCAACTTGAAAGTACAGAAGGAAGGCAGCCCGGAATATTAAGCTCTGGAGGATGATTCCACTTATCTCTACATGTCCCTGGCTGCCTGCCTCTTGTTCAGCTAGCACATTTCCCACAAATGTAATCTACACTTGTAAAGATAAATTTAAAATAACTAGGTGCTGACAAGCGGTAAAAAACGCAGGATTACTTTCTACATGCTCATGAACACAAACAATTGTGGAAGGTTTACCATCCCACACCTTAAAGGGTATCTGAGCTAGACCCTTTATCTGTACTACCGGGAAGACACAAAGGAGTTTTGGTTTCTGAACATAACAAAAAGTAGCCAAACTCTAGACAAAGTACTGGGAGATCTTGAGTTTAAATCACCACTGATACACAGAACACGTTAGGTATGTTATACACAGAATAAAAGAAGCCCTGAGCATACGTCTGCACCTATTTTATGTTTCAGCTTCTTCTCCTGCTTGGTTTATATGCATTTTTAGTATTGTAATGGTTACATTTGCTCAAGGAAATCAAGTCAATTTGCTACATTAATGTTTTTGTTAAGGCCAACTCTAATGTTCATCTCTCATGCTGCCATATCCTGGGATAGCTTCATCTGTTAATTGGTATCTTGAATGCTTAAAACAAATATCTGCAAGAAAAGCAGGAGCAGGTAACCGTACAGTAATCACAGTGCATCTTTTTTCACTTTTAAATGAGGTAAGATTTCAAAGACATCTATTCAGGTCCTTTCTCTTTGTGGTCACCTTACCACCCTACCTCGGGTAGCTACATCAATTCATTTGCAGGGCGGTTTTTAAACATTTTAAGTTCTCACTGAAAATTCTGTGTATTCATATATACACATACATGTGGATGTGGGACCACGTGCATTGGGTTCTATTCTGTAGTGATTATATTGTTTCTGCTACCATGAAGAGTCAGGAGAGATTTCTGGAGCACCTTCAGCACTGTCACAGTGAGTGACAATCAATTTCATCTGTGCAACCCAGGTGACAGACTAATTTAGCCTGCAGCAGCTGTTCGACTTTGCCGACAAAAGGCACAAGTATTTACCCAACAGCACAGCCTGCGAAATCACGACAGTAAGAAGGATAAACTTTATTTTAAAGCACCAGCTCACTGCTAGACCTCAACGAAGGGCAAACTTTATCGGTTTTTATTCCCCAACGCGAGAACTGATGTTTCACTTCTTTGGAAGCAGCTGAAATTAAAGTCCTGTATCTTTCATCAGTGGCCGAGCACACTGACTCGCACAGCCGGCGGGCAGGCAGCCCAGGCAGCTACGCCGAGCAGCCCGGCACCCATCTTGCGTTTTATTTACTGCTGCGCGTAGTTTTCCTTCCCAGAGCTCCCATCTTCTCCGGCAGCCTTCCGGGAAGGCGCCCAGGGCTCCCCCAGGAGGCGCCGGCTCCCGCTCCCCTCAGCCGCTTTGGCGGGAGACGGGCGCCGCTCGCCCCGTCCCGCCGGACAGCGGCGCCCCCCGCCGGCAGGAGGCCGCGCGGCACCCCACGGACACGAGCGCTGCGCGGCCCGTTCGGCTGACACGGTTTAAATCGGCGCTCTAATAACCCGCGGGAGCCGCTTCTTCCCGGGAGCGGCGATCCCCCGCAGCAGCCGCCCCGCAGGCGGGCCGAGGTACCCGGGCCGAGGTACCCGGGCCGCGGCCCTGCACCGCTGCGGAGCCGCTGCCGCCCCCCCACGCCGGGTGCGCGCGCAGCCGCCGGTCGCGGGGCGGGGCGGGCGCTCATTTCCTCCCTGGGCGCCATTTTGTAGCGCAGAGAACCCGCAAATAAAGAGCGGGCGGGAGCGGCGTGCGGGGGAGCTCGGGCAGGGGGAGGCGCGGCCGTCCTGGCTGCGGAGCTGGTGGCGGCGGAGGCGCCCGCGTAGCTGGTAGCGGCAGGCGTGGAGGTGGCGGGTTTCGCCCCTGCTCGATGTGAGGCGGAGCGCGGCCCAGGCAAGCGGCGTGCGAGGGGCGCGGGGCCTCCGCGCCGCAGGCGGGAGGTGAGTGACCGTGCGAGCGCTCCGCCCCAGCGGGACGGACGGACCGGGCAGCCCGGGGTGCCCGACCCCTGCGGCGCCTCCATCCCTCAGCTCGGGCGCGGGGGGGAAGAGCGGAAGCACTTAGAGCCATTTTGTACGAGGCCCCGGAGCCTGGCCTGGCAGCGCGGCTGGGATCCTCCCCCGGCCTTGGGCTGCCGCCGCGCCCCCGGGAGCCGCGTTCGGTGCTTCCCTGTGGGAGAGGAGCGAGGGCGGCGGGGCGGGCACTGCCTGGGCCGGGGGGCGGCCGCAGCAGCTGGGTCTGTCAAACACCTGCGGCTGCGGCCCTCGGAGGGGGGTGGGACTCCCGCGGTTGTTGCTGAGGCGAGTGTGAGGGCTGAGCAGTTACGGGGCTACTGTGAAGATTTTCTTTCTAAACGTCAGAGGGCTCCTTAGTACGAGGGAGACAAGGAGATACTGGAGGGGGTCCAGGGGAGGGCTACAGATACCATTTGGGGTCTGCAATGTTTCTGTTGCGAGGAGAGACTGCGTGAGCTGGGCCTGTTTACTCTATGGAAGAGAAGACTAAGAGGGGCTCTCATCAATACATACAAATATCCTAAAGGCGGGTGCTGTCTTAAAGTGAAGGGTGCCAGACTCTTTTCAGCGGTGCCCAGCGGCAGGACGAGGGTCAGTGGCCATAAACTAAGGCACGGGAAGTTTCACCTCTTTATGAGGAAGAACTTCTTTGCATTGAGGGCGGAAGAACAGGCTGCCGTGGTGGTGCATTCCCCCTGAACTCCCTTCCAGGCTGCAGTGTGAGCTGAGAAATTTTTGAGTAATCTCAAGCACGCTCATTCGGGACAGCTGCCCAGGCAGGTCACGGAATCTCCTTCTCTGGAGACATCCGGAACCACCTGGACACGTTCCTGTGTCATCTGCTCTAGGTGACCCTGCCTTGTTAGGGACAGGGCCTTCCAGCCCTAGCGATTCTGTAAATTATATGTTTGTATATATGTACACACGTACGTGCTTTGGGAGCTGGGAGCCCATACTGGGGTTTCCCTGTGGAACTCTTTCTAGGTATCATTAAAATAACTCTCAGTTTGTGTATAACAAGTAAAACCTCATACCTGATTCAATTACTTTTTGTTCGTTGAGGTTTTTAAAAAAGTTTTTAAATCCTGTGTTTTATAAACGTTGTAGGAAAAGCTGTGTGGGCTTCTATCAGAGTTATTAAAATTAAAATGTACTTTCCTTGTTTCACATTTTTTCTAATTGAAACTGCCATAGAAGCCTAAAACATTGAGTTTTTCTGAAAATTCTTTAACTGCCTGTTATTCTAAGTATGGAGTATGGTTTTGTGTTGCTTGTTGCCAGGAGCAGACATGCAGGAGTGGTGTGTGGCAGTCACTGTTTCTGCAAAATCATGCAAGTGCTTAGTTAGGATAGTACAGTTAAGCTGTTCATAATATAAATCACAAGTACAATTGTGTTAATTCCAGTCAGTTATGTAGGAATGTTGTTTACATTGACTCTTTATTGTAGAAAGTGACTCTTCATCATGTTCTTGCAAGATATTTCTGATATGGGTAGGAGAGAGATAATTTCTTCTAGAGGCGAGCCGAGTGAGAAGAAGCATCTCTTGATGTGCAGTGCTTGAGAAGTTACTGTATTATGTTAAAATATGTTAAAATAATGAACATTTCAGTGACAGTTGTGTCTGTAGCACCCAGATTCACCTGTTTGTTGACAGAAAACTGAGGAAAATCACCGTGACTGTTGCTGCAGCCGTCCTGGCGCTGCTGCTGTTTCTGAGAAACACGGAGCACAACGACAGCAGTATTCAGCAGTAATAAATGCTCAAGCTTCTGCTGAGTTACTGCAGCTTCCCAAAAAGCTGTTGCAGGGCAGTAGCAAGGTGAAATTTATATGTGTGGAAAGAGCATTAAGTGTTTATCTGTAGATATTATCAACCTAACTTTTCCAGAATAACCTATGGAATATTTTTAGCTAGTGTGTTTTTTATCATAGCAAGTAATAATAGGTGGCAGTAAGGACTAACTTCTGTAATGCAGGGGCCCATAACTTCAGTCATTTGTGCTCTTATCTGAAAGCAAGAGGTGGTTTTGTAAACAGTGATGTGCTGGGTGTAGAGTTAGAGTAGCCTGGTCTGGTGCTGGAATTCTGTGTGAGGGCTGGAGATGCAGTTTGACTGCCATTGCATTGGAGCATCAACCTTTGATTTCTTGTACTCTTGATTGTGACAGCAATTGTATGTTTATAATTGCCATATGCTGCAGCAGGGGTTACAAGCCAGATCTTTGGGGGAAATTCACGTTTTTTGGTACTTGTGTGCTTCTGTACTTTTTTGGGGAACACACACATAATGACGTGTGCACCATTTAATCAGTGTTAGGTGTAGTTGTGTGAGACATCTGAAAAGCATGTTTCTCTCTGTCAGGAACTTAACACTAGCTGAGATCTTCAAGACTACTTCCAAACTCCAAAGGAGTTAAAAGCTCTAAAAATCTTTGGAAAAATTACAGAGAGAGGGAAGGTAGGCAGCTTAAATACAGCGGTCACAAGCATTCCCTCTGTAATCTCAGGTTACTCTAAATGATTGAATTAGGCACTGGCAATTTGTATCAGCAGCCTCTTATGCTTGTATTTTCTATTTGAGGTATGTTTTTGGTAAAACAGTTTCAAATAAGGAGCTGCATGCAGAAGTTGAAGCAAAATACTTGAGTAACTTCGTGTTAGCAGGGGGGAAGGGGGTGGGAGTGAAGGGCACTTCTTAGTTTAGGGAAGCACTTAGTGTGTTACTAAGCCTAGCAACAGGAAGCTGCCCTTCATTAGTGAGATGCTTCTACTGAATGTTTTCTTTCTGTGGGTTCTAATGTCAGTATTTATTCTAGGAAGGGAGAGTGAGTGTTGGTTGTTTTGTTTGTTGTTAACCAGGCCCTTGTTTGGTAGGGTGCTGTGTAGTTGTCAGCAGTCTCACTTAGTGCGGGTTGAAAACTCTGCTTCATTGGAATGTGTTTGCCTTACTGACCAACAGTTTTAGGGTTTGGAAGAGTTAAATTGGTTCTTTGAGTATCACTGTGGAAATACTAAGATAATCCATAAAAATCATTGAGAAAATAGAATATCTACTCTTTGAGAGCATTGTTTCTTTAAAGCTCAGTGTTCACAGCTAAGGAGTTGGCACATCCTTTCCCTGGTACATGTGCAGTAGCTTTACAAGCTTGTCAACTCTTAGTATTATATGCAATTTTTCCACTGGAAAGCATATTGCAAAGATGCATGCCACCAGCAAACCCTGCATTTATTGCTACTTGAATGCCTGTAAGATTTAGGAACTCAGTATTTCTTACATAATCATAGTTGTAGAAAATACTGTGCATTACTCTTTAGAGATAAGGAAGCACGTCTTGTAACTCAGAGCGTTGCGAATATTTAACCTAGCGAAATGCAGCCCTTGTGCTCTGTGTGCACCAGAGGAATTCAGTTTGATGGCCTATCTAAGCTAGTTTGCATCCTGCCTTTCTTGAGAGTATTCACACGGGTTTTAAAATAACCGTACTTCCCATTTGTTTGAATCTTAAGAGAATAAGTACTTGTAAGAACATGTTGTAATGTTCACAAATTATTCTCTTTTATTCCAAAGAGGAGGAGCAGTAGTATAAATTGCTTTCCTCAGACCCTGATTATCCTGTACCTTGTAAAATACAATGTTTTGTAGATGTAGATGCATACTAAATGTCAGTTTGATACCAAGTTGGGTGGTTTTGATCAGTTAAATTGGAAGGATTGATTACTGATTGGCTTCTTAGATAGAAATAGAAAGTTTGAGAACTTTTAGAAAAAATGCAGCTGACTATATCTAGATTACCAGAGCAAACATGTCATAGTGTTATTTTGTACTCTGGTGCTGCCTTGTGCGGAACCAATATTTCAGTGGTGTAACACTGCAAACTAGAATAATTAAGGCTATAAGTTTCTGACTTGTTCAGTGTTCTGTTTACACTAAATAAAACTCCTCTTTTTCCTCTCCCTTCAGAGTTCACAATGACGAATGAAGAACCTCTCCCAAAGAAGGTATGTGTAAAATTACTTGTGACTTCACCCTTCCAGGTAATCAGGACAGCTTGATAAGTTATGCTTTTCTTTTTGCTTCATAGGTTCGCCTTAGTGAAGCAGATTTTAAGGTTTTACCTAGAGATGAGCTTATCCTAAGGTAATGTAAAAAGTCTTTTTTTCCATCTCAACATTTTTGTGAACTTTCTGTGGAAGATGTGTGAATTTACTCTTTCGTTGTCTTTCAGCATCCTTGTTCTGAAAAACAGTTTTATTTGTTTCATAATGTATGTCTTCTGTAAAGTTCTCCTTTTGCCTCAAATATTTGTAGTTTGGAAGGGAACACTTCTTCTCAAGAGGCAAAATCCTTAATAGTATTTTGTAGAACATGAGTACGAGTATTTTTTTTTCTTCACTCCTAATGATAGAAGATATAATTGCTTGCATTCCTTGATAGATAGCAAGCTATTTTAAACATCAGAAAAATGTCAACTCTTTACTTCTCCAGTACTTTTTTACGCTTTCTCAGTCCTTGCACTTGTCTTCTCAGCATGTTCAGATATTAACAGAAAAATGTTAAAATGAAGCTTTCATTGCCTAGAACTTTGATAAGAAAGAACCTGGCTGTCTTTTTAACTTTTTAGAAAGCTTAAGTGTCACAACAGGAACAATTATGGGGAATTCTGTTGCACGTACCATCTGTTTAAAGAAACCACCCCAGGCCACTTGTCTCTGTATGCCTGAATTTCCTGATTTGTAAGCCAGGAGCTATCCAAACCAGCCTTCTGTGAGGTGTCTGTTTATCTGCTGGAATAGTGGTAAACATTAGTTCTTGGCTTCTTAGTGTTATTAGGGTCTCAAGGTAAATTTTGCTGTTTTATAGAACAAAGACTAAATTGTGTGGAAACAAGGGCTAACATATGCAACACTTAGTGTACATGGTGATCAGCTGCTCTCCCTTCTGGGTAAACTGTCCTGCCAGCTCCTTTTGGGGTGACAGTTTTTTTCCAGGGAGTAAACGTTCTGGCTCCATATGTTTAAAACTAGTTTCTGTCTGCTTCTGAGTATCCAGTCTTTTGGGTTGTAAAGAAAAATGTATTTAAACAGTTAGAAAAATTGCTTCTTTCATAAATGGTTTTGGCCCTGTGATCCTTTTTATAGAAAACTCCTAAGTCTCCAAAGCTGTGCCCTTAACTTGGTGCTATAAAAGTAATGTGAGAGTACCAAAGCGTAGATTGTGTGCCACTTGCTTTCTGACTGGTAGTGTGAAAACAAGAGCAGGCTGTCAGTTGTAGTCAGTTTGTAACTTGCAGTCATTAGTTGCTACATAGAAGAGATGCGTTTCCAGCACATATTCAGGAGAGAATGTAATGGAATGCCCGCAAGGAGGTAATGTAGGTTAGCAGCTCACCTGTGTTGATGAAGAGGCAGAAGGCAATTTGCTAATGAAAGCTATGTTGCTATTGAATCATCTTCTTAGTGTGTAGAAAAACTAATATGCTCTCAAAAAGGGCACTTGATGGATTTAAGGAATATAACTGTTCAATATACTCATGTCAGTTTTTTTAATGTAAAATTAGGTTCTTTCTTTCTAGACTTGCTGTTTAGTAGGCCGTTTCAGTTTTACTTCTGGGAGATTGAAATCTCCTGAATTAACATAGAATTTTTAATGGTCAAATGGTGGAACTCCTTAGATCAGAGAAATCAGTTTAAGGGTTAAGTATGAATACTACTGCTCTCTTCTATAGAGCTTTGAGAGTTTGTTCATGCTGTTGCCATGCTCAGCTGAAGAGATGTAAAATTTTGTTGTTGCTTGAAGGAAGAGATCTTGTGATTTCATTTCCTTTTCCCAGTGATGTGGTCTTGCTTGCTGTTACAGATCTGATTCTCTGATGCTTTTTTAGACCCTTCAGAGTACTGTTGGAATTCACTAAATGGTCCAAATTACCTATAGGTAGATTTCATAGTTTCAATTCAAGTAGTGGTATAGGTTAGAGAGTTAAAATGGAGCAGTTGTGATGAGTCTAGCCTAAAATACATGTTAGGGAGAGAAGGTAATGGGGAGGAGGGAGCAGACACCTCCTATAGTGGTAAGCTATCAGATGAATTTTCTTTGTAATGTGCAGTTGTACCATCATGAGGAACGCACGTAGTTAGGTGCAGAGTACTACTTAAAAATCCCAAAAATACTGTGCTGTGAACTTTTTCATAAAGCATTTCATGCTAAACTTCACAGCAGACTTGATTTGCTACTGATTTGATGGTTTGTATAAAATGCAGTGCTGTTTTTAGGTGATGTTGTTTGACTGCGGATGAATTTCCTAAATAACGTGTTTTCAGAGAGTTGTTAAGCTGTTTGGCTTATTGATGGTGGATGTAATCAGAGAGTGGTCTTACCCTGAATGAGCTGATACAGCTGCTTAACCTAGACTGCCATTTCTAGTGTTATGATACACTTCTGCTTGTCCTGTTCACTTGGTAACATATTTAATGTTGTATTTGTATTGCACTTTGTTACAGAATTTTGTTTGAATTGCTCTGCTATGAGAGTAAGATGCATATAGGGTACTTTACAAAGATAACAAAAATACGTAGTGTTTGATCCTAATGTTTGTCTAAAATACTGATTTTTAAGATGTTTTAAGTGTTGTAATACACAACTACCATTTTGTTCCTCTGAGATGCAAAGCAAATTTAACTATTTCCACAATTAAAAGCTCATTTTTTAAAACTGGAATTGTCTTTTGTGCAATTGTGTAATTCCTTCTTAACATTTTCTGATTATGGTATCAGTGTGTGCTCTGAAAGCTTAGGAATGACATGCCTTCATTTAATAAACAGAGCTTCAGAAATGTTTTTTCTTTTTATATCTGTGACAGGTGGAAACAATATGAAGCATACGTGCAAGCTCTGGAGGGCAAGTACACAGACCTTAATTGTAAGTTAGCTGGGTTTCAAAATGGTGCACGTTATCAGAATGTATAAAATAATATGTGTGCTTTCTAGAAGTAAGATATAATAATCTGTTATGTCTGTTACTTGTTAGGAAAACAGCCCTTGTTTTTTCTACTGCAAGTTTTCAGCCTCTCCCAGCTTTCTTACCAACTTCTTTTCCAGTTGCAAATTTCTCCCACCATGTAAAAAGTCTTTATTTTTCATCTGTAGGACACAGACTGCTGGGCAGGGGGAAGCTTCAAAGCATAACCCCATAAATAGGTGTACTTTCAGAACTTGACCATTAGAAAAAGAAACTCTGTCTACTGAAATACTCCAGCAATGTCTGTGCCTTTAGTAGTCTTACAGGATTATAAGGCTGGGAGGAGAAACAGTGTTTAGGGGTAAATGTCTAAAATGAGTCCCCAAGGATTGTTTGATCTGATTAGGCAAATTTGATTGTCATTCTTACATGGTAGTTAAAACTTGGTCTTTTGGAAGATAATGTGGGGAAAACATCCTACTCTGAAATGATAAAATATGAATACATTCTGGGAGTGACTGAACACCCAGTCCTAAGTCACTTTTAAAAGTTGTATTGCCAGTTAGGGATGGTATCTTTCGTGTTTTCCACTCACCTTTTCAGTCTAAATACTTAGAGCTGTAGTACCACTGAGTTTGAAGGGCATTTTTCTGTCAGTCCAAATGGATGTCCTCTCTTTTGCTGTTGTTACCTCCTTCTTCTACTGCTGTCTCATAATATTTTGTAGAGAATAAAATAGAGCTCATGGAAACTGGTGGTTCCATTCACATCTCAAACTGTCTAAACATAGATAAATAAGTTGTTTCAACATTCCTGGTTTCTTGATTTTAAAACAACTCATTAACACTGACTACTATGGCCTGTACTATCTGCAAGGATTTATTTAGAAATCATTGTCCTGAGGCAATTTGATGCTCAGGTTATATTTACCACTGATTATTCTCCAGAAATTAGGAAAAAATGAAAATTTAAATTTTTCAAGTTTTTAATTGTGTTACATATGGCAAGTAGAGTGAATGTACACAGTTGGTATTGAGCTGCCTGCATGTTTTTGTTTGAGTAATTTGGAAATGTGCTGCATTCTCTTGTATTTCTTATATAATTTTTCATAAATGTCCGTGGATCAGAATTCTAGTTGGAATAGAATATTCTTGAATGTCTTACTGTTTGCTGCTGGAGTATTGAGGCCAGTTTGAGGATTGCCCATAAACAGCAGTGTTTTACAGACTGCAGATTGATTTTTGCAGCACAAAGTGATTTCCTATACAGACATGGAAACATCTTGAAAGTTTTAGTAAGTCTTAAAGGAGGACCAGGAATATGGCTTTAAAGCCAGCTGTTGTTAAGCTTTCCCAATACTTAATGACATTTTGTTTTTTGTTTATGCTAGTTATAAACATGCCTGCAAAAAGTGTAACTGTTTATGAAATTGGTTTTTAGATTCTTTTAGCTGTCTTTTTAAAACTTCCTATGAGAGGGTACTATAAAACTTGCTTTCTCTGTTGTTGCTTGTGTTAGCTAATGATGTGACGGGGCTGAGAGAATCTGAAGAGAAGTTGAAACAGCAACAGCAAGAGTCTGCCCGAAGAGAAAATATTCTGGTGATGAGGCTGGCAACTAAGGAACAGGAGATGCAAGAGTGTACTGTGAGTATTCAGAAAGGATAAATGTGTTCAAACTGTTGTAGCAACATCAGCTGTTGAGCCAGTACCTACGAGCTGTGCAATGTTTTTTGTGTATCTACACCATCACATTTTCTGTGTTTTAAGGCACAGCAGGGTAGTTTAATTGAATGAGTAAAGATCACTTCTTAAAAGTTTGGGTTTTTTTTTTTAATACTAGTTATTGCTATTGATTTTCAACAGCAGTTGTGATTGAAGCTTGGTTTGCTTCAAACAAAGCTAATTCTTGCATGTGCCATGCTTACTCTTTTCTAGCATTTATCTGCAGAGCCTATCTACAAAAATCTTACTTCTGAGTATCATTAGAGTCAGGAACAAATGAAAACATAAGGATATGATTGTGTTTGTTTGGTTTCATTTAGGAGGTTTTAGGCTGACACATTGCCTTTGGCTAACAGTGTAAGGCTGTTTGTAAGCCTCTGTCTTCTTGGCTGGATAGATGAAGTTGCTACTGACTTATTTAAAGTTCTTTTGCAATTTGGCAGATCTGCTTAATTTCTACTGTTCTGAATATGTATTTTGTTGATCTTTGTTTCTTGCTCCTTCATTTCTGGCCATTTTCTGTGTCTTTTACATCTGTGTTTAGTTTTGGTTTCTTGGAAACTATCTCATATTGGATTACTTTCTTAACATAATTTTCATTCTGCTTGAATCTGGCAGCTTCTGAGAGGAATGTAAAAAGCTTATTGCTAGTTTTAGTAATATACTCTTTAGATCTTCTCTTATGAAAAGTACAAGCTCTGTGCAAAACTAATAACTAATGTTGTAGTTTTCCTTTGCTTTTTAAGTTTTCCTTCCTTTTTTGCCTGAAGTTTTTCAGAGCAGTCAGGTATAGTAGTGTGACTGAACTCTGTACACAGTATTTTCACTGTTGTTAAGACCATAAGATCACTTTAGTTCACAGTGTTATAAACAAGGAAGAAATAAAGGGGATTAAGCTTACTTTGCAGTGGCAAAAAATGAAGCCCAGAATCATTGAGGTTGGAAGAGACTGGCAGTTTCTAGTCCAGCCTGCCTGTTCACACCAGGTCAGTCAGGCCAGGTTACTCAGGACTGCACACTATTTTAAGCATCTCCTGAAATGGAGAGAAATGCAAAAGTCTTTGACCTGTGCCAGTGTTGAACCACTGATGCAGCAGAATGTGTGTTCTTATGTTTAAGTGGAACTTCACATGTTTCAGCTTGTGCCCATCACCTTCTGTGCTTTCAGTGGGCACTGTTGGCTTTGCTTTCTTTACTCCCCATCAGGTATTTATGGGCATTGCTAGCATCTCCAGACTGAGCAGCCCTAACACTCTCAGCCTCTGCTTGTGTGTCACATGCTCCAACCCCTTAATCAGCCTCACAGCCCTTCATTGGCCTCACCCTGGTATGTCTGTGTCTCCCTTGTACTGGGGTGCCCCGATCTGGACCCAGTACCCCAGATCTCTCACCAGTGTCAAGTGAGAGGAAGGATCACCCCCCTCAGCCTGTTGGCAGCACTCTGCTAATGCAGCCCAGGATGCCAGTGAAGATCTGTTCTGGTACAGGACTGCAATGCTTCCCTAGCTGTAAGGCTACTGTATTGGTCCTGCTTCACTTGTGCAGTTGTACTGATAAATTCTGCTATGTGGAACAGCAGTAATAATAGGTTTTTTTCTTTTGAACTTCTTAGCATATAGCTAAAACAGTAAATACTAAAAATAAATAAAACGAAATGCAAGTTTTTCACCAAAACTAAATTTGTGTGTGCTATATTTGCCTTTGTTCCTTCCTTGAAGTTATAAACTTCAAGTATTTAATGCTTTGAATTTGACTGTCATGAATGATTTGAATATCATGAAGACTATAGGGGTTTTGGCTGCACTTTGTTAGATGTTTATAGCTGCATAATTGTTCCAGAACATCTGTTTAGAAGAACTCCTGAAGAGCTTTTATTATCAGTGTACTTAAAAAAAAAGTTTGCTAACAACCTACCAAAAAGAAACAAAAAACAGACGCATGCCCACACACTCGGGTGGTTTATATTTCTCCTGCTCTTGACTCAAGAATAACACTGAGGATATAATCTCCACAGCACATGGTGGTGGGAAGATGCATCCTTGAAGAAGAGGTGTAAAATGGGTACCCTGGAGGTGTATAATGGAGACATGGTCACGTTTAGGTATTTTCAAGTTTAAAAATGCACATAGTTTCAGGAAGGTCTGAAGGACTGCTTTCCTTCGTATTACTAGAGAGTATTTTTTCCACTACAGTAGCAGCAGAAAAATGTCATGTTGGATAAGATGCAAAGTGAAGCCACAGGTTGCTAAATCATTTAATAAGCTATTAATCATGTGATGTTACTTGACATGTCTGATTTTAATCCATAAAATAAATTTTCCATATTTTTATTATAGTTAACAATTGTTTTATAATCTAAAAATGCACCATTAACATTTATATTAACATTTAATGTTAGTGGTAAAATATACCACTAATATTTATATGTAAGTCTTCAGTGTTTCCTGTCACATTGTAATTAGACTGAGCTTTTATGGTGTCTAGTTTCTTGAAAATCTGCAGATGTGTTTTTGGGACATTTTATTTTTACAGACTTACCACATTCAAATTTTAATGGCTAAAAACTTAATACCATACCATGTTCAACTGCTAGTAGTTGGCAAAGACTGAGTTTTCTGATCACTTGTGTAGAACACCTTGCTTACTGAAGTACACCAGCTCTGTTTTAAAGCAGAGTGTGATGAGCTCTATTTTGGTGTTATAATTTTCACCCTTTTTAAAAATAGTAGCTTTTTAGTGTGTTTTCAGCTTATGAAAGTCACCAGTTGTCATCTTAAAGTGTAGGTGTGCATGTCAGAGTAGCAGAATCAATGCCCTTATTCTGTGTCAGTGCTGTTTCTGAAGAAAGAAAATGGGAGGGGGTTGCATAGCTCCATTCTCTCTAATGCTCTGTGCTGAGTCTGGCAGGAGAATATATGGATTTCTTCAGAGCCAGCAGCTTAGTAAAAGTCTGTGGCAGGTGCTGCAAAGTTACTCTGTGGTTTTAGAGTCACTAAGGGCTACTTTGAAGTACAGGTGTTTCACATCCTGTGTGCCCTGTTGTCAGCAGCAGCCTCGAGCGACCTTCCCCCAGCAGGAACTGCCCTCTAGAAGAGGTTGCTGCTCTTGGGGAGCAGTATTGGCTGTGGTTTCTACATAAAGCTTTATTTCTGGCACAAGTGGTGGTCAGGTTAATGCCACTTCAGGGAAAGGCCTTAACCTCTTTCCAGGCTACTGCACAGTCACTGAGAGTCAGTGGGTAGACATTTGGAAATACTTGCTGCTCAGATATACTTTTCATGGAACAGATAACGATGAGTGGAACTCTCTGTGGGTGCAGTTGGACTGTAGCACTAGGTAGTCATCACCCCTGTGGTTTACGTTACAGCTCTGTTTTTTCTCTTCTTAGTTGTGTGCTTTATTCCTTCCTTATAAGAAGGATATACAGTTGATCTGACTTTGGTTGCTTATGCTTTCTCTCAGGCACCTGTGATCTGTTTTGTAAATTTGTTATGTTTAGAGTGTCTGTTTTTTTTTTAGCTATCTTTGGATGATTTCAGCTGAAAGCATGCAACTGTTTCCAAGAATGTGAGAACTAGGGGGATTGAAAATGTTATTGTCTGTCTTTAACAAAATAATAAAAATCCACATGAACAAAACCTCACACAGCCCTATAAATAGACTGCTTTCAGTGCTCTCCTGCCTTGGGTTGGAACGGAGAGAAAGCTGTAATGCTTAATGTAAAGCAAGATTTTTTATTATCTTTGTGAAAATTACCTCTACTTGTCCATCTGATAGGCTTTTGAAAAATACCAGCTGGTGTGTGCTTTCATGTTTGGGAACGTGAAGAGTCTGTAGGCATTTCAGGTGTTAAAGTGGGCATTCCCTGGGGTCTAGCATTGAATGTGGCTATTCCTGTATGTACGGCTATAGCTTGAGGTTGGGCCTGACTGTAGGCAAACTCTCCTGCTCCCTAACCCTTGCTACCTGGAATATCAGTGGGAGGTGACTCATACCAGAAAGTGATTAGAGGGAGCAAGAATGTGAGGTTTGGACCGGCTAAGCAGGAAGACAAACGTTGGGAGCAGGTCATACTTGGGAGGAGGAGGTTGTTAGGTCTTCATGGATGAAGAGCCTGACAGATGAGAACTCTGGAGTTAACAACTGGAGAAAACACTTGTGGAGGAATTGAGAAAATTTAAGTTGGAAAAAGTGGAGGGAAAGAATGGTCTTTGAGGTTTGGGGAGGGAATGAGCAAGGATTGTTAAGCTTAAGTAAGTTTGTTTTACATGACTGCTTTAGAAATGATGGTTGAGCTGAAGTCCTGTGCAGGTGCCATCTGCTGGGCTCAGGAGTGTGAGCTGGAGAGACCCCAATGAGATTGTTAAATAACTGGCATTGCACAGCATTGGCCGGGTCCTCTGGAGTGTTTAAGTGCATTTCTGGTGTGACTGAGGAGCAGCAGCCAATTCTGTGTGCTAGTGATCCAGGCAATCTGTTACAGTTTTTAGATTTACGGTGTAAGAGGGAGGATTCT
Organism: Melospiza georgiana; assembly: GCF_028018845.1. Lineage (NCBI taxonomy): Eukaryota > Metazoa > Chordata > Aves > Passeriformes > Passerellidae > Melospiza > Melospiza georgiana. The sequence continues at coordinate 70,221,101 of NC_080432.1, read as the reverse complement.
GGGCCTTGGTAAGACCAGGAGCGTGGCCTTTCTCCCCCCCAGGTAGTGATGTCTCTGTAAAAATGGATTGGGAACAATGTTGCTGTATCATGATTATATATCTGAAATATGTTGCCAGTGAAGTTGTCCATTTTACTGTCTACTAGCTCTAGCCATCACAAAGAATTGACAGGTTGTTGAAATACTTCAGTAGCAGAAGAATCAAATAATTGAGTGGATAGGAAATATAAATCAATAACAATGAATAAAATTTACCTTTATTCAGTGAGCAGTATATTTGCATTCAGTAAGGCAAAGGCCCGAGAGGTAAAATGCCATCCAAGAAATGTTAGCATAACTTAATCTGATTTTCCTTTTTCTAGGTGCATTACCCACATTGTATGTAGATTCTTTATTTCCTTAAAATATTTATATGCAGTGCTTTATTCCCTTTATATTTCTTTCTGCATATATAGAACTTTGTCTATTTAAAGTGTGATGATTTCAATTTTAAGTAGCTAAGTATTTTTATTTTTATAATAACAAATTAATGTGTCCAAGGAAAGACTTCTGTTATTCCACCTTTGAAACCACTTGAAGTAAAATCTAGGAAATTTTACTATTTAACAATACATAAATTAAAACATGTTACACTCAATTTAGAAGTGACTGAGGTTGCTACTGCACATTGAATGTATGTAGGACTTGTGTACTTCCTCTTCACCACTGCTGTGTGAAGACCCCATGAGAGTAGCTGCCTGTACAGGAACATGGTTGAGCTGTCAGTGCTGCTGGCTGTGCTGTGTGTCCCAAGGGAAGGAGAGAGTGCAGGGAGACTCTTCCCCTTTAGGGTCTGTCAGTTAAACTCTCTTGCTCTCAAGTCTGCAGGACTGCCTGCATGGGAAGCAAACCATCTGGCTTTCAATGTATGCCTTTTAACAGTGTGTGGTTCTGTTCACCTCTTGCTGATGAAGAAATGTGTGTGATACAGGGGGCATCATAAATTGAATTTAGGAATCAACACATTCTGTGCAGGCTTACGCAGTATTGGTGATTACCAGGGTTCCAAATGTGTACATTTCATACAATTTTAGATATGTCTGTTGTGATGGGATTAAAATTGAAGAAACTTTTAAAGTTAATCCTATTTATTTACATTTGTTTTGAACAATAAATACTATATTTAAAAGGAAACCTCTCAGTTACTACTTCTGAAATTTTGACTATTGCTAGTGTTTCAAACATATAAAATTGCAACTCCTTTGGCTTAGTTTTTTTCAAAGAGAATAAAATCCAACCAAAATCTGTTTTAATTGCTGTTAATATTTCTAAATTTTTGTTTTAGAGATACTCACTCTTGCATCATAAGTGACTACTGCAGTTGCAAAATCCCTTAGGTTCTAAAAAGCATTTTTATTTGCTTGTAAATATTTCTTGTCGATTTCTGCTGTAATGTTCCTTAGTAACTTCCACTGATCTTAAGTGGGAATTGACTATCTGCTTTAAGCAGGTAATTCTTTCCATATGCTCTTTGTTCCCCAGGAGTGCAGGGAGATAGAAAAGAAAGGGAGCATTCTAATGTTCCAGATATTGCTCTGACAAATGTAAATTGACATGTAGAAAATAATCTTGGGACCTGGAGGGGAGTCTGCCATGAAAGGTAAAGCATGGCAGGTGCTTAGGGTGGGGCCGTGGGTGAGCAGGCCCATGGACAAGGGTGCAAGGTGTGCACAAGTGGTTGTTATCCTGCGGTTTTCGGGTTACAGCGTGGGAGAGGGCAAGCTACCTTAGTGTGAACTTTGGAGTAACTATTGGTATTGAAAGGACTCATAGTTTTTATTTAATATTGTATGAATAACAGTCTTTTTTTCTTATTTTATGCAGAATCAGATTCAGTACCTCAAGCAAGTCCAGCAGCCTAGTGTTGCCCAACTGCGATCAACAATGGTAGACCCAGCCATCAACTTGTTTTTCCTAAAAATGAAAGGTGAACTGGAACAGACTAAAGACAAACTGGAACAAGCCCAAAATGAACTGAGTGCCTGGAAATTTACGCCTGATAGGTAAACAAAACAAATACTCCCCAGTCAAGACTTCCCTGACAGTCCCACTACGAGAATGCTATGGTGGGACAGCCAAGTACTCGTTTCCACACCAAGACTCAGACGTTTTGAGGCAAAAGCCACATTCTTATACTGTCCAGCTTGTAATGCTTAATGTAAAACTTACCAGATGAACCTTGTGTTTCAGCTTTTTTCTCCCCTTTGCTTCAGAGGCCTGACAACGTCGGACTATTCTGAAGAAATGGCCATCTTCGAAAAAATCTTTTCTAGAACATGTAGACATTTGCAAAATTGTTCTATTTGAAGAAAATAGAGGGAGAAACAGAAGTCTTAAGTCTGTGGCACACTGTGTCTACAGACAGTTTGGAGGAGAGAGAACCTAGAGATTATAAATCATGAATTGAACATGTAAAATTCCCAAAAAATGTAGAAGTGGAATATGCTTCGCTCATAACCTTGAGCCTAGTGACTTAGAGACACTGTAAGTCAGTTTTGCCAATAAGACTGTGGACTTCCTGCTTGTTCACTGAACTGCTGGGTCAAAACTCGATGAGGTGAATTTTGCATTAAAGAGTTTATTTGCTAACCAGTTTTGAATAGCCACAAGAGTGCTATTTGATATCACTACAGTGGTAGTGTACACATTTGACTGTTTAGCCTTTGGGCACTCTAGCACTTGATGCAGCCTTAAGTCACTGTTGCTAAATAATGAACTGTTTTCTGGATGGTTGGTAATACTGTGGACGCCTCAAAATTAGGACTGTACAAAACTGTACGTTCCATCTAAATGCAGCTTTAAAATTGTTTGAAGCAATATATATTTGATCACAACTAGCATGTATAAGAAAAACTGGTTGTGATAAGAATTTCACTGCATGTTTTCATGCAGAAATGAGACTTTTTTGATCTTCATTCTAAGAACTGATATCAAATGCTTAATACAGAAGGCACACGATGGCAACTGTCTTCAGTGTTGGTGGGGTGCTTTTATTCCGTTGTACACCTGGGGTTTTTTGTATTGTGCTTCTCTATAAAATGTGCCTTGAAATAGTTGTAATACATAGTTCAAGGAACACTTCTGGTTTTACTGTTGTATCGTGAAACTCCTGGGATGAACGAGAATTGAACAGGTTGTTATTTCTGCATTGTCTCGTTCGCTGAAAACAAAGTCAGTATTTTAACAAACCAAAAAACCTTAAATGCATGCATTTTCTTTGGTGGTTTCAGTGAAGGAGTTTTTGCTACTCTACTGATGCCTCTGTTCTGTCCTCCCAAGTTACTTGTAAGAGTAGCAATCTGGGACAGTTGGGAGTGCATGTCTAAGGTCTGTAAAGCAAAATGTAGATCTGGTGTAGCATTTGTGTTTGTTTCTTCCCATAGCAAAGAGAGTTCTATTTAGTAATCTGAGGTGTTGATTTTTCAAAACAGTTGGGCAGCGTTTTATGACTCAGTTTAAAAATTAGTTTTTAAATTAAAGAGCCATTCAGCTGTCACAGAAGGTGATGTATTCTAACAGTTTTGCTGACTTTTATTAAGATTCCATTACATAATTTTGACTTGGAAGTATCTTTAACTGTTTGTGCTTCAGATGATTAATATGGGATAAAAGACTAGTATACTTATGCAGGTTTTTTTTTTTTTTTTGCATGAGTAATGACTTAACACCAAAAGAAAAATCCACAGAAAAACTTTACCTTTTAAAAAGTGATATATCTGGAATGATTTTGCTATAGCAGTATCTATGCATAATTTTATTGATCTAGCATCAAAACAGAGGTAAGACTTACATTAATAAAATGTTAATGTGTTACCAAGACACTTGTAAAGCTCACTGCGGTGTGTTGAAGGAGGCATGCCATGCAGATTGTTTGTTTCTAACTTGGAATTCAGAAATTTATTTAATACATGTAGGTACAGGTTGGTTGTTTTCCAAAGTCTTCAGGCTCTGAATGCGTGAGTACCACCGAGGAGAGACAAGTAACTTGCCTTTCAAACCCAAGTGTCAAAAGAAAATGCTGTTTCTTTAGCTACAACATCCCCTAATTTGCATAATATAATTTTAAGTCAGTGGTGTGAATGTGGATAACTCATACATGCAGTGGCAGGAATATAGAAAGTTAGTTATTTCCTGGTAAATATTTGAGGCTTTGTTAACTGGGTTAAGATTTTACTGGTTTTATTTCTTGAAAGGTGAAGAAATTGGCTGATGTAAAATATTTGTAGGGGTTTTTTCATTCTCTTTGCATCTTGGGCCTCCTCCCCCAATTGTTTTAATTGTCCATCCTTGTACACGACTACTCATTTCATGGCATCTGGCCTAGTTTTTGAAAGAAGCAATGGCCCTATTCAGATCTTAAACTGGTGTTCTCCAGGTGGTTAACACATTAACTGCAGCCCTAAGCAGAGCTAGCTCTGGACCTTAATGTAGGTAAAGCTGTGCAGCATAAACATTGCTGATGTCTGGAGGGGGAAATAAAAGACATGTAATCAAAGGAATGGCTATGCTAAGCCATTTTAACCATCATTAAGCAGAGTATAAGCTTGGAATAAAAATTAGTTGAAATGCCATTTTGCAGTAAGTGTAGTACAACAAAACTTTAGTCTTCTGAAATTTAACCATTTATATTCTTACAGGTTTTGTTGCATGTATGTTCAAGAGGATTTGTGAAAACAATGCTGAACTTAGTTTTACAGTTCATATGAATTATTTTAATAGTTACTGTATTTAATTTTCTTGAATGTGCTGTCTTTTTTGTAAATTGCAAGGGGTATTCTCTACTAGCTCAGAACATCTGGAAAAATTTTGATGAGAAGAAATAGCATTATAGGTAACTATGCAAATTTCTATACAGGTAATAAATATTTAACATTTTGGCAGGAGTTAACCTGAAGATATTAATGGGATTCTAAAATTGTCCCAATTCCAAGGTAACTGGTACTTGCTGATTCTGCCGTTGATGTTGGTTTGTGAAGAGAAAAGCATTCAATGACAAGCATTGTAAACTTTTTCTATTTGTAGTGATGGTGAATACATTAACAGGAATTTGCAAATGGCTAAAAATCATGTCTGCCTAATAACTTTTGGGATCTGTCACATTGGTTATCTCCAAAGTGGTCCTGCTTTGCACAGAATGAACATCTCTAAGGAAACTTGCATCTTAAATGTGCGACTTGGACTGTATTAGGTCGGCACAATTTAAACTTCAAGGACCTGGCATTGGACATCACATCAAGAAAGAAAACAGGCTGCTGCCTTTAGCAGATTTTCAGGCCTCCAGGACTTTACACAGCCAGATTCCTTCTGGAGCAGCCCATCTGAAAGATTTGGGAAAGTCAGTTGAAAAATGTTAAATGGGGCAGAGTTGGCAGAGAAATTAAAAGTTGTTTAAGGCTTGAGTGCTCAGAAGGTAGCTGATAAGGAATTGCTGTTTTAAATTATTGTACTTTGGTTGCAGGAGAGAACTGTGGCTGTGATTGTAGCAGAAATTTGCTCTTCTACTTTTTTAATCCTCAGGTTTTTTCAGTATTTGTCACTTGTTTAAAAGCCTACAAAAATTAAATGACCTTCTTGGTCTTGAAGAGTAATACAAGTCTTGCTATTGAATTCACAATAAAACTGTTCAAGTTTGGAGTTTTGCCAGAGCTTACACCTCTGTAGAAAAGAAGACAGCTTCATTATGGTGCTGAGCCTATTAAAAGGAGAATTGTTTGGGGATGCTATCCTGACTTGGCAGACTGAGAGTCCTAAAGGACTTTAATTTCTTTCTTTCATGGAGTCAGCTGTATTGCCTATATATTAATTTGCATACTACTTCCTATAATGCTTTACAATGAGATTTTTATCATGAAGATTAAAGATGTGTAACATTACCAATTTAGTAAAGAAAATCTTGTCAGTTTCTACCCATTTCACGTTTCTTTCAGAAACTGTGTCCTAATGATCATTACTTATGTTCTGAAATCTGTCAATTTAAAGAAAGTAGATAGATAGATAATATCCCCCTTCCTCGATGTCCTTACAATGTCCAGATACATTTTCATTCTTCTTCACCATACAAGATGTACTTATGACCATAGAAATCATGAAGCAGACTCTGCATGACTGTCAAACACAAGTTGAGTTGCAAAATGGACATCTCATTTTTTAAACAAGAGTACCTGGACAGCATTTAAATGAATGTTTAAACCTATTAAAGAAAAACGGTTGTCAGTATGAAAAATGAACATGAGATTGATTATTTCCCCCAAGCAACTTCTCTTCACCCAAATTCAGTTATTAAATTTCATTACTACAACAAATGGGCAGTGATTTTGCTTATAATTTGCTTGTTTGTATGCAGTCCTTGATTTTTTTGAATTGAAAAACACATCTTTAATCAAGTATTTAACTACATTAAGAATTGGCACATGCAAGATTGTGCATACTGATAATCCAGATGTTGGTATTTAAAAAGTGCAATATGCTTATTCATATTTTCAGTAATAAAATTTGCCTTCCACTTTGTGGGACAGCGACAGAAGATCACCTGGCGTTGGAACAGCACGTGGTAACTATAGGGAGACTTTCTGCTATGACAATTATGTTGAGGCACAATGTTCCTTGAATTGTGACATGCAGAAATTGCATCTCCTTTTTGTCTTTATTCGTGATTGAGGAAGATAACTTAAGGTTTTATATTCATTTTGTGATAGATGGCTCTTTCCTTTGCAGCCAAACAGGGAAAAAGTTAATGGCGAAGTGTCGAATGCTTATCCAGGAGAATCAAGAGCTTGGAAGGCAGCTGTCCCAAGGACGTATTGCACAGCTTGAGGCAGAATTGGCTTTACAGAAGAAATATAGTGAGGAACTTAAAAGCAGTCAGGATGGTAAGGGATTTTTTTAACAAAAATAGAAAAGTTGCCTTGCACTTCTGCAAGTTTAATTCTGTGATGATATAGATAATACAAAATCACCTTTGCCAGAATGAAAGCGCAATATTGAGTAAAATATGTAATAGTAAGTATTAATTGGTAGTCTTAGTTAAACAAAATACTTAAATTTGGGGGAACTCATGGGATTCACAGCTCCAGTAATGCAGTGCTTGCAATAGAGATTTTTATACTGTAAGTCTTGCTATTTAATAGGGAATGTTTAGATTGCACACATTACTGGTGAATTGGCAAGATGAGAGCTGTTAACATATAGCCTAGGCATGCACTGAGAGCAGAAAGCTTCTTGTTAAAACTCTGACTCATTTGGAATTTTTTTAAAAATTCAACTTTTCAACAATGCTTAAGAATATGAAAAACTGATTTTTTTTTCCCCTTTGGTAACTTAAGTGAATGAAAATGTCTCATTGTGTTTATAATCTAAATTTTGCAACACCATAAGCCTAAATTGAAATGATCTAAAAACTCTGACCTCTTGCACAATTTAAATGGAGGGGAAAATGCAGGTTTAAAAGTCTTTCTTCAGTCTCAAATTCTTTGTAGTGTCAGTGGCTCTTCATAGAATGTTAGATTAGGTGTTCTGAATATAACCGATATGGGTAGTCCTGGGGTTATAACCTATATAGACATCACATAGATCTGAATATCTTTTTGTTTGTTTTGCATCTGAAGATTGTAAGATACCAGAACGTTGGTATGACATCCCATCTGAGATGCATTTTTAGGAGTAGATCATATTCCCCAATCATATTTTCATCTCTTTGAGAAAGCAGCAGTATAAAATAACTAGAACTCTTAAGGAAATGATTGTATAGTGTCATTTTGTGGGAATAGTAACTACTGTTTTGATAATGCACTTCAACAAAATTTACCAAGTACATAATTGAAGCAAGTGTAGATGTTCTTTAAAGACTGCTGCTTTTGAATGTAGTAATTTCCAGCATGGAGTTGCTTCTTCCCCATATATGAATGAAGATGATGTTACTCCTGCAATAAGAGTTCTCCTAATGATTGTTTTCTGTAGCAGCAAGAACATTTAAAAAAAAAATTACAATATTAAGCAGTTTGCATTTTTTTTTCTCTGGCATACTGATGGTGCAGTTGGAACTGAAGACTGAATCAGTGTTTCTTATACTGTTTTGTGGTCAAATTTGTTTTGTTCCAGAATGCAATACTAATTGTAAAAACCTTTTTCTGATACATAAATATTAAAACACTATGAAATTAGTTAACCCTCTGTTGGTAAGAAGGTATTTTTGTGTTCTCTCTTGAACAATTTCAAGGATTAAACACAGTAAGAACTGAAACTTCCTTGAAACAGGATGAAAAACTACTGCTTTTGGCTATTGAATAGGGTTTTGCAGTAACTCAGATTTGCTACGTATGGATATGGTTCATGGTCACTTTTACAGTATTTCTGCCAGGGATTGATACTTGAGTAAAAGTAGACACAATAGGATCTACTTGCACAATATTAATTACTGCAATTGAGCTTTTTCCCGAATATCTTCCTTTCTTGCTCAGAAGTTAAATTTTTCTCATATATTTTCAATAGCAGTTTAGAAAATAGGTAGATACCACATTTTCTCCTTCAGAGGCAGAGTATCAAAACCAGTGCATACCTGATGGCTGAGACAATAGTTCATTGAAAAAATTCAGCATAAAATGTTGAGTTACGGGATTTTAATTTCTTGTCTGAGATTTAAACTATATATGGGCTATTAAGTGTTTGCAACCAATGTGTTTTCTTTACATAGAATTGAATGACTTCATCATCCAGCTTGATGAGGAGGTAGAAGGTATGCAGAGTACCATTCTAGTTCTTCAGCAGCAGTTGAAGGAGACGCGGCAGCAGTTGGCTCAGTACCAGCAGCAGCAGGCGCAGGCCCCCAACCCAGGTACCAGCAGGACTCCATCCTCCGAGCCCGCGGAGCAGGCAGAGGTGGCGGGCAAAGACTGCAGCCGCCTGGCAAACGGACCAAGCAATGGCAGCTCCTCCCACCAGCGGACGTCTGCGCCTGCATTTTATAGGGAGGGTAGCGGCACGGAAGATGACTTCCCGGCTTCTCCAGGGAATGGTAATAAGCTATCCAACCACTCTGAAGATAGAACTGGTAGAGGAAGTGGTAGCTACATAAACCAGCTCAGTACTGGGTATGAAAGTGTAGACTCTCCCACTGGCAGTGAAAACTCTCTCACTCACCACTCAAATGACACAGACTCCAATCATGATCCTCAAGAGGAGAAAACAGTGAGCATGAAAGGTAACAGAACTGTGGGTTCTCGTCATGTCCAGAATGGTTTGGACTCCAGTGTAAATGTGCAGGGTTCAGTTTTGTAACATTTTTCTGCAAAATTTTTATACAGTGTCATTGAAATTGGGAGAGGATACTGTCCAGAAGCCGTTTAAATTAGTGCATACTTGTCACAATTTTGCCTTTTTGTGGGTTTCTTTTTGCTTCAATACCTCTGCCACTTTGGAAATTTTAACAGTTAATTACGTTGAATGTTGCTAAAAGGATGTTTGTGTAGCTCAAGTTATTTTTATATGAGTTAATGTGAAGTTGAAATGGAAATTATTTCCATAAAGTATAACATAAATGATGTCTGTACAAATCTGTGTATATCTAGAACCTGTGCTGTGTAAGGGCATTCTTACTCATACTGTTATACTTAACACCACCTTCAAGATTTGTCATAATAGCTGTGGGTTTGACTGCCAAGTTTGCCCAGTACAGTAGTTTTATCACTAAAAAGATGGACTTACTGAAGGAGTCCTGTAGTAGTTTCAGTGTTAATTACAGTTTTTCCCACCATACATCTGTGCATTTTCTCCTTAGGTGACCGAATGTTTATGAATTGTGTGCATAGTTACTCAGTTTTTAAGAACTGTTGTATCCTGTTGATGCATATTGCTCTGTGACTCCAATATTATCTTACCTGTACTGACCAAACCTAAATAAAAACTTTTAATAATGTAATTTCTTCATTGTTCTGCATTGGCTTATGTGGCTTATTTGTATGTGGTGTATTGATAGTCCTTGCTTTTGAGTTGAATTTGTATCTGTGTCAATCCTGTCTGGTACAGCGTATGCCCAGTACATGAAGGTGTAGGTGTGTGCTAGTACTAATTTCAAGACAGCCTGATAGTGCTTGTTCCAAAGGTTTTGTCCTGACTGGCAGAAAAAGGGTGGGGATGGGGGGGAGGTGGGAAGGAGAAATTAATAAAGTAAGCTTTAGAGTTTGAACCCAGTTTTATTAACGAGTAAAGAAAAACCAAAAAAACAAGCCAGACTCAAAAGCTTGAAGTACGTAACAGGTAAATGGACAAATTAAACTAAAAAACATAAGGAATTAGCAATTCAGCCTTTTGAATTGGTTAACTTCGTTTTTAAATGCCTGCCTGAGGAAACTGATTTCTTAACAGGTGCAGAGAGTGAAAGAATTCCCTTTAATTAAATATACTTTTATTGCTCAGTAGCAATGAGCTGTGACTTTCAGAACCTGGGTTTCTGGTGTTTATTTTTGATCTACTAGTTTAGTGTTGGTAGCACATGAGCAAGAAGATGAAAGAGCACTGTTCAAGGTAAGACAAAAGTACTTAGTAGTGTATTTGAGGGTGGACTAAAGAGTTTCCAGTTTCAACATTTTTCTACCTGTGAGTCTTGTAATTACCAGGTGACTAATAAAATTAATGCATATGTAGCTATTAAAATTATAAGTAGCTTAACTGCTGTGCAATTCACTGTGGAAACTTTTTTGAAAGGAGTCTCTCGAAAGTTCTGGAACACACTTGCCTTGGTTTAAATTTACAGTTACAGTAAATTCTTATAGAAGGGCTTCTGTGGTAGCATTTTTAAGTGGCACAAATTATCTTGTATTACTGCAGTATCTGCAGTAATATTGTCCAAGACAAATGGATGTAATTAAAATGCTACTAGCTATGCTTGTCTGTATTAAAATCATGCTAGTCCATAGCTAGCACCACTTCTATTTTAATTTCATAGGGTTCATATCAGTGTTCTCAAACCACTTGGTAGTGCTCACTGGAAGTATTCCACACAAATTCCATTGGTGATTCCTTGTTGCTTTTTGAATGTTGCTTCAGGCCTTTTTGCTTGAAAAATAGCAGTTGAATGGTTGAATGCATGAAAGGGAAGTGACAAATACCTATACAAAAATGGTACTGGCATCTGGCACCCAAAGGAATTTTTAGATCACAGAAGTCCCTGATAATGAATGTTATTTGATCATAACATCATATTGCTTGCTTATGTAACATGTATATATTGTACATCCTGGATCCTGTACATGGTAAAATATAATATTTTTTAAGAAGCTTCAGATGCTGATAACACAATAAAATAATCAGGCTTTATGTGATCAGATGGTAAAAAGCCTACTGAGGAAATCTGTGGTCATTAAAAAAATGGTAGAGCACTTAGGTGGTGATGACTTTTTACTTAGTCCGGTATTACAGGACATTCATTACTTCAAAATTATCTTTATGTGAGGTTTTTCTCAAGTTTTTAAACAGTAAAAGAATAATCAGAAATACAAATTATACCATCAGCCTTCAAGTTAACTTTTTGGAAAAAAAATGGTGTAAAGCCATTCCCCTAAGCAGACGCCTCTGCTTAGAAGGTGTCTCCTAAATAAGCAGGCTGGGGTGCTTTGTGTGATTTTTTTTTTTCTTCCAAAATGAAAGCAACCTAGCAACTGTGCCAGTTAATAATAAAATTAGAAATATAATTACATAATTGACTTGCTTTCATGGAACACTTGCTACAAACATTAGTGAACTGCAGTGTAATACTGCATATGCAAATGCTCATTACTAAAAGCCTGTAATATTCATGGTTTTGCCTGGCTGTTGGTGCCTGTATTATGACACTTAATAATCCTGAATGTAGTTGGTTCATTTTAACAAAAAATGACATTGATCCAATAAATACAATATATTCCTCTTTAAAATTAGATATAACTTATATATCTCGCTGAATGTATTTTCAGTAGTCAGGGATGAAGAAACAACTCACTGATTTTGGACAATTTGCCTTCTATCTTAGCTGCTGCTAAAGCAGCTATTTTCATTGCTCACATTCCCAGAAGAGTACCGCTGGTTCCTCTTCATCAGAGGAACTCAATTACTGTCCTTTTCTAGGATGCCTCGAGAAGTGAGGGGTGGAAGCAACGTGTCTTCCAGGGGCTGGGATTCCCTTTGTGGGTCTTTCCAGGTAGATTTCTTCACAACTGGCAAGATGAGGTTATTTATTCTCAACAAAATTGTTCAGGCTTAGCCCCACTAAATTTTCGTAATTTGAATTTTTACAGTCTGGTAAATGTCGTGCTAGACGATCTTAAGGCTATGTGTATTTATTTAGAATGACAAAATATGATGATAAAGGTTTTGTGGTAGCAGACATAAATTGTATGGAATTAAAATTTTACCTGATGTTTGTCTTGCCTGCAGAGTGCCTCCTAGCTCTGAGGAATGAGTTTCTCCTCCCTGACCTCGCTGGAGAGCCAGTTTGTAATGGGTCTTTGGACTCATTTGCATTAAACTGGGTAAAGGATTTTCATGAGCACCAGAGGCCGCCGAATTGCTACATGCAGGAAAGCACGTGTTGGGGAAAACAAGATGCCCACAAAATGGGTAAAAGAGCACAAATGAGCCAACAAAAGCGAGTCGTAGACAAAAGAGCTGAAACGGTAGCGTTAGTGCTGCCGGTGCCGTCGCTGTGCTGCCAGACCCACGTCATTGCGCGGCAGGGTTTCAAAGCCGGGCTCTGCCGTGCTGCTGAATCCTGCCGGGGCACAGGCGGCATTTTATCTGTTTCCTAGGGGCTAAGGCAGCCTCGCCTCGCCTGGAACTACGGCGGGCCTGAGTTTTACGATAACGAATCTAGAGCGGCTATGTTCATAAGGACAAGCTGCTCCCATCGCTAAGCAATGGTATTTGCCCGCATGGAAGGCCGGGGGTGGCCGCGGGGTGTGTCACCTGCGGCGCGGCCCAGCTCAGCCCCCGCGGCTGGGGCGGGCCGCGGCTGCGCCCTGACAGTCGCGCCCGGCTGCAGACGCCGCCATGTTGTGCCGTTTCGCCGCCGCGAGCAGGTGAGAGCCGCGCCGCGCCGGGGAAAGCGCGGGGCCGGGCAGAGCCCCGCGCCAGGAGGCGGCGGCTGCACCGTCCTTGCCCTCTGCAGCCGAGCCGGGGACGGGACGGCGGGAGCGGGGGAGGAGGCGGCGGGAGGGTCGTGTTGTCGCCCCTCGGTGTCTGCCCCCCGCCATTTCGCGCGCAGGGAGGTCGCGCTACCGCCGGCTGCCCCGCCGGGTCGGCGCTGGCCCGGGCGGGGACTGCTGCCGGTGTCCTTGAGGGCTCTCAGGTTCTGCCCCCGCCGTCCGCCGAGGAGCTCTGGCGGCCTGACACGGTGCTGGCAGACACTCTTGTTTCTGCTGGCCGGGGTCGCCGTTCTCGGCTGCTCTTCAGGGTCCCGAGGGCTTCGCTCGCGGTGTGTCCCTGGCCTATGTCAAGGTCACCAGCGATGCGGCGGCGGCCCTCAGAGCTGACCGTCCCGCCGGCCCGGCGAGTCTCCTCTCGTCCTGGCCCTTGTGTCGCATGACAAGTGCGAGGTGTTAAAATGGGGAAGGGTAACACAACCTGCGCGGTGTCTGTGCCGGGCATCGCGGCTGTGACGCCCCCTGTGGCTTCCCGGTACGCCGTGTGGGGACAGGGAAACACGTCTGTGTAAGTGCTGGAGAGATTCAGTCCTGGAAACCCGTGACTGCGCAGGTTTTTTAGCACTTCCCAGTGCACAGACCTTGTGGATAGCGAGGGAAGGACGCTTAGGTGACATCTTTGCTTCTATTTTTAATGAATAAAGATTAGGTGAAGCTTTGAATGTCATCAGGTTACTACTGGCTTTTCATTGCTGTCCCTGCTTTTCCTCCACGTGCATGCTTGGGAGGATACATGAGTCTCTGCAGGGCCTGGAGGCTCGGATTGAGAAGCAGCAGCTTCACAGTGCAAAGCCCTGGTTATGTGACCTTGGTGTGAATTCATCTTTGCAGTTAAGCTGCATAGTATGCCTGCTTTAAACTCTTGAGAAGTGGAAATATTATTTCCTTGGCTGAGATATTATCCCAGGTATTTAAAGGAGCTGATCAGAACAGCAGTGTATGCAGTCTATTTCACTGGTGAACCCCAAGTTTTACTGAATAAAACTGCTTCTTTCTGTTGTTTTTTTTTCTCTTCTAGAAGCAGTGCCAAGTTGGTAGCACCCTTGGGGTGCTTGGTTTCTAGGCAAAAGCACACTCTTCCTGACTTGCCATATGACTATGCTGCTCTGGAACCTCATATTAATGCAGAGATCATGCAGCTGCACCACAGCAAGCATCATGCCACCTACGTGAATAACCTGAACGTGGTCGAGGAGAAGTACAAAGAGGCAGTGGCAAAAGGTTTGTATCTCCACAGTCAACAGGTGAGGTGGAAGCTAATTGGCATAGATGATACAGAAGAACAAAATAAAAAAAGAAGCAAGATAAATTCTTTGAAAAGCTTTGGATTATGTCCAAATAATTGGATAATTGGAAATCGAATGTAAGTAAAAAGCATGAATTCTGTTCTCTGTAGTGCTGTAAAACTAGAAGATTTGTCGATTGTTGTGGGTTTAGTCCATACTCCATTAGTAACTTAACCTGAACAAAGACTGAGTCAGTAGGAAATTGCAGTCATTTTGCTGAACAAGTACTATGCAATAAAAAGTTAGTGGCAAAGTTAGATAAAGTGAAAAATGCGTGCCTTGATAGTTTTCACATCAGATGCTCTGCTCAGTCTTTGTAAATAATCTCACTTGCCTGCAATTGAGGTAAGACAAACATGTTGTTAATGTATACAACACAAAGTGCAGAGACCTGAATTTGGGTGTAAGTTATATCACTGGGTCAAATTAAATGGTTGTGTAGGTGACAAGCCCATGTGAGACAGGAAAATATGCAGGAAACCATCATGGAATTTTTTGTTAGGATCCCAAAATTCGAGATACACTGCTTTTTGCAAAAGCTTTGCAGGTGTAGCAGAGCTATGCTGAAACATGAGATGTGTTTTTTCCAAACTCTGAGTCTTTCAGTTGGACTGGTAAAAGTGTGTGAAATAACATGTATGTCTTTTTAAGAAGGTGGAATATTTTCTGTTTTTTTTTTTTCTGTTGTGATGATCTTAAAAGGTATCAGTTTATCTCAGAGAAATGATTACTGTACAGACTCACTTCTGTCTGCTTGCCAGGTGGCTTCACAGTGGAATTTAATGCATGGACTTGGGTGAAAGTTGGAATTGCTGATGTCTGAGTAAACCTGAACCATGTGTCCCTTGATAGTTAATTGCCAGTGTATTTGAATAGAAAATGGGGCTTTTCAAGTACCTAAGTGAGCCTAAAAATACCTTGTGCAGTCTGAATTAATGAACTAATGAGATTCTTTTAAGAAGCAGGTTATCAGGGCTGACTGCTGCCTTGCCCTGCCAGTAGCAGATCCAGGGAAGGTGGATTCTGGAGATGTAATTAGGGCAAACACAACTGGGGAGGGAACCTGCAGTGTCAGAAGACACTGTGTGCGCTGCTGCTGTTACTGATGCGGTTAAATTACAAAAGCTTCAGCCGCTAGTGGAGGCAGAACTTCTGGTTATCAGATGCATCTGCACTGTTGTGGATCCTTTGAGTTGTTTTTTAGGAATTACAGCTTTTGATAGCATCTTATCACTTGTGTTGAAATGTTTATTACTTAGAGATTAATTTTTCCTTAAGGATTCTGCAGAGATTATTTTCCAAATGGGTGACTGACTGGTGTGGTCATGCACACCAAAGCAGACAAATAATTACTTGGGATATTGGTGATTGGGTGGTTTGTTAGTTTGTTTTTTCCTGATTGGTATGTCAATATACCATGTGCAGTATTTTGACCCTCATCAGAAGAAGTTCTAAGACCGGGACAAAGTCTGAACTGCCACCTCATTTTGTCAATATTGTTGTTTTTTCATAATAAAACTGAGCACTGCCAAAAATCTTGCTGGGCTGTGTATCAGTGTTGGGTTACATAGTGCATCTGATCACTATCTAATAACTTTTCTGGACAGCAGAACCTTGTCAATGTCTCTTGTTCAGCAATAGAAAGCAAAGTATTTTCTTCAGATTATCTTTAACATGTTTTCATTTATCTATATTTGCATAGAAAACTCAAAGCCATCCTGTTGGCTGACATTGTCAGTTCATTTGAAAATGAATTTACACTTCTGTGGCAGCGCAGGACTTTGTTTCAACATAAACTGGTCCTGACTATTGGCCCATCAAAATGTGTCAGATTTGCTAATTGAAGGATATTAACTTGAATCTCATTTTCATTGAAAACTTGTTCCTACCATAGTTTTCCCTGCTCTTCTTTGACCACCATGCAACCTGTGATTGGACTGTTACAAGGAAACAAATTATTTAAGCTGAGAACCTGAGCTGCCTACTCTCTTGAGCACCTTTGAGCTTCTTGTCTTGGTTTACTGAATTGTCCATGGATTCTGTACAAATAAATTCCAGTATACTTTTGCTGTAACTTAAGGGCAAGTTACCCCTTTTCAACTGTTTTTTTTCTTTTCCCCAATGCAGAGTTCAGCAGCACAAGTACTGTTTAAGGACAGTGGTGAAATGCTGTCTCTGGTTTCTAGGGGTCCTGAGGAGTGGGTTCTTCTAAGGAATGGTGGAAAAAAGAGTTATGGA
The DNA here is from genome assembly GCF_028018845.1 of Melospiza georgiana. Classification (NCBI taxonomy): domain Eukaryota; kingdom Metazoa; phylum Chordata; class Aves; order Passeriformes; family Passerellidae; genus Melospiza; species Melospiza georgiana. Next base: position 70,204,369 of record NC_080432.1, on the reverse strand, counting down.
TGCATTAAAGGCTTTCTAAGTTACCTTTTGATTTCTGGCTTGCTATATGTTGTATGCCCTGGATGAACTTGAAAGTGTCATTAAGGCATGAGAAATTCAGGGAAAATGTCCCTAAGATGCCATGTGAATGGCCATGAGAGACTTCTTATCCTTAACCTGATACCTAAATCCAGCAAATAATGGTTTTACAAACAAAGCATTGGATGCTTTGTTTCAGCGCTGCACCCCTCTCTGAAGTTGTGAGGAAATGCTGAGAACATGAAATCCTGAATTAAAACCTTTGACGCCTTGTGAAGGCTGTCCTAGAACAGAGACTAGACAGAGCTAAAGTAGGAATTTATTAGAAAGCCTCAACAGATCCACCTTGAGCAGCACAGGAGCCCAGCCAGGGCTACAACCCAGGAGAACCCAAAATGGTCACCAAAAAAATGGACAGCCAGTCGCAGGGTGTCACACTTCTATAAGTTTTGGTCCATTAGCACATTGGAGTTAATTGTCCAATTACAGCATTAGCCCATGCATTCCCATCCTGCTTGTTTTTCTCTCTTTGGTCCACCATTGTTTATGTTTTTGGGCCTCAGATCTGGATCAGTTGTCCTTGGTCCCCAGCTAGAGAAGGAATTGTTTTGTCTACCTACTCTGTGAAGAGAGCTTACTATCCCCTAATGTGAAGCCCAGACCCACACACTAAAGCAGCACAAGATCTCAAAAATACAAAAGTTAAAACCTGAGGCATCACCTTGGTAACAGATTGCTTTGAGGTGCACTACTTCTTTGAGGATTGTCTTCATGTCTGTGTTGTTGAGGTGACTCAGAAAATTTCTACAACTCAGTCCTGAGAGTGGAGAAAAGAGGTCCCCTACTGATTCCTAACTAAAGAATGCATTGGAGTGGTGGAAAAAGCTTTAGAACCTTTGAAATGCTTCAGTGTTTTTAAAAGCCAAAATAGTAATGAAAAGACTTGTATTGAAGTGGTACAAGACTGTTCAGAGACACAAGGCACCAGTGAATTCTTCAAGAATTCTTCTCTGGAAATACAGAGCTGTTTGATCTTGGTTTCAGATGCAGGATTCTGTCACATGTAGCAAAATTATTTCAATCACTTTTCTGTGAGTATTCATTTCTCCCTCCAAATGAAACAAAAGATAGGAAGGAGAAGAATATTTTGTGTATGTGCTCACTGTAGTTACTGACTTTTCTCAAGCACAGGCTGTTTGCCCTGTAAATTGTTTTAAGAAGTTTAAAAATGCTTAGTTTCCAAATCATTGAGCTAATGGTTGAGTAATATTTTTGCATTGTAGTGATGATACTGACAAATTTACAAGTTCTGGGTCCTCAAAGAGTTCTGGCTGTGCTTGTTGCTTTATTCTAATGTAGAGTGGCAGTAAGTCTTAGATGTGTAGTGTGGGCTACCTGATAGTTGCAATATTGCAGATCACTTATTACAGCATAAAAATGGTCAAAGATAGTAAGTCTTCAATAAAGTTTGTCTGTGACTGTCTAAAATATGCATAACAGTACAAACTTTGTTTTCCATTGATAAGTTACATGCTTGTAGAAAGATTTTAGCTATCAGTGGAGGCCTAGTAGAAACTTACTGCCTGTTGTGGTGATGATAATGTTTTTATTTATATTTTTTATTTTCTGTATCCTTAGGTGATGTTACAACTCAGGTGTCACTTCAGCCTGCCCTGAAGTTCAATGGTGGGGGTCATATCAATCACAGCATCTTCTGGACAAACCTTTCTCCTAATGGAGGAGGAGAACCTAAAGGTTAGTGCATGTTACAGTGGTTTATTGAACAGTTTTAATTACAGGTAGAATTGATGATGTTTTCTCTCTTTGAAGGAGTCTAAAGGATCTTTATTTTTCAGAGTTAATTCACCTTTCTATGTGACAATTACCAAAATTCTGAGGTATTCAGGGGAGGTTTTGGATGTAAGCCAAAAATTTAAAAAATTAGTAATGTTCAAAATCTTTTTTAATTTCTAGAGCTGATTATGAATACACTGCAAAATACCTGGTCTCTGCTGCATATACCCTTTCCACTCTATGTACTCAATTCACAGAAAGGGAAGAAATGTGCTGCAGGCCCACCCAGCCTAGTGGCTGGAGTTATGCTCCAGTTTGGGTAGGGATAGTTCAGCAGTTAAAGCCTAAGGAATGAATCCCCCTGGGGAGGATAGAGTACTGATTCCCTAAAGTGACCTGCAATTAAAGATAAAGGCCCTTTAGTACAAATCTCACAAAAGCTGCTGTGATAAACCTGGGAGGTTTGGATTGAGGTTGATATGCTTGTGATCTTTCTGTGCTTTTTTTTCTGTTAAAGGAGAATTGATGGAAGCCATCAAGCGTGACTTTGGTTCTTTTGCAAACTTCAAGGAGAAGCTGACAGCTGTATCAGTTGGTGTCCAAGGATCAGGCTGGGGGTGGCTTGGCTATAACAAGGAGCAGGGGCGCCTACAGATAGCAGCTTGTGCAAATCAAGACCCTTTGCAAGGCACAACAGGTCAGGTTTCTTTCCTTCCCCTCTGCTTCTGTAGATTTGGTAGGCAAGTGTATGCCATCTGAAAAGTGATTTGGGAAAATGTTGAGAAGAAATTGCTGATAAATAGATGTGAAAAACCAAATGTCTCTTCTAGCAGAAGTGAAAACTCATTTTTTAGAGCAGCATTTGTAAAGCAGAACTTAAAAACTTTGAACAGCAGAATGATTAAGTGTCCTTCTAGTCCAAGGAAAAATAGATGGGCCATGTTGTGAACGTGCTTTTTGCTTGGTGAATATTTTAGCTTCAGCTTCCTTGAATTTTTGAGTAACTGGAGTAACTTGCGCATATCAAGCAATATAAGCCTTTTGCCTTCAGATTTTTTTTCTCTGGCAGAGGACCTATTCACAGCACTGTCTGTGGAAGCCCGACAGCATGAGAGGGGAAGATAAATATCATAACTCTTGTTCCTATCTAGACTGGGTTTAAAATGGAGCCTTATAATTTGCTTCCTTTATAGTTATAAGAGTAATGAGTGTCAACCAAATTAGTCTGTGATATGGTTAAGTGTTACAGCTGGAAAAGCAGCATAGGACTGGCAGTGATCTCTTTCCAATATATTCTTACTTCTTTAGAGAGACATGGAAGTGGTAATGGCAGGCTGGACAGCCTTCACAGAGGGAAGAGGTCATGATCAGTGAGAATCTGCTTGCAGTAACAGTTTGTCCAAATCATTTTGCAGATACTTTCTGCAGAATTCATAGAGAATGGCAAGGAATTTCATGTATTGCCAGCAGTCTGTGTATTGCCTATCAGTAGGGTAAAAAGAAATTACAGATTTAGTATAGGGACATAGATTATACTGGGGGTGAATTTCACCCTCCCTCCTGTGAAAATTTATCATAAAAAATTCAGTGACAAGGGTATTTTAGCACAAAAGCAAGGAGGTAATTAGGTACTTAACAAATAGCCTGTAATTAAAGTATTGGAAGCAAGCTGGCATCACAAGAAACCTTCTTAACGTAATTTTTTATGAAAGTGCTTGCATAAGCGTGCAAAAGATAGAAACCTTTCAAAAATTACTTAATCTGGTTTCAGTTATGTCTTCAAGGCAGTTCAAGAATATTTATATGTGTGTTTACCCAAATCAGCTCTTTGAGTTTAAGCTGTGTGTGTGTGTGTGTGTGAGCACAGTTTTGTAAAATACTGCAATAAAGACCAGTGTTCTGCAGAGCTCTTTGTCTTCCTGCAGCTTAAGACTCAGAAACTGGGTACAACTTGAAGATGCAATATGAAACTTTACATGTAAAGTGTGTTTTCATATATTTACCCTCTTTTTTTCACAGGTCTCATTCCTTTGCTAGGCATTGACGTATGGGAACATGCTTATTATCTTCAATATAAAAATGTTCGACCTGATTATTTGAAAGCCATCTGGAATGTGATCAACTGGGAGAATGTATCTTCAAGATATGCAACTTGCAAAAAGTAGAGTGGAATTCTTGCACAGACTACTAAAATGTCAAAAGTTCTACTCTGATACCACTCTTGTAGTAGTGCCTGTGGCTTACAAATGAATTGTTCTACTGCAGAAAGCACTTCACTCATCCAACAAAAGCATTTCATAATCAAGCAAAGTGTCTGCTTGTTTAATTCTGTGAAAGGTATTTACTTAGAGTTCTGAAGCTTTAAACTGTTGTGCAACAAAGGGAGGCACTTTAATCTGTTCCATTGCATATAGAAACATAGGTCACCTTGCTGAAGCCTAATGGATTTCCTTGTTGCACTGAAATACCTAAGTGGAAATATGTGCTACTGTTACTATAAACAAATAAAACTCAAAAGAAGAATCTTCTATAACTGTCTACAAGAGACTCTCATTTTTAGTAATATCTGGTCTAGTTACTTGATTTTAAAACAGTTGGAAGAGAAAAATGCCTTTTGTGATTTGTTATATTACCGGCTGCAGAGCTTTCTATAAAGGTAGAAAAGATAAATGGAAATAGATGTTCCTGTGCCTGCCTCAATTGACTGTCTTCAGTCATCCCTACCCCTTCCTGCATTTCTTATGTGAGGTTTTTATGTCACACTGGTGCACGAGCCCTGGAAGCATTACCTTGGGCAGAGATTACAGTACTGGCTCAGGCATAGGGCCTCAATGACAGCATGTGGCACTCATTTCAGACTAACTGTTCAGGTATGTCTCAGACCATCCTTTAGCTAAAGGGGCTGATTGCATACATATATCAAGGACAGACTGTCTCTGCACAACTGTGTTGCTGAAGCAGTAGTAACAAATTAAACTTTATGCTTGAAGGCAGGCATGAAGTAACCTCTTTGTTGTAAAAGAGCATGCCCATGGCCTTGAAATAGTTGGTATGTTGTGCTTACCATGGTGTCTACTTGAAGGTGAAGGAAACTGGAGATTTTTCTGTTTCTTACTACATACGGTGAAGTACCACATAGCAGAGATGAAAAACAAAGTGGTAGAATGCTCCTCAGCGTGAGTGACTGCTGAGGCAGGGCTTTGGTGTGAGTGCTGTAACCTGTGTGCCACACATCCTGGTTCTGCACACTCCAAAGGAACAGGAGGTAAATGTGCATGTAGACTGGTGCTCTGGAAAGGAGTCCTTAAGCTAGGAGGAAGCTTGAGTTAGCTCCTGGTGGTGAGGCTTCAAACCACTGAGTGCTCCTCAAGCACAGCCAACATTTGCTGCAGCTCTAAAGGTAGTAGTGTGAGATCCAGCACATGCTGTAAGGCTCAGTTTCTGCTGTGCACCAGGTTAAGAAGAAGCTCCACTCATCTCCTGCTTCCAGTCAGCTGGTGAGTCAGTCCTGCTACCTTGTGTCCTGTCTAGGTCTGAATGTGCCCAGTCCTCAGCTCTATACAGAAGCAAAGTCTGTGGAATAGGAAGATGGGAACTTCGTAACTGTTGAAGGCAAATGGTAGGGACAGTGAAGCAGTGGAAAGCATTTAATGTGTGTTTTGGTGGACAAGTGGTCCACCAGAAAGAACAAAGATTTCTTATGTGGTTCATTTGAAGTAACAACTTGCTTAAACTGTCTTAATTCCATACTGCTGTGAAATCTGGAAAAAGTGGTTCTTGCAGCACTATGAGGTGGAGTATGTGCCTGTAATTTAGCAAGTGTGCTAGCAAAGCTGTTGACTGGGCAGTGAAAGTGCATAAACCTCTTACTAATCTGTGTTAGGCAGTAAGCTCAGAATTGCTGCTGAGAACTAGCACTTAGTGTTACTGTGGTTGCTGTGGAGGTGGGCAGGTCTGTCTCTCCCTACATGAACTGAGAAACAGGAAGGGAAAGCCTCACAGCTGATCTCAAATGCCTTGTGTGGACAAGTCTGAGACCCATTAGTCAAACATGAAATTACCAGTTAGTTCTATCTAGACCTTCCTAACCCCAGTAGTAAAAATAGCTCTGTGTGTTAAGTCATCTCCAACCTGAACTGTGCACAGTATCATCAATGAGCATGGAATTATTTGCAGACTTGATCTACATGAAAGGAGCAATGAGTTTGCAAATTTCAGTGCTGGATTAGTCTTTGACCTGGACCAAACAGAAGAGTTTGGTGCAAAATTGCATCCTGACAGACCCCAGGGCTTAGGCATGTTGCTGCCGTGTTTGTAGACACAGTTAATTTGTGTGTAGGCCACATTATGTTAAAATAAAAACTTGGAATAATTTTCAAGAGGGCAAAAGTGCAGTACCTAACCCAAAACCTGGGAAATTATAGTGTGTCATGGGCTGAAAGAACAGTGTGCATCAGGGTGAACCCATAATAAATACTTGCAGGTGCACACAGAGACTTTGGTTTGCACATTGCAGATTTTGGTGGCTGAATGTTTTTCAGAAACATGCAGTTGGGTCCAAAAGGTCAATACCCAGCTGGGAAATGCAAGTACGTGTTTGTGACTTTTGCTGACTATAAAAAAGCATTTGAAGGCCAATAGGAATCACAAAGTGTGTGTATCTCATTCTGTACCAGAACAGATGAAAGTAATTCAGGCCAGCCAAACTGAATTTCAAACATCCTTTCTGCCACCCCTTGTGGCAGGCCATGGGGTAATGCCATGTCCAGTCCCAGTGAGCCCTCAGGATGGCACCTTCATCCTCCTGGAAAACAGGGCAGGTCTGTGGGTGTCTTACTGAGCATGCAGAAATGGAAATAGATCAAAGAGGCTTTTCCCCTCTAGCTTCTAATTGCCACCTTACAATTTTTTTATTTTACCTTTATCTACAGCATGTATTAAAAATCCCCCAAAGCAGTAAACCCCTAAACTGTCTCCAGAAAACACAGTGACACAGCTTGTGAGCTGAAATGCTCTCCTAGATATTAAGGGCTCTTTACATACTGAAGACTTACTTGTCTGTATTTTGCATTCAAGAATTTAGTTCTCTCTAGGTAGTAAAGTTGGTTTAAAATGCCACTGTGCCATTCAGCTATTTTACATGCCTGTTGCATTGACCTTGCAGAAGTTAATTATTACGCTACTATAAAATTAAAGAGTTGTGTTTGCAGTCATGTCTAATAACTGAAGAGATAAAAAGCACTGGTAACTTGGTAGGCTTAATCTGCTTTTCTTCTGCTTAATAATTAAAAGTAATTCTCTCAGGTTGCGTCATAGCTTTTACTGTTGTTGATTCAAAAAGCAAAGGTTCCTGTGGGAGGAGTGTGTGAACCTGCAGAGCTGAAGCAGCTCCAGTCCCAGAGGCCCAGAGCTGTGCCTTCCCCACTAGGTGGGAGTGTCTGTCTGTCTTACTCTGCTGACTTGGGCTTCTGAATTGAATTTCCAAGAATCAGGTTAGGAACCTGGCTGGGTGTTCTCACTACTCAGGAGGGGAACTGTTTGGATTTCCATTTTGTAAATAATCGAGGTGACCCTCTTCAGTGAACAGTATTTGGGGAGGAGACAATGCTGCTGTGCAGAAGGCAGTCTGTGGTAATGCATACAGTCAAATACAGAATTTACTGTAACTAGAGCCAGGCAGGCAGAGGCTAGAGGGAGGTACTCTTAATTAAAATGAAGATGCTTCTAAGTGTGTTTGTGGTACATGACATCCTGAATGGTCTTTCAAGTCCAGAGACCACAGATTTAACTGCAGGGGATGAGGCCCGTCACATTGCTGTAATTAAGCCAAGTCTGCAGGGAGCACACAACCTGAGGATGGAGCTTTGTAGTTACAACTGTGCTCCTTTATAATGCTGCTGCAGCAGCTTTTCACTGGATCTTCTCACCTAAGAGGATTGATAGACCAATTTGCACAAATTGCACAAATTAGCCCAGAAATAAACCTACTGCCTGGACCTGCCAGAGCTGGAGGTGGACCCACACAGCCTTGTGACACCACAGAAGCAGCTTTAACATGTGTCCTACAGCAGTGTTTTAAAGCATGTCTGGATTGATGGGAAATCCCTGGAGCTCAGAGAACTCCCTATAGCACAGTACTTGGGAAGTCTTGACATTAGGGCTGTGTGAAGTGACTGGCAGTCCCCATAGTTATGGGCTTCTGTTGCATAGAAATTTGAAGAAGAAATGTCAGTTTTCTGAAACTATTGATTTCTGTGGAACTGTGCAGAAACATACAAAAGTTGCTGGTTATTGCACGTGGTATATGCGGACAGTTTGGAGGCTTTGAGAATCTGACTTCCTGTGAGGGAGTTTTGTCCCAGTTGGAAAAACTTTGAAAAGTCTAGGTCTGTCTACAGTTAGACTACAATTCCTTAGTCCTTTCTTGTTTTCATCACCTTTTTTCTGAGCAGAAACAAAGTCTGTACTTCCCTGGCTTCTCCCTACCTCTCCTGAGGTCCCTTATTGAGCTCCACTTCCTTTGGAGTGTGCTCTGCAGTTGTGTTCCTTGCAGCTGTGTTCCTTCTCACCAGCTGCTCCACAGTGCTGCATCTTAAGGGCTTGTCCTTTATGCTACTGGCACTAGGACTGTAGCTCTAAAAGGTCAGATCTAGAAGCAAGTAGCATGGTGATGCAGCTACTTTTATCCATAACCTTTGCAACACTCAGAAGATTACTGCGCAGGAATTCCAGTTTTGCTTTGTTTTTGTAAGAGAAAGTTAAAAGTCTTTGTGCAGTTACTACAAAAGTATCACTGACACATTAGATGTCTGCAAATCAGAAGGCAAGAGAACATCTGTTCATTTAAGTGTCATGATTTGAAGGTAATCTCACAATTCTGAGAAGGACTAATTTGTACTGTTTCAATATTTGAACTCAACAGGAAATGGTGATGTTGCAATCCTTGTTTTGCCTCTAGAAATTCAGACCTGAGGTAGCTAAAAGCAAGGGCTCCCAGTTTTCAGGAATTTTGAAATTTGGCTGTGGTAAAAACTGGATAGAATTGAAAACTTGTCAGTGTTTCCAGGAATCCAGAAGCTCCCCAGGCCCTACAGCTGTCAGGGAAGTCTGGTGTCTTGTCTGTCAGGGCAGCTGTTATGGGCATCAAGCCTCAGGCTTCTCCAAAGGTCATTTGCATAGAGCTGTTTCAAACAAAACATTTTAGGCTCATCAAGGTATTGTTTGAGAAATCTCTCTGTCTCTCTATGTCTCTGTCTTCTGGCTAAATGCTTCACTGGGACATTTCCAGCCACTCTTATCCTCTAGCAGAAATGTGTTAAGGGGCTGTAGGGAGGAAAGGAAATGCAGTCTTTCAAAGGAAGCATCATCAACCTGTCTTTGATTTCTTCCTCCTGAAAAAGATGCACACAAACCTGGCCAGCTTGCCAGGAGAAGAGCTTGGCTCTTGGGTCCCTTGAGTGTTTGAGTTTGCTTCACAAGTCACTGAGAGAAACTTGTGTCAGAAGGACTCCCATCTGGGCTCCCCCACCTCTTCCTGGGTTTAATTGCAATAGGTTCTACTGGTATTTTCAAGGAAATGTATTCATTAGTTTCTGCTTATTGATTTTTCTTATGAAAGAATAGGAGACACAAAACCAAAGCTCTCACCTGGGCTTTTTGGGAATGAAGGGATATGATTAATAAAAGCTCACATGTAGGACTTGATGCTTGTTTGCATAACTAAATAAAATGGGAATAATCAACTGGAATTAGCCTGTCTGAGGGTCAAATGCTCCAATGGGAGTTTTTACTTGCCTTCATGACATCCAGGTCAGTTAAAAGCAGCTCAGGGCCAGAATTGCTGCTTTTCTGTATTATCTAGCTGGGAATTAAAGTTGTCCCTGGATTTTGTTTCATTAGAATGTAAGTCATAGCAGTTAAGTGTTGGTTGTTGTCCATCTACTGATATTCCTTGCTGTCCCAAAGGCGTTCTCTCCAGCTGGTGTGAGACTGTGCAGTGCACATGGAGTATGTGAGTGGCAAACCCATGTCTTGTACAGGGAAAAGCACAGGATATTGAGTGGAACAAAATGTTTTTGTTCCAGATGTGGCTGTCTGGCATAGACACTGTGAAATGGATAGAGGTGTGGGCTAGTGATGAGGGTTCAGCCTTGAAACTTGATGCTTGAAATTAACATCTGCATCTACTGATCCGGAGCTAACCTGCCCAAATTTCTCTCCACTAGGCTCTGATGTCAGCTTCATTAGAAAGTAGCATGTTTCTGTTGCCTCAGAGAAATATCCAACAGCTAGATCATGTTGGGATGCAGGACAATCCCATCAAAGCCTTCTTTCCTCTGGCTGAGCATTTTGTATCAGCAGCCACTATGTCACAACAATGCAGTGATCTTCCTGCTGTGTTTTTCATTCCAAATCCCAAGCAGTTACCTCACTGTAAGGCAGTTTTGCATGGGTAGAAAAAAAGCAAAGCTGCCCATGTCCAGCTGATGCGTTGTCCCCTGATACTGCATCCAGGGGCATGTTTTTTAGTGGTTGCAAAGGGATTCTGTGGATTGCATCCTTAGGCTGATCCTGACATCAGAAGAGTAATATGGAGAAGTCCTAGTCTGGCTGTTACTCACTTGAAGCTTCTTGCAGAATCTGAGCTGGACCTGACATCTGAAAATCCTAGTCCTGCCCGTTATCCTTAGGGATTACAGTTTTAAGGGGGCTAATATGTCTGTGTGTCTAAATATACAAATAGGATAACAAACTTATCTCTATGTGTCATTCTGTTAACCTCTTCTGAATGTCTGGAGAAAAAAATGGCAGAAAAACCATCTGGTTGCACTCACTCTTGCAAGCCAACATCTGGCTGCCAGACTTGAGAGGCTGTGTAATCTCTGCTCATGTGGTTTCCATGCTTTGATTCCCCGCTACGACTGAGTGCTGCAGAGGAACTCGCCCCTCGTGGCAGAGTGTGATCTGACAGTGTGCTGGAAGGACAGAAGGTGTCCACCACTAGACTTTGTTTACATGGACGTGTTTCCAGGGTAATGCAAGTGGCAGTATTTGTGCGTGGTTCTCCTAGTGCTTCATCACTAAAGCCTTGGCCTTAAAAGCTCTTGCTTGGGCTGGCACTGTGCTTGCAGTTACCCAGATATATTGTAGAGGTGAAATGTCAGTCCTGCACTGTGAATGCAATAAAAGTGAATGCTTCCAGTTAGCCTCTGAACTGAAATTCAGGAAAAATGTGCTTTGCTTTCCTTACACACCACACACACACATGCAAGGAAATTAGACCTTGTGTATTGCCTCTTTGATTTATTTGTGGATGAATGAAAAGGGTGGGATGACAGTGCAGTTCATGCAAGGAAGGAGGACGTGGATGCTGGAGCCTCTGCTGTCTGGGTAGGCACTCTGGACACTCCAAAATTCAGGAGAGCAGCATGGAACTCTTCCTCTACTGACTTGGGCCTGAACATGTATCTCCCACTGGTGTGCCCTATCTGCCATGGCAGGAGCATTTTGGAGGTGGTGTGTTTTGAGTTCCTGCAGCCAAAATGACTGAACTGCTGGTTAGCTGAGGTGGTCAGGCAAAAGTGACGACCTCCAGACCAGTGCCCAAGATACTCCCCTAACAAGGACAACCTGGATTTCAAAAAAATACTGTGGGCAGAACCCTGACTGCTTAAGGGAAACCATCTGCCCTCAAGCATGATCTCGTTCCACTAACTGAGCCCCACATCCTCTTTCCAGCTCCAAACATTTGGTGACTTTGGATGAATTGGCGAGACATTCTGAATCAGTCAACATCCCATATTCAGTAAATAAGTTATTTGCTTCTCCCAGTCTTGCCCAAAGCATTTTTCAGTTGCATGAAACTATTTTCTATTGGCTTGAAAGGGGAAGAGGAATGAAATAAATTTGTTGTCTGAGTCAGAGAACATGTAACAGCAGCTAAACAATAACTTTGATTTTCTGATTTTTGTCATGATCAAATTTAGACTCTGTCTTCCACAGATATTCAGGCTGTGGAATGTTTCTTTTCCAAAGGAATTCACAATGAATTTGTTCATCTCAAGTCAGAATGACTGTCTTGGTGGCAGTTGGCAGTGACATTTGGGTTATTAATAAAAGCAAAATTAAATATAGTGCAAAACTAAATTTAGCACAAAGTAGGAACTAGTAACATGAAAAATAAGTGAAAAAGAAGAAAGAACTACCTGCCAGACTGCAGATCAAAGGGAGAAAGTTATTGGAAAGTTCCAATAGTTTGGATTTTTTAAGGGAAAAAAAAAATACAATAGCCTGAAAACTGCAATACTACTTTTCTTTTTTGAAGCCACATAACCTCACCTTCTGTTGGAGGAACAATCAGGTTTTATCCTTCACCTTGACCAGAAAAATAAATGCAGTAGAAGAGACAGGGAGAGGAAAAAGGCTCTGTTTTTGTCTTTCATACTAATTTGCAAAGCTCTTGACAATGGTGAAAAATTTGTAAAACTTTTCTGAGAAAAAAAGCCCTAATGAAGGAATCAGAAAAAGAATATAACTGGAAAACAAAACAGAAAAGGTACTTGTAGGAAGCCAGTATGTTGGTTATCCTCTGTTGGAGGATATTTTTGGTGGAGATTTAAAGCTGCCCATAGAAGTCAGTCACCATCCACTCAAAACAACCCACCACCTCCATTGCCATCATTTGTCAAATTCTCAGGTTGCAGTCAAGGATTATCAAGCATGCCCCAGCCTTGTTAGCAGTAATCTTTAAGAAAAATATGTCAAATAACAGAGAGGCCCCACTTAGACCAGACTATATCCTACTGCCACATTATTTTCACTCTCAAATTGAAGTAACATGAAAATAGGCAGCATTAATGTATGTAGGGACCCTCTGCTCTCTTCAGAGGGAGCTGCTCCTTACCACCAAAGGGAAAGCTCCCAGAAGAGCCTGTAGCTGCTTGTGGGGTTTATTGTCTAATGTGTCGGCATTCCAGCTTCCAACATCAACCTTTCTTGAGTGACAGCAGTTGCACAGCCCAGATCCCCATGACTCAAGCAGAGCAGGCAGCTGGATGAATCCATCAGACCAGCTGCATGTTCAGCCACAATCTACACAGGCAGAGAGGAGCACTTCCAGCACGAGATGGTATTTATTTCCATAGAAACAAAATAATCCATTTTATGTCACTCTCTTTGCCGTGTGGCAAAAGAGAGAAGAGAACAGACAATGGTAACCCCATCTGCTTCTTGTGCTCTCTCATATGTCAGTATGTAGAGGTCTAAATTCTGAACAAATCTATTTGTCTCTGATTTATGCTAAATTGTTCACATGTGGTGTTCACAGCTAAGATTGTAATGGAATAAAAAGCCTGCTGCGTTTTAGAGACCTCTCTATCAGGCAAGTCTCAACACATCTCTAGATCTGCTGAAGTCCTTGAGGTCCCTGAGGGTGCCCGCTGGTCCTGTCCTGCATCCTCAGCATGTAAAACTTTCATTCTTAACAAGTCCTACAGGAAACTTCACTTGCAATTTCCTTAAGACATAGGACATTGCAGCGAGGTGTGGCCTTAAAGTAAGGTGTCTGGCTGGCAGAAGGGCGGCCAACACCCAACTGCAAATGTGTGAGCACCCCTCGGCGTCAGAAGGCTTCGGGCTGCGCTCACAGTGGACGGAATTGCTGCTGGCCAACGAGAGTAAACAGTCCAGACACTCACTGGGGACTTGTCAGATTTATTGTAGAACCCAACGTGCCAAGCAGGGAGTGACAACCTGGCTGGTAACTAACATGTGTCAGCCAGCAGGTGACCTCGAACAAAGGATGCAACAAGACTATAAAGGGGGGAGGAATTAATGGGAGGGGTTTACAGGGAACCGATAGGGGAAGGCAAGGGCGTGGACTTAGGATAACGGGCATGAGAGAAAACCCAATAGAAACAATGCAAAGGAGGGGCCCCGGAGCCACAGCCAATCAAGTCTCCCTAAGCACAGAAGATTCCGGCAAACTAGGAGGAGTGGGGAGTGATTGACTGGGCCCAGGGAGGAGAACAAATTCACATATAAGGAAACACAGGGGAGGGGGAATCATATAACAGAGAGGATTGACATAAACTGTAGCGGGAGTAACCAAGGTAACCAAATGACAGACAATACCATGGCGGGAAGAACTGGTGAGGGCAGAACCATTACAGAAAATGGGGGAGTGATACAGAAAATAGGGGAGTAATTAAATAAACTAACAGAACACACTACAACAGGACATCAATACATTTCAGAAGAACAGAAGCAGCAGAGACCAGAAAAAATGCTGCTGCTTTCTGAAAACACATCAGATTTGTATGTATTTGGAGAGGGCTTGAGTATCTTGAGAAGTGTTTTGTATATTTTTGTTGGGAACTGCTAGAGTCCTTAGGAGCCCCAGCAGCGTGACAATGGTCTGTGAATGTCTGATTGCTAAGGCTGGATTAGAACAGCTATGACCTTATGGCTTCTCACTCTTCTTTCAGTACCACTTGGCAGATTAAGGCTATGATATTTAATGTGTATAACAGTCCAAGCAATTATTGCTGGGGCTGTGGTGGTGTCTAGAAGGTCATTGCCTGAACCCTTGGCCTGAGATAAAATTAGTATTAAAAGAACCCTCTGTGTAAGCAGGGTCCAGGAACTGCTGGCTGTGTGTGGGATGGGTGAAGCTGTCTGCTTGCTCCCCCGAGGCACAGCCATAAATACTGCTGGGATAATGAGAGCTGCCAGGAGAATCTGAGACAGTTCTTCCTCAGAGGGATGCTGACCTAGATGTAGTTTGAATAGCAATATATGTTCTCTAACAAAGAGGTTTGGGAAATCCCGTATTCTTCTGAGATTCCCTAGTGAATGTATTAACCATATCTGAGGTATTTTTGCACAAGTTCATATTTGGAACAGGATATAGGAATATAGTCCCAAAATATGCATGGGTGATGCTGGTAAAATACTGCTATAGTAGCATAAAAGTAAGGGTTTTTTTCAGAAAACACCTGTAATTACAGCTGTAGAGGAACTAACCACCTATTTATTTGGAGGTAATCAATCGTGTTATGGCCTGGCTTATGCAGGAATTTATGCAAAATGGATGATCACAGTGTCTGTGTTTTAAAGCCTGTAAATTTAATCTTTTTCTTTCCTTTCTTGTTTCCTACATCATTTGTTTACTCTTTCTGTCTTTCTCCTTGATGAGAAGTTGAGTTCTCTCTCCTTGCAGAAGCTGAAAACTTTGATCAAATCCTTGCCTTCCTCTTTCTATTGTGTATAATCCAGTAAAGAAGGATGTCTGTGGCTAGTCTGAGCCTCTGCACTGAAGTGCATGGAATAACCAGGTTTTCCAAGGCCAACCAATTCTGTGTGATACAAGAGAGCCTCAAAAAGAAATTAAGACATCTTATTTTAGAGGTAACAATAACTAATCTTCCTCTCAATCACACTGATGTAATATAATTTATTTTTTTTCTGTAGAGGAGAGTTTGGATAGGAAACTTTCAGGGAGAACTAAGGAGCTTTACTACTAATATAGGCAGGAGACCTGGGTTGCCAAGAGGATAGGATATATGTGATGAGCAGTAGGTTTTTATGTGGACAAAAGCTTAAGATGTTCACAAACCAGTTTTGTGTTCCTGTGCTTTGCTTTGTTTAACTGAGTTCTCTTTCATGCTTTGTCACCAATTGTATGAATACAGTCTCCAACCAAAAATGAGATTTGCCTTGTAGCAGATCTCTGAACCTGCTTTTTTTCAGCATCCCTTTGAATGAATGCTTGTCAGCCTGGTACTTACATCTCTCCTTGTCCTGCCTTCACAAGAGCTGTGTGCAGAGGGTAAAAGCACCTCTGAGTGATGCTTAATATCCCGTTAATTTATCACAGCATCCCATTTACTCTGTGGAGAATCTCAGGCTGTGAAAAGCCACAAAGTGGACCCTTTAAAGTAACAAACATTACCTAGGAAAAAGCTATGTCAGTTGGGTTTTCCTCTTTAGTACAGTGAATTTCTCCTCTAATATGCTGGGAAGGGAATTGTATTACACCAAACACTGCCCTCTTTCCACCCCAGGGCATGGGGCCTGGGTGTTTTCTTCCATCAGCCTGCCATACAAGAAGCCAGGATGTAGCCTTCTCCTGTGTTTGATAGGTTTTTCAGCTAGGCCATGTCTTTGGGCATTAGGGAAGTGCAGATGCTGCTGATTCCGCTGACAGCTCTGTAGGAGGGAGGAGGGCTGGCCTGAGTGCATCCTTCTGCAGATCTGACAGTGCCATTGAGCAGGGGGCCTCCTCTTGTGGATCCTGGGAACAAACCTCCTTAAGTGAGGCCATGCAGCTTATTTTGCAGCCTTCCAGGCTACTTGCTTCCTGAGCGTGTGCTGTGCTGTGCTATTTCGAATACCACGACCTGAGTTCAGATCCCTTACAACAGCTGCCTTGCTCTTCTCATACACAGTGGAGAGGGACAGACACACTCAGGAATGGCAGTCCCTGAATCCAGCAGCGCTGTGGTGTCAGCAGAGTGCTGGAGAGGAGTGTGCTTGGAAGAAAACCATTTATCAAACTGTGTTTTGTTGACTCAAAGCCCTAGAACAGCCAAACACTTCAGCAGGTATTTGATTATAAACAGAGGAACACTCACTAGATTAAAGAGCAACCAAGCATGGTTTACCTAGATGGGCAGTGCTATTAAAAGGGCAGCAGCTGGCCAGCTGTGCCTTTCAAGAACAACACAGGACTCCTGGGGTAAGTTACCTTTTTGGCCAACATGTATGACACTGCTTCTCTTTGATAGACAGAGCTGACTGGAAGAAAAACTCAGAAAAATCTAGAGAGATGAAATGAGAGGGGAATCTAACAATCTCTAGTATTCCTACTTCTGCAATGGTGTGACTGTCTGTAATAAACTTTGCATGAAAGCTGAAATTTCATTTTGGATTAATTAGAAGATTCTCATGCTGCTGAAGAAGAAAAAAAGAGAAAATTACACTCCCTCATGAATTGCCAAGGGATCGCACAATAGCTGCATTTATTTTATTAGCCTGCTGACCTTTCCCTTCTCTGGTGAGGTTTCTTTTTCCTATTAGCTCTATTAGAGCGTCTACTGAGATGGCAACAAGACAGACACTGTTGTTGTTGGCTAACTTGCTCTTCTAGCAGGCAACAGGGATGCACAGGCCATGAGCAGACGCTGGCCTTGCACATCCAGCCTGGGGTAGGCGTGGGAGCCACACCATGCCTGGGACACCAGGCTCTGCTAGGAAGCCCTCACTGTGGACACCACCATGCTGGGAATGCTGCATCTATTTTCATGAAGTGCTTCAAGTCATGCTTGACTTGTAGCCTGGAAGTGATTTATTTGCCTCCAATGGAGAAGCATTGTTTTGCTTTGTACCATTCATGTATTTTTGCACAGATATTGGAGTTTTTCCCCACTTTTTTTTTATAACTGCCCCCCAACACCTCTTCCTCTGGCGGTGATCAGTGTTAGCCTGTGTGGTGATGGCTGGGTGCTTTGTGCCCCCATGGTTTCCAGGGCAGGTTGGTTTGCAACACAGAACTGCAGCTTCTGGAGAGATGGATGTGATTATTGTGGCAGCACTTTCCCAAAGCACTGTGTGGATTTTGTGTCCTTAATTTAACTGGCTGCTCCTCATCAGCGGAACTGAGTGTCTCAAGAATTTATACCAAGCAGTGAGGGTCGACTGTCATGCTGGCAATGGAGCGGGACTATGGAATTTTTTGACTTATATGGAAGTTTGAGAAAACTTCAGAAATAATTCTGGAATATGCCCAGCAGACTGCATGGTAACAGAGGAGCTGGCTGAGGAATTTATAGCTGCGGGGAGAGAATAATAGTGCTTTTTCTAAAGAAATTTTGATCCCAGGAGGGGAAAAAACAACTCAGAAGACTAGTGGAGAATTTGTCAATTATCTTTTCCTTTGTGGTTAACTTATCTGGGATCTATATATAAAAATCATAGTAATAACACAAACACTACTGAACTTAGCAGCAGCATTTAAGGAGAATTTGGGGATAGGATCTCACCAGCTTTCCTGAATGCCAAGATTGTAGTCCTGTGTTATTCTAATATTAGTCACTTCCAGCAGATAAGATTGCTTAAAAACCTCAGCCCATCTCCAGTTTCAGGAGGACTGAACCAAGCCAGTTAGGAACAGTTAAATTGCTGGTTCTTGAACATAAGTGGCAGCATGATAAATGTGACCTGTTAACTCCAGGAAAGTGCAGCCAATTTTTCTTTAGTTTAGCCTTAGGGAAAAAGCATATTAAAACTTTGTGTGTTGGCATTTGAAGACTTCTATCTTTAGACAAATGGCACCACAACTCTGGAGTTCAAGGAGAAAGGCTGAATCAATTGCTCTTATATATTTACTCCATATAATTACTTTGTTCTCCTAATTATTTTCCTTATATTTTACCACTTAGGAGACTTAGATACTTGCTGTAATCCATGGTACTAGACGCTCTTTAAATTTCCAGAAAACTCCCACTTTTCTCTCTTTCTGTGGCTAAGTACTGAGAAAATGTTTACAGTAGCTGTATTTCTTGTTGCACACCAGGGGTGTTTGAAGTATTGCACCAGCCTGGCAAAGAGGCAGCTGGAAGCAGCCCTGATACCCCAACATGGGTTGTGCTTGTCTTAAGCAAAAAAAGGATTAGTTGCTGATTCTCTTAGGGAAGCTGTACATCTAAAAGTGAGCAAATGACTAACTGTGCGATTAGAGACGCTGTCATAAAAAGGAGATACCTCAGACAGCGGGGAGAATAGAGAGGAATAGTGTCAGGGCCCATCCAGTTATGCAATAGGCCCTCATGGTATGCTTTGAGACCATGTCATGCACCACCTCAAGGTGAAGTTGTAGCAGCCCTTTGCTGGCAGTCATCAGGAGATGATCTGGTACCCTAGATTCCCTACACAAACAATCAGGAATTGGGGCTGTGGTACTGCAATTAAAATAGTAACAGCTGCACTGTCACAGGGGCCTGCTCGCAGCATGAACAAGTGTTGTTGACCCCTCTGTGATTGCACACTGATCCCACCTCACCAGCCATTTGAGCATCCTGTGATTTTCCACAAAGCTACTGATGACAGGCAAAACAGTGGAGACTGTGAGGCTCTTCTGGGCCCCATGGCACAAGGAGTTCAGTCAGGACCAGCATGAACACAGTACATAAACATAAGTATGAACTAGAAACTACCTTCTACCATCTTACTATGTTTTTCTTCTTTTTTTGGGCACAGATGTTCTTGCAAAATCCCAGTTAAAATACAGAAGGGATTAACAATACCTAGGCCTCACTTAGACCCAGGCAGTTCCTCTAGTTATCCAGCCTGAGCCACAGAATATGTCAAGAATGTATGTACCATTGTGGGCTGGGAAGATGTGTGCTCTATAAACTCTGATGCCTTAATTGCTTCAGCTAGAAATATCTCTAAGTGAATATTGCCAAACAGTGTATGGTTTTCAACTGGCAGTTAGTATTTTAATATGTTTTTGATCAGGACTAGTCAGGAGAATAACGGAGTCAAAGAAATTCCAACCCAATGCATTCATGGCATCATGTTTAATCGCAGTGAACAAAATAGTGCAAATTACCCTAATGATCACTTTCAATTTAATTGCTGGGCTACCTCTGTATTTTTCAAATAACTGAGGTTGTAAAGTTTTCTACTTCTTAACTAAGTTGCTTTTTGGTGTCAGTTAATGTTATGCTTTATTAAGTCAATATGGTGGTTTTCTGCCAGTTTTATTTCATTTTAACAGACAAGTCATCTCTATAGGGTACTGTTAGAAATTATGTTATAACATTTCATGTCTATTTGCTAACCACAAGCAGTCTTTCTGGTGAGACAAAATGCATTCAACTATCTTTATTTTTGCTAATTTCACTTTTCTATGAAAAGTCCCTTCTGATGTGGAGAGCACAGCTGCACAGGATGAAGCCAAGAGGAGCCCAGAGAGAAAACAGCAGTGCTGGCAGGAGCCACTGGATGGGGACCGCAGTGCTCCCGGAAACCCAGGCTGTGGGAAAGGGACTCCCAGGCTCTGGGGGAGCTCTGCTCCCCTCTCCCTGTGTCCAGGGCAGGGACAGGGCTCAGCCCCCACTGCTTTCTGCCCCCACTGCTCCAGAGCTGCAGCCTGGGGGAGGCCACGGCAGCTGTCACACCTGCAGGTGCCCAGGGTAGGGATGGATCTGTGCAAGAAGCACCGTCCCTCAGCACCACAGCCTGCCCACAGAGGCTGTGCCGTGCTCTGGAGCAGCAGGCACTGAGCAGGGAGTTACACAGAGTGGTGCCAGCAAAAACTCTGCTCTCGCTCTTGATGGTGTGGATTGGCACAGTCCTGCTCTTTGTGGTGAGCCCAGGAGGCTTTCAATGCCTTCTTTTCTTCAGCACAAGGGCAGCTTGAATGTGTTGACCTGGTAAAGCTGGTTGCTTTGACCTCAGGGTATACATTGCTTGTAGTGTGAGGAGGCTGGTTAACATCAAATTGGGATTATGAAGGGAGTTGTCTTCTGTTTGGAGATTTGTCTGGGATACGAGTCTTTACCAACTTTTTCTGCACTGTCCTTCAATAGAAGTCAGCTGCTTTAAATACTGTATTTTTTAAGCTTTAAGATTCCCAATATGGTTCTTTGCAATATATTTTCCATATGATTTTTTTTCACACATCAAATATGGCCTTATGGCTAGAAGAGTTTCTCATCTCTGCAGACATGTGCATGTTAAATAACCCCTACAAGGTTCAAGCTCTGAATGGTGTGCAAGGTTGAATCATTTTACTGGAAGCAGGGACAGACAAATGGAAAGAACAATTTTAAGCACATTCTGTCACTGCAAGGAGTGAAGTATGTGTTGGGTATAATTCCTATTTATACTTGTATTCTAAAACAGTCCAAAATCCAAGTTAGGTTTGATCTCCTTACTGCAGTGGAACAAAGTGCTCATCCCATATGGGGACTGATGCCTCTAAGGCATTCTGTTACTCCAAGCAGCCTTTCCAGGGAAAAGATGTCTCTCCAGCTCCTCAAATCTGAGGCATGAGTGCAGAGTGTCGATGCTGCAGTGTTTCATCCCCCAGCAACCAGAGAGGGGTTTGTGGAACCCTGTGCATGCAGAGTGACATGCTAGACCCTAACATTGTATCACCTCTATATATTCTCTCAAAAATTTCTGTCCTCAGCTGCAGCTGTGGTTTCATGGTGCTGAACAAAGCATGCCCAAGGAACTGCAAGAAAGGCCTGTTCTCCATGAAAAATATCAGGGATTAATTAACATTGCATAGTTTAACTGGTGTGGCTATATAGGACAGCATAGGTGCAGGCTACTGGGGGTAAAGAGTGGTTTATTCTGATTTCTTTTTATTTGATGGAAACAAAAAAAAAGGTCAAAGTTCAAATAGACTATTACAGTACTTTGTGCCTGTGTATAAGCTTTCGTTGGCTCAACCAGACTCATTAAAACATTAATAGCTACTACACCAATGAAAACTACTGTGTAGGTAACATCTGATGTGCTCTTTCATGGAAGGAAGATCTTGGACAAAGTGTGGAAATGATCTACCAATAAGTTACCAGATTTGTCATAAAATGCATCTCATAGGAACATAAGACCAACCAAGTGGTCAGAACAGAGGTTCACCCAGCCCAGCAAGATGAGCCCTGGCACTACTCACACTCGAAGGCAGGGAATGGTGTAAGACTGGGGCAAATGCACAGGGATGCTTTCCTGTCCTCCAGAAATTGGTGTATAAGCTAGAAGTGAGTATGTAATAGCTCTTGATGTATTTCTGGCTCATGAATGTGTGAAGTTGTCACTTGAACCCAAGTAGACTTTCATACCTGCAGCATCCCGTGCCAAGTTTGTTTGGGGTGAAAAGATATTGATGGAGGAGTCCTCATGTCATGAGCAGAATTGAAGGTTTTATCTGCCTTTCTACAGTTGTCAGCAGTGAGATCCAGACAGCTGCTCATTCTTCTTGCAAATATTTTCTATAACCAGAGGTTCCAAGTGTTCTGTGATGAAATATTTAGTAACAGTAATAGTATATGCCAAGCTTCTGACACACGGTGTCTGCAGCTAGGTCTGCCTTCCATGGTCCAGGTATACCAGCAGAGCCATATTTCCTGCTGTAGTGATCCACACTGCATTTCTGTGCGGTGATTTTCCCATCTGGCATCCTTTAATCATAGCATCAGCTCTTCTTCTCTTCCAAGATTCTGCTAGCTTCTACTTTGTTCTTTTTCCTTTGAGGTTTCTCACCAGTTCAGGGAAGATAAATAGATAGGGAGACAGTGTTGCACAGGGTGAGAGGGAGCAAGCATCTGCTGTCATCAGCTTTTCTGATTTTGTTGGAGCTCTTGTGCTCTTCTTTAGCAGCCTTCATGCAACAAAAGCCCTGGAAAACAACGGAGCCTAAGGCTCATCAGCTGTACACAGGTGCTACCACAGTGCTGATGCTGGGCTGTGCAGCCTCAAACTTTTTATTCAAGATGCAAAATTTTCAGGCACCGGAGGGAAAAATCTATGTGTTATTTCCTAAAGAAGCTTTAATGTGCTGCAGCCACCATCTGCCTACAGCTCATAAATTAAAACCAATTAACCGTACAAGACACGTCGAGTCACTGCTTCCCACTGGCATGCCTCCTCCCTCTTGCCTGGTACAGTCAAGCCATGAGGAGGCAGCTCCTCTGGCAGGAAAAAACCCAAACCAGCAACAAAACCCAAATCCCAACTTTCAAAAAGTGAAAAAGAAAAAAACCCAAACTTTGGGGAAACAAATAGAAACACAGGAAGACAAGTCTTGTGACCCATTAGCTCTCTCATTTGCAGCATAAATCATTCTGTTATAATCACAAATTCTGGGACATAATTGGACTACATGTCTAAATCTATTGCCAGTGATTACAGGCAAAATGCCCTGAGCAGTGAGGCCTGCAATCCAGCCCTGTGCACTTCGGGGGGAGGCTTTGGGGAGGGAGAAGGGAACCTTTGCCATCACCAGAGTATTTTCCATGAGCAGTTCTGTAGCTGGAAACAGATGCTCCATGCTGCTGTCCAGCCAGCAAAGTAATGTAAAAAACATTACAAATCTATCCTTCAAAGCTACCCTTCACTTTGCTCATTGTCCAGCAGTGGCTTGGCCTCCTCCTTGCTCCAAAAGCCCACGTGAGTATCCTGAGGGTGCCTCTGCCCATCCCTCTGAGCAGGGCAGAGTGGCCCCCAAAGCTGCAGCAGCTCTCTCCTTTGTGGTTGAAGATGGGTTGCATTCCCATTTCCTAGTCTCAATCCTGGCTGACCATGACAGCCACTGAAGGGCTTTTGGATCCCCTCAGCAATTTTCCCTGAGCAAATGTGAACGCTGCGGCTTCAGGAATGGAAGGCTAAACTAATTTCCTGCCCAGCCATCTACCTGGGCACCAGCTATCCTTCAGAGGGAGGATGTCCCACCAAGACCTTGCTGCAGCTGGGTTGTTGGAGCTCTGCATTTACAAGCTCTGTTGCAAGCCTGTGAAAAGCACACAGATGATCAAGGGTGAATTTTTCACTGCTCTTGATGCCTCTCCCTTGTGTGTGTTCCTGCTCATTCTGCTTGTAAGTGTGTTGATTCCCCAGGGCATTCCCCATGTGCTGGACACATGGAGAATTTGAAAGCAAACTTACATGGACAGAGATTGTTTATTGCTGGCTGTAACGCAGGTACTCTGTAATGTAACTTCTAAGTGTGCATGTGACCTTAGGAGCATGTTTCTGCCTCTGCTCTTCCACAACCCAAACAGCCAAGATGAGGTAATGCTGCTGTGGAGATGCCAAATTGAGAGGTAAGACTGCACAATGATAGGCTGTTGCTCCACTGGGGTAGGGTTGTGTTTGCTTTTTTTTGTACCAATTTTTGATGTGGAAAAAAAAATCTTCTTATTCCTAGCCTTGCATGCCTTCTGTAGCAGATCTTTTATGGTGTTTCAGGTGCTGCACCCCAAAACCTGTGCAGCTGATGGTCCAGCCCCCAAATAGCTCAGTTTGCTTTCCAGTTCTGGTGTCCAGACATGCCTGATACCTGCACTGTGATGACATTTTTCTTGTTCCCTATGTTTTCTTTAAATGCAGTATTTTGAACATCTAGGGTTTTGGTGAAGCAGAATGCAGTGAATTTTTGTAGAATACAGTGATTTTTGGCATTCCTCGTGTTGATAAGCTTTTGAGCTTCAAACTATGAAATTACTCTGCTCTTCCTCCCATGGCATTTCCTGCTCTTTCAGTAGCATACTTAAGGAGCTTCCATGTCTAGCTATATCTTATATAGAAAAACATCTTCTTTTCCACTTGTCTGCTGGGCTTTTAAAATTTTGAATCTTCCTTAGAAAGTGAGAGCGAGTACTAGGTTTTCTTAACCATCACTTATTTCAAAATCACTTTTACCTATGATAAACTGTCTTTCAAATAGTCTTTTATTAAATTTGCATAGCACACAATACTTGTCTTTCACAGAACTTGCATTTCCCTATGTTAACACAATATTTCCAGTCATCATCAAACATCCCTAACTCTCAAACAAGTCTTTTGAAGCTATAAAACATTTGGGAGGAGAGGAGAGGAGAGGAGAGGAGAGGAGAGGAGAGGAGAGGAGAGGAGAGGAGAGGAGAGGAGAGGAGAGGAGAGGAGAGGAGAGGAGAGGAGAGGAGAGGAGAGGAGAGGAGAGGAGAGGAGAGGAGAGGAGAGGAGAGGAGAGGAGAGGAGAGGAGAGGAGAGGAGAGGAGAGGAGAGGAGAGGAGAGGAGAGGAGAGGAGAGGAGAGGAGAGGAGAGGAGAGGAGAGGAGAGGAGAGGAGAGGAGCATTTTTTGAAGGGAGATCTTAAAACATTATGACTTATTTCACAGCTGCTCTAAGAAAGTGAAGACAAAAGATGAGCATTAAAAATGAAAAGGGAGCATGTTCCAGCACATGGAGCACAATTCATGCCTTTCAAAATGGGCTCTCTGCTGACTCCCAGCAGGACCTGAGGAGTGTGTCGGAAGTTCTCTCTAGGGAGGGCTGGCACAATCACTCATGGGAAATCCACTTCTCTCAGGGTAAGAATATCATGAAATCTCCTGACCCAGGCAGGAGAGAAACCCTGAAGAACACCTAGTTCAGCCCTACTCTGTACTGACACCAGACTGGATTAGTCCTTGGGAAACCCCCAGGGAAGGGAAGCACACCCTGTACCTGGGATTTGCTCCAGCACTGCAGTGCCTCCTGAGGAAAAGATTTTTCCTGATATTAAGAAAAATCTCCCATGTCACAATCTGTGCTTCTTGTCTTCCTCTATATGATTTGGCACCCATGGTTTGGCTCACAGCTCCACTGCCTCTATTTCCTTACAGCTTTCTGCCGGGGCAGCTGATGGTTCTTGTGGCTCAGGCAACATCCAGCATTTGAGGGTTCAGACAAGACCACAGTTTGGAGAGGGAATGCTGGTGATGGTGGGGCCACACAGCCACATGGACTTGTTTCTTGTTTCCACTGCTGGATTTCCTTAGAAATCAAGATGTTGGGGGCTGAATCAGGTGGCTGGGGGGGCTCAATGCAGGACATGTGTGAACACAAGGGAGGAGTTCTGTCCACCTCCTTGAGCTCAGGCTCACTTTGAGCTCTCAGTGAGTAGAGAGGGCAGGATAATCTGTGGAGGTGCCAGCAGAATAATCTGTGGAGGTACCAGCCTCTTTCATGGACTGTAGAGTGGAGTAGGTGACCTGCTTGTGTGAAGTATCATCAGTATACCCAGATACGATGACACCCATATTTTACCAAGCTTTTCTAACCATGTGGTTTAGAAAGACAGTGTGTTTTTATAACAAATGAAAGTTTAGATTTTTATCTAATCCATATGCTTTCAGGAGTGTGGACTTCATAAAAAAAGTTCAGTATTAGGAACTTACATGCAATTGCAAAAGTTGGCAGTGTCATATTTCTGTTTGCCATTGTTTTTAGAAGCCAAGTTGTGCAATGAACAGTGGCAGGAACTGCAGCATTTCCCCCATTTTAGAAATGGTTGTAACTGTCTGTAATGTCCATTACAAACATTCTTTGGGAACCTCTTCTGATAGATTACTTTACACAAGCAGTTAGCTGCTCTCTCTGGATGAGTTCTGGTTTATTGATGACAAATTCAGAGCAAAAAACAGCTATCAGTGCCCACAAAAGAAAAACAAAGAAGCCAAATTATATGCAATTTACAATAAGATGAAATATTTAGCTCTGTTGAACATATGTTAGTGATGAGGGCAGTGGATGTTAGATTTAATTGGATCCAGAAAAATGATGAGTATTAGTCCCTTGGGAATTATTCTTGGTGAATCTCCAGGAAAATTCACAAGTATTTTAATAAATTAAAAGCAAATGGAGAAAAAGAAAAAAAGGAAAGGAAGAATCAACCAATTTCTTCTTTTCATCTCAAAGATTCCAGTTTCAGATCCTCGCAGTAACACAGATAATGCTGTAGCATGCTGCATTCAAACAAACAAAAATAATGTCCAGTGACATCAGTGACATCCTCGAGGTCTCTAAGGTGCCAGAATTTATCTCTAGAATTCTGCAGTGTTTTGACTAAACAGGACCAGCTGGGTTGCTGGGGTAAGGCTCAGCTCTCAGATGCAGAAGGACAGCACCTGCCCCACATTAGCTGCAGGCTGTGCTGAGGGCTGCCAGAGGGGCTGTGGAGCCACAGCTGCCAGAGCAGACCCCTCTGGGGAGCCAAGGGGACTCTTCTCTGCTTGTCCCAGCAGGGTCTGGGGGTCTCCTTCAGCCTCACAGGACTCCAGCCCAGGGATTTCTCCCAGTTGGCAAGCTAATGGTATTAAGTCCAGTTTGTCACCCTTTTGCTGGTGGCCAGTGACATCCTTCCCTTTGGGCAGTTCTTCCTCCCTGTTTTTTGCCCAGGACATCTTCTTACAGATCTGTTTTATCCTTTCCATACTTCACATTTTCAAGTTAGCTAAGTCAATTGCCTTCAGTGTATAAACTCACTTGAGGAAATCAAAGTCTGTTTTTCTAATCTTTCTGTATTTGCGTGCAAACCAAATCATTTAGCACTTCTTAAAGTATGTGTTTTGACAGATGCAAGGGGAGGTTTACTCCTTGTTCTCTGTTTCAAGACAAATTAGCAAGACAGATTTTCATGCCTCTCAAATCTTTGGAAAAAGAGGTTGTATTTCTTTATTTTGATAGTCTGGAGCTAAAACACTAACAGTTTGCCTAGCAGTTGTGAACATTCTGGTGGCTTTCTTTGTAAAACATGAGAAAATTCCAGCTAAAAGCTGGGCGGTGGAGAAGACCTGGGGATCATTTTTTCATCTTATAGCAGATATTAAGTGTTCTTATCAGGAACTAGCTGTAAAATAATAGTTACATGGGGAACCATGCCCATTGGGCATGAGAAAACAGCTTTTGGGCCCTCACAATCAATTTTCATAATTTTTTTCTCTTCAGAATAGGGAATTGAAGAACTATTCTGTTCATTCAACAGGGGTGTGTTAAGAATCAGCCACTCTGTGATGTCCAAAGGACATGACATGCAGTGCATTTTGGCTTTTACTGCTTGAGAAAAATGAGCCTGAAAATAGGTAAAGTGAATGGAGACAGCACATGGTGGGCTCTTAGAGGGTGCAGCAAAAGATCGTGGCAGGTACGTGGCAGAGGAGAAACAGGGTGACAAGGGGAGGAACAAATAGTGAAGATTCCAGAGTGGTCATGGCTGGTGTGTGCTACAGATGGGTTTTGGGGCACTGGAAAAAATGGTTTGTTACAATGCAAGAACCAAAGGAATTTCTGCCTGGGGTTGGGCTGCTTCAGGGGAAATGGGGTGGAGATCTCCCTTCTGACATTGCACCCGTGCCAAGAACAGAGGAGCCTACAACAGCCAAGAGAAGAGGCATTTGCTAAAGCAGAGGCCTTTCTCTGCTATACACTGAACAAACCAGTGGATCAAAGCATGACAGAGCACTGCAAAGAAATGAATGTTCCTGCTCAAGCACCTTGATATAAATGGTAGGTCACTGAGGGGCCAGGTACTTGTGGTGGGGTAAAGGAAGAGATTTTAAGAGTGAGCAGATGGTGACATATTTTAAAGATATGCTAAAAGGGGGAGCCTCCAGGCAGATGTTTTCTCAAAGACCCTGGAACACAGCACTGCAATGACAGGAAAATATGCAGAAAATGTGTGGCTGTTAGAGGATGGCAGAGCCAGATGGTTCAAATTAACTCAGCAATGGCTGCTGACACCAAGGGCAGCAGCAGGTGGGACAGGCCTCAATGGAGCTGCAGCTGTGCAACAGCAATCCTCCTTACAACAGTGGAAACATCTGGCCATGGCACTTCATAGAATCATAGAATGGTTTGGGTTGGAAGGAACCTTAAGGATCATCTAGTTCCAATCCCCCTGCCATGGGCAGGGCCCCTTCCACTAGTCCAGGTTGTTCAAAGCCCCAGCCTGCCCTCTCCAAGACTTTAAGGAATAGGGCATCTGCAGCTCCACTGGCAACCTAATCCAGTGCCTCACCAGCCTCCCAGGAAAGAATTTCTTGCTTATATCTGATATAAACCCACCTGTTTTCAGTTTAAAGCCACTCCCCCTTGTCCTGTCACTATGTACCCTTGTAAAAAGTCCCTCTCCAACTCTCCTGTAGGCCCCTTCAGGTATGGGAAGGCTGCTCAAGTGTCACCCTAGAGCCTTCTCTTCTCCAGAATGAACAATCCCAAATCTGTCAGCCTGTCTTCAAAGGAGAGGAGGTCCAGCCCTCTAATCATCTCTATGGCTCTCCTCTGGACTCATTCCTTTAGATCCATCTCCTTCCCATGGTGGGACCCCAGAGCACTGCAGGTGGGGTCTCACCAGAGCAGAGCACAGGAGGAGGATCCCCTGCCTCACCCTGCTGGTCACACTTCTTTTGATGTGACCTCACACTCATCGCTGTGTTATGTTAAACTCTTTAAAAAGCTCTGCTTTGAATACTTAGGATAAATTTAAGCCTTGTTGTGAGAGAAATTTGTTCTGGTTGCATGAGAAAATGAAGAAAAACTTGCAGCTTCAGCTGGTTCATGAAAGCAGATGCACCTTGGCAGATTTGACGTGTGCCACCCAGTAAAAAGAACAGGATGACATGAGCTTGCCAGTAGCCAGAAGCATCATGCATAATGAAGTTTTTTGATGGAGCAGCTAAGACTTGGATGGTGTTTGAGCTCATCCAGTCACAGGCACAGTGGGCAGGATGCCTGTGAAAAAAAGAAGGAGAGAAGTTGTAGACTCACTAGAGAAGCAGGAAGGAGGACAAGCTTGAAGATATATTTTTTTTTTTCCTGAAGACCCCTAAGGATCATAGGGAAGGGAAGAAATTTTTCAGAGAAAGGACATGAGAGATTTTAGAAACAAAGATTATGAGCCTGGAGATATATAGAAGTGCTGCTCTACAAGCAAAACTGTGTGATAGGGCAGTCCCTGGCCCTGTCACAGAAAAGATGATGGTGCTGGCTTCCAAGTGCACCTGGAGGGAGTGCAGACTCTTAGGATCCCCAGGAAAACAGCATAAGCATTCAGGGTTTTGCCAAGCCCAGCACTGCCCTGTGGTTTGGGCAACAGGAGCTGAAGCAGAGCAGGTTCCTGAGGACTGCTAGACACATTTAGCTTGGCTCCTCTCAGGAAGTCTGGTTTATAAGTTTTCCTCTTGCACAGTGCAATTTTATCTTTCATTTTTACTGTATAGGAACTATCTGCACATTTTGGAGAGAATGCTTGCCAAGAGCAATTATTGCTGTTGCTTCAAAACATTAGAGACTTAGAAAAGCCTAAGAAGTTTCTTTGCTCTAGTGCTGAAAATGTGGCACTTCTGCAGAGGAGATGTCCTCTCTGGAGACACAGTGGTGTGAGGGTGTGAGTGCTTCAGCAACTGGACTTCTTGGGCTTTCTTTTTGCAAGATCATCAATGGGATCTCCTTCTCCTGAAACATTTCCTATCAACAGCATACTGTTAATCATTAGTGACTTGCCAATAACTTCTTTTTATTGGGTTGGCTGAGGCTTAGCTGAAAGTTCAGTCGGGCAATGGGCTTAGGAATGTGTTTTTAGGAAAAGGTTTTATTCTAGAGGTTTAAAAGTGCTCACACTCTAATCCCTGTTTGATGGGGAAAAGTGAACTTTAGATGCAGTAAAACATTTGAACATGAATGCATGTCATTGACACAACAAACTTGTTTGTAACTTGCTGCCAAAGTGTTGGAATGAGATGTATTTTTTGATTTAGAGCATCTGCTGACTGGTATTTTATAACTATGCTCAGTGGCCGAAATAGGAATTCAGAAACATTAAAATAATGAAATCCTGATATGGATACTTTGAAATCCTGTTATTAGCCTTTTCCACCTGCCTCCTCTTGGAGACAGTGTGTGTTGCCTTTTCCACCACCTTGCAATTTATTTTCATTTAACATGCACCTTTGTGGTACATCTGCTACTCCTGAAGCAGGTTCTCTACATCCACCTGCATCTATCCCTCAGGTCTTTTCTGGTAAAATCTCACAGTGTGTCCATTGGTTCTCAGCAACTTCAGCTTCCTTTGTTTTCCTTTTCTGTTCAGAGAATTATACTGTAGCCATCCCATGGTGTGGGACTGATCATCAAGTCCATTAATGATGTTTTCTGAGGGGAATTTTGTCCCCATATTTTTTTAAGAGCCCCAGTTGAACATATAGACTGTAACTGTCAAGCAGTCAAAAAATTTCACTGGTGTTCTGGGCTGTGTCAGCTTGAATTACCAAAGGGAAAATGTGGGTTTGTCATCTTTCATTGTTACCAAAACCAAACTCTTCCCTGACTCACAGAGAAAACATTATCCTGTTTGATTAGCTGCAGTGGACAGATAATTTAATAAGGAGAATTGAAGTAATTGCACTGAAAACAGGCATTTAGGAGCATAGTTGGAAGCCTCTACATGTTGTTTTAAATCAGAGAGCTGGCTGTCATCTCCTGTCCATGTAGCCTGATGGTGGCTTGCAGGAAAATGCAAAAGCTGGTGTGCTCCCAAGGAATGGGGGGCATGAGGAAGGGAAGACCTGAACTCAAAGCAACAACTTCCAAGGTGTTTCTCCATTTTTACCTGCCAGGTTTGTGCTTGCTGAAGGTAAACTGAACAACTGGAAAGTTTTGGCTGGGTCCAGGCCACTGCAGAGCGACCTTTGCTCTTGTTACTGGGTTCTTTTGCATTCATTAGATTCCTGTCCTTGTTGGTCTCTCATGTGGCTTTCTGTGGGAGGAGGAAGGGGCACAATACTTCTTACAGATACTTCTGTTTGTTCCATTACGGAAAAAAATCACCTCTGGACAAATGTGTTTTCATGGTGATGCTGTGACAATGATTAAGGAAGTTAAAGGAATTGGCACATTTACCCTTCACCTGGGACTTCTGAGCATTTCAGTATTCTTCAGCTGAAGGAGGAAAACCCAGCCTGTCACCTCAGCCTACAGGTTGGAAAAATAATGTTCTACTTCTTTATAGATAATGTGATCTGAGCCAAGGTCTTAGAGTGCTCCAACAGGAGGGCTGCTCACTGATGGGTTTGCCATGTACAGAGATCTCTTCTGTACACACGTGGGTATAGTTAGGTACATGGACTTATATATACATACATGATTCTGTATAATCAAGAGTATCTGCCCATGCTTACAGCTCCATACCTGACTAGGAAGTCCTGAAGATAGCTCATGCCATCCTCCACACTGTCATGTCCCACCCTGAAACCAGGTCTTGTCAAGCTGGAGAGCCTTGAACAAGACCTTTGTCTTCAGGTCTGGCTTTGTTGCCTGAGCCCGTCACTTACCTCTGCAGCTGTAGGACAAACATCTCCTGTCTCAGTTGCACTTTCCCAAAATGCTGCCTTGCTGCAAGGCCAGGGGAAGAGAAGGAGAGGAGATGTTTGGAACTGCTTTTTGGGTAAACCAGAGTGACTTTGCAAAGAGGACTGGAGCACTGATGTGCCACAAGCCAAGCAACGCTGATCCATGTGGTCAGGCAGAGCAGGGTGCTGGGGTGGTCACTGCTGGAACAGAGGATGCTCTCTAATGGCATGGCTGTGGTTTCTGTAAGACAAAGGTTTTCCATGGCTCATTTCTATGGTGGTCTCAAGTTTGTGGTGTTCCCCTGGAGGGCTGGAGCTCAGCACTGATCATTTGCTGTGCTGCCCTGCTAGCCACCAGATTCCCTGGGATGTCTGTCAGGACTCCCTCTGGACAAAGCAATGCTGCATGGTGAGGAACGGTGAGGGAAGTTCCTTGCTGACCCCTGCAGGAAGACAGCTCCTTTTCCAGGCTCCTGGGTCAGCATTAACCTCCTAATTACAGTGATCTCTTTAGTTACTGGGGATTGCCTCAGCCAAACCATTTGCCCTTCTAGCCACAAGCATTCAATTCACTGACCATTCCTCTGCAGCATCAATTACACACCCTCTACCAAAATTCCAAGCACTCAGACCCTGAGACAGGCATTTGGGGGAGATTTCCTCTACAGATTGGCTAGTGCCATATAAATTGGTTTTGCCCTGTATGAGGTGCCTGCACTTCAGCAAAGGCTACATGGCTGCGTTGCTCCTGAGCAGCCTGAAGGAGATTGCACTGCTGGCTGCAGTGATGCTTCCAGATGTGCAGCACAAGAGAGGAAGCTGCTGAGGAAGCACTGGGGGGAAGTTACTCTGCTTTCTGCCCACAGCAGGGTGCCTGTGCCAGGGCAGAGGCACCCACAAGCTAATTGGAGCACAGAACAGGCTTGGCAGGAGGATGCTGCCACTGTGGCTCCTCCTGCTCATTGTGGAGGCTGTTCTGCTTGCAGACTGGGGTGGCTGGAGCTCCTGAGGGGGTTGGGACACAAACACCTGCTGAACACCAAGTAAGGCTGCTGTGTGTTTGTGTAAGATGTATCTTCCTCATCAATGCACCAGAGAAACATCCTTGTAGCTTGAGATGGATGTGTTTCACTTGTAAGGGAGAAACACCTGGTGATGGGGTTAAATGCCAAGGTGGAAGGCAGCTACTGAGATGTAAGAAACTCAGTAACTACTACTAAGATCCTCTTTATTTCAGTCAGTATGCCAGTTTTGTTTTGGTCTCTGGCATATCTGAAAAGAGATGGTCTTCTAAGTCACTGTCTCATCCCAGGTGCCCATGAGATGTCAGACACCACACAAAGGTTCATGATGGAATAAAGGACGAGACAAGCCCAAGGCAAGCAGCATTTGGAACAGCAGCCCTTGCCATAAATTTGGGGACCAGGGACAGACCTTGTCCACTCTTGTGACTTCAAAGACAGGAGGAATCAAGAGGGTTGTGCTCATCTCCTGCCTCTCTCCTTGCACTTGAATTGTTTGTGGTGTGGGGCATGGCTGTGCCTTTTGTTCTTCGTGAAGCTGTGTCAAGCCAGATGAAAGGAAAAAGTTATCTAGCTTTGGATTGAAGTAGTGTAAAAAAGGAAGTCTGGTTTCTCACCCAGTGAAGCAGAATCAAGCTAAGTCTACACAGTTTGGCAGGAAATACCCCTTCTGACTCCAGGTTAAATGTGTTATTTCAATAACTTGCAGGAAAAGAAAAGAAATTATCAACTACAAGCAAGATGCCTGAGAGGAAGGCAATGGATCCCTACTTTTTTCCGACTCTCAGGAGGTGAGAGTGCCATATTCACAAGCATTTCCATCCCTGGAGCCACCCACCTGCATCTGCTGAGAAGGTGACCAGGTGACAGACAATTTGCACCTGTAAAGTGCTCTTACACTCTCCTTTAACACTGCTCTCTTTGTATAAATGTCTTTATTAAATCCCATTAGCCTCAGTTGCACTGTAAAATATCAGAGAAAGAAGATTTTTTGCTCAGATGTCTCAGACTGATGATCTTACAGTATGTTTAAGTATTACTCATAACTGTAGGTGAGTGGAAAGATTTTTCAAATAAACCATTACTATGAGTATCAGATTTTCCTGTTATTCAAGAAAAGGGAACACTATCATCATTTTGAAGAAGCTCTATTAACTTTTGAAACCCATTGGGAGGGCAAGAAGTAGTAATGGAAAACTAAGAACAACAGTTGGATTCATCTTTGAAAGAGCAGCTGATGTGTAGGCACTGGCAGAAATGCACACCTGCATCTTGTTTTCATCAGTATCTTTCTGGAAGTGAAGCACTGTTACAGAAATTGTATTTTTTTCTACTACGTTTAAATATTCTCTTTAAAGTGAATGAGCCAAAAGATGGGGGAAGGTGTTTCACTGAGCAAAGGGAAGGAAGGAAGGAAGGAAGGAAGGAAGGAAGGAAGGAAGGAAGGAAGGAAGGAAGGAAGGAAGGAAGGAAGGAAGGAAGGAAGGAAGGAAGGAAGGAAGGAAGGAAGGAAGGAAGGAAGGAAGGAAGGAAGGGATTTTTCTTCAGAGCAGCTATATAAATCAGTTACAGCTCTGCATTCCTCTGAGAGTGTTTTAAACCACCATCATCACCTGACTATGATGTGCAGCTTATATGAAGTACACTGGCCAACCTGGGCTTTGTTGCAGTCACTCAGATCAGAGGAAATTCCCAAGTTGGGAGTTGTGTGTGGATCTGAACTCCCTCTGGGACTGGTGTCGAAGTCACAATGCATTTCTTCTGAATGTGAAGTTCTAGGGAAGGAAGATGGTTGGGAACATGCTGTCATTCTTGCATGAACAGCTATTGGCATAGAGAAGTCCAGCAAAGGTATCAGCCCTGAAGCTGGAAAAACAAGGAGATCATGCACAATGTTCAGGAGGGAACTCAGCAGCCTATATTGACCCAGCACAACCATTCTTGTATTTAATTCTGATGTTTCATTCAAAATTACATTCACAGTCTTTAATCAATCAAAGCCAGCAGTAAACATTTAATCAATCAAAGTTGTACAGTAAACATTTGTCATACACAGATGTTGCTTCCTTATGGTCCATGTGTGCCTGCTCTGGTTATATCTTTTGTTTTGGCCACAGACTTGAAGTGGGGTGCAGAATCCTTTTGTTCTATGTTTGACTAAAACCACCCCAGGCTGTGCATTGGTCCATGCCTAGAATTTCTAGGCACTTCCTCTATGTAAATAAATATGAATAATCTATACTTCTCAAAAAGTATGTTTGATGTTCCTGTAAACAGCCTAAGTAAAAAACAGAAGAGCTCCAGCCTCACAAGTGGTGAGAATAGCCAGACACACTGTTTAAGAAATACCAACAAGTAACAGCCTAAATAGTTACAGCTTCTGTGATGCAGATTTTAGGTACCCTTTGCTTACTGAGGACATGGCTCTGGACAGCCACTGATGCCAGGTGAGATAAGGGGTGAAATGCAGGGGGAGAGTGTGCTGTAACCAAACTCTGCAGTGTCAGCACCTGCACCCAACACATGCTTTGCCTTCTCTTACATCAGTGCTGCATTTAATCCAGCATAACCTGCTAAGGGCTGCAGGACACAGGGACAGGCATCTCCCACTCCACACCCCACAAGACAGCACCTTTGTGTCGTGCTCGCTGAGCTCTGACCAGATTCACTGACTGTCCATGGTGGCACAGTACTGCAGCTCTACCTCCCCAAAGCAATCTCCTTTTGAAATGACTTCACACGTATTGGTAAGGACTGTGTGCTGGCAGGATACATCAGGCATGGGATGCTGGTGGGTCACAAAATGCTCAGGTTGAGTCTTAGGTGTTTTCCCTGCAGCAGGGAGATGAAATTGTCCTTTTCACACAACAACACGTATCTCCTGTTCCATCCTTTCTGCAGGAAAAGAAAGATTGATGCACACATCCTGTTGAGGACTGAGTTGTCCATGATATGTTGTTTTTCAAAGAAAAGCCTGGTTTAAATGTTCAATAGGCAGAACTGCTGTGAGATCATGTGGGGAACTGGAGGATGATTTTTGCCTTTGTTGTATTGAAAAATGTTCTGCACAGCTCTTCGGGAAAAAATACCTAAATGCCTTTCCCACAAAGACTGGATTAACACTATAGATTTTCCTCCTGATTTTAAACATGACAAGAATCAAAGTTATCTGTCCCTGAATGAAGGAAAGACCACTAAGCTGAACTGAAGTGAGGAAGGGGATGTGATTTTGCTAATACCCCACACATACTGATGTCAGTCCTTGCCAAGGTACAGATCTCCTGGCTCAAAGGCAAGCATGTTTTTGTATATGGCAGTCCAGCTGAGGATGGATGTGTAACCCAGCAAGAGCCAAACAACACACCTGTTATTTCCAATGTTTGCCTCATCTGTGCTCCTGTCACTCTGCTGATTTTGCAGGATGGAAAGCTGGTTATGTGCTGGGCCTGACAGCAGTGACAGGCAAGGGTGAGGTTACCCAGTGAGTCAGAAAACGCTTGCAGGAGTTAGCTCTGGCAGCCAGTCCTGCTGCAAAGTCACATTTCTCTCATGCATCTGCCATTTATGTGGTTGGTAACCATAACTTTGGCAGTCCCTTAAGGATATTAGTTTTAAAAGTATGAGCAGTTCTTCAAGGATTTCTGATACATACAAGAGCACCTTGAGGCTCAGGTCCTTCAGCACCTTTCTGTGTGGCTGAGTTCACACACATTGTGAAGAATAACAATAAACCTGAATTTATTCTTTATTTGGTGAGTGCAGGTGTAAATGTGGCGGGGTGAGCCCAGTCCACAAGAGCAGCAGTAGGAATCAGGCTTCAGTCTGGAAAGGGCAGCAGAACCCTTGTTCCTCCTGCCCCACACTTGACAGGCATCAACCTCACATCACACCCACAGCTACAACTGCCCTGCAAACTGCTTTTAGCAAACTCTTTGTAAATGTGCAAAAGTCACAAATACGAGGTACCCCAGGGAGAGAGGTGGGATCAGGGCACTGACATTGGATTGCCACAGTTGTTTTTCTATAAAAAGATAATTTAGGGATTGATGGAGATTTTAAGTACAGGCTCTGCCTCAGACAAGCATCTTCCTCTTCCTAGGACAGTCGCTTTTGCATGAGGCAAACATGCATTATGCTAGGACTGCTGACAGGGCTTGTCACATTTGCTTTGGAGTGTTTGAGGCTTCTCAGCTCATCAACATTTTTGCACTCACATTGCAAGTTAAAGGTTTCTTTTGACTTGCCAATCAAACTGAGGCAATATATTGCAACAGAGGTGAACAGGTTCTTGAGTGTTCATTTTTCATGTAGTGGTCAACTGCTCTTTGACCTTGGCTAAACATGGATTTTTGCTATGAGATTTAAATACTATAATACTATACTATTTAAATACTATAATACTACTCATAATCCTATGAGATTTAAATACTTCAATACTGACAGCAGTATCTTAGATAAAACATATACTTATATAAAAAGATACTTATTGGGGGGACATGTCTTTGTCTTAATAATATTTCAGTCTGCTCTACAGTGCATCGTTTACATGAAACCAGTCCTAAAATCCAGGGTGACACCTCTTCCCCCATGATGTTTATCTGGATAAAAGAAACACTTATCTGTCTGATGGTTTCAGCAGAGCTAAAGGCTCAAGACTTTATTGAGGGTATTTATATGAAGCAAAGGGGATGTTCTATGGGACTGGTTTCTCAAAACTTGCAAGTTCCATCTCTTCAGGGTAACATTATTTCTCTTGCAGCATATATAATGGAGTTGCACTGAAGCTATATCCTAATCCCTATGTTAAGTTTTACAGGATTTATAGATTTGGATAAACAGTGTTTGATATCCCTTTGTAGCAGATCAACAGGGTATTTAATGAGAAATAACAAGTGGGCTCCTATTCCTTCTCTAGAAAACTTTGATCCACGTGGCAGAGTTGGCTAGGAGTACAGAAAGCAGGAGATTTATGGATGATAATAAGGATGACATCATGTTTCTGGACTGCTCTCCATGTCACTGCTGTCTGTAAAGAAATGTGTTTTAGGCAGAACTGCTCTTCCTCCTATTTCAGTGCCCTTGCCTGCATCCAAGGGGGGATGGATCACAACCAAATCCAAGCCCTGGGACACCTCATTCCCCCAGCTCACAGCTTTCCCCTCCATGCTGGCAGGGCTGGGCACAGGACAGCCTGGAATGGCCACCCCTCCACCTGGAAAGCTGGCAGTGTTTGGGAAGGGGGTCAGGCTTTGAGTGTTTGCTGAGATGGCTGTCACTGAGTCCTTGCCCAGTTCTAGTCACCCTTCCCACAGCTGGGCTTGGCCTTCCAGCTTTGCTGACGTGGCCAGTGACTTAAGGGTGCTTGTGAGAACTGTCAGTAGCACTGGGACCCCCCCAGGATTCTGAGTTTGCCTTCGGCTGGCTGAGGGGCCAAGGGGACCAAGGTCTGAAGGAGGAGGAGGAGGAGGAGGGAGAAGAAAGGCTCTTCTGCTCTCCTCACAGCAAGGCTGTGCAGAGGCACAGCAAGGCTATAAAGGTTTGCACACAGAGTTGCCATAGCAAGGCCCCTGTCCCCAAGGGTAGCATCAACTTAGTGGCATGCCCTGCACAGGAAACAAGACTCTGTCTTGCACTTTAGCAAATTCTTGCTGCCACATCTCACAACACGTGCAGTAACCACTGATAAGCAGGTAGCAATAGGTTTTTGCAAGCAATCATAGAGACAGAGGAGCACAAGTCAAGCAAGTCACTTCAGAGCCCCAGTGCTCAGCCCCAGCTCTACTGGTATGGAGGGGGGAATGTGTGACAAGATCCAATTTTGATCTAAATAACTGTGTTCCAGGCTTATGAAATAGGGCACTTGCTGCTGGTGCTCACAGGAAACTCCTCCTGTGACTGTTGGTACTGTCAGAAAATGTGAAGGCTGTTGATATGCTCAGAAATTCCATGTCTGCTCTGCTGACAGAGAAGGTGTTTCTTGTGTCAGAAGGAGTGCCACACCTTGAAGAGCCTTGAAACCAGGGGTAGCTGGTGGTCACTATGGGTTGGGACTTTCAGCTCCAGAAAAAAAAAAAATTGCCAGTTATTTCCTATTAACTCTCATTTCTAAATGAATGGCCATCTTGTGCAGACTTCTTTGAGTGCAGAAGCCTTTGGGAAATGATGATACTGTTACTTCACCCTTCCATCATCTGACACTTCTCTTCCAGTGTTTTTCCTATCATGATGCCTGCTTTAAAGTATTTGTGGTAGCAAAAAAAAAAAAAAAAGAATCTCACAGAGAACACATTTAGAAACTTGAATGTCATATATATTAAACTCAGACAGTGAAACCCATGGAATGCAGGGCTCTCCAAGAGAAAAATGTGGCCTGAGCTATGGAAAATGAGTTTCCTTCCAGCTCTTATAAGTTCTGCAGCAACCTTTGTAAATCTGCAGACTGCTCAGTGCATGACCAGCTATCTGCAGAAAGTCCCAAGAAGGCTTGCCATAGAAATTCCAGGCATTTCTGAGAGAAATGAATAAAAAAGCATCTGTCTGAGCTAGTGCATAATCTCTTTTGATCTGAGTTCAGATATGAGGTTTTGTAGTGGTTT
This sequence comes from Melospiza georgiana, assembly GCF_028018845.1. Lineage (NCBI taxonomy): Eukaryota > Metazoa > Chordata > Aves > Passeriformes > Passerellidae > Melospiza > Melospiza georgiana. Next base: position 70,165,060 of record NC_080432.1, on the reverse strand, counting down.
ATGTCAATCATGGTATGAAACTATCATAAAACATGTCAGTAGATAATAGTAAATGTATTACATCAAAGTCAACAGCATATAATGGCTTAACTCTGTGGGACTGCATCAAGACCTACTCAAATATTTTTAGCACTTATAAAGGAAACAGACTTCAGGGTGGATCCCTTCTCTGCTATGTGTTTATGTCTGCTTTTATGTTTTTGAGGCAAAAGTGATGAACTTTGTCCTCTTGCAGAACATTTGTAGTATCAATAGGACTGGAGCAGAAATCTCCAGTCAGATATTGATGTATCAGTGTGACATATCAAAAATATCAACGCTGTCCTGAAAAAGGACACGCAGGCTTTTTCTGTCAGTGGTTTTGATCACTCTGGATTGGAGCTGCTTCAGAGATGTAGGTCAGCACTTGTCTATCAGCATCACAGAGCTGCTGGGTTCTCAATGGAGGGATGTCAGGTACCATGTGAACTGTACCATGTCTCATAACACCTGCTCACATGTTTCTTCTAGAGGTGTCTCATATTATGGAAATTATTTGGTGAACCCCAGTTATCATAAATGTGTCCTCTCCTGGTCCCCCTCCCTGCCACTGTGATGGTGCCACCTGCACAGACCTCCTCTGCAGGGGTGGCCTGGCTCCCATTCCCACATCAGTGGCTGGAACCACTTCTTCTTCATCCCAGGGTGCCTGAGCATATTGGAGTGCAAGAGGTGTGAGAGAGCAAGATCAGGAAAAACATTTTTCATCCCACCAGTGTTGCAGACACCCCTGTAGAGGAAGATTTGCCCATATTGTTTCCAAGCCTCATATTCCCTCAGAAAAGGGACTTAAAGATTGGACTTAAAGACTGATCCAAATAGCACCACCCAGCATGGTGTGGATGCTTGGTCATAGTTATATGTGAAAGAAAAGAGACCTAATCATTGTCTAAAGGCTTAGTGGTTTCATCTCACTTAAGAGCTTGGTTCACAGGAGAGAAGCTGCTCTGTGCTATGGACAGACACAGAGCAGAATGGGCAGAGATGCTCACTGCCTGGATTTCTGTGTTCATCTCTAGGGTGGGTTGTGCTTAAACAAGCCTGATGCACATTGCAGTTTCCACTGCTGCAACTTGTTTCCATACTGTTAGCCTAGTGAAACATGAGTCAATGCTCTCAATTGTTTTTCAGGGTAAACAGCTCATAATATTTCCTACAGAAGTAGATTTTTTTAAGATTTAGTTTTATTTCTCTGGTACTTGTAAAGATGTAATTTGTTTTTCTATTGTTTATAAGATTTCTTGTTAAGAAGGAAAAGGTTTTTATTCACACATTATTTGCTTATTTGACTGAATGCTGAGGGAAGGCACGAGGAATTTACTGGCAGTATAATTTCAACAAGCTGAAGGTCTTTCTAACAGACAATAAAGACCTTTGAGCAGGCCAGTAAGTGAAATAGATACAGGGTGCAAAGCCTTATGGTTCAGGACTTTTGGAGGAGAAGTAACTAGCACCACAGAAATTTAACTCTCTGCTTGGCCCTGAAGTAACTTGTCATTTAGGAAAGGACTTTTTATCCATTTCAGAAAATTATATAAATTTCAAGTTTTTAGATAATATGACATGTGGGCTAAGAAATAGACTTTCTGGGGAAATTTCTCTAGGTGTGCTTCCTTTGGCAGCTGAATTCCTGTCTTTCATCTGCAGGAGCCCCCTTTCTAGTTAGCAGCAACAATTTCTGACAGAATGTGTGTAACAAAGAGTCACACTTGGCCAGATGTGATAGAAGCACAACAGTGGTGGTAGATCTAGAGGTGTGAGTCCAATGTAGCCTTGAAGCAGAGACTGCCCTTTAATGACCTGACTGCAGGTGAATATTTGATCATTTGAGCAGCTGATAAAGGATGGGAGATGCTGATTGAGATAGGTGCATTGATTGATTGATTGATTGAGTTCTTTTTCCTGCTATAGACACACAAAATATGGTTTACAGGCAGGATCTGTAGATTTATTTTGAAAGAGATGCCCCAGGGTATTGGACCTTTTCCTGCTGCATGAAATCCTGTTCTGACTGGTGTAGGGAATGTACCAGGATGAGATGCTAAGCTCGGGTTTCTGCACAGAAGAACAGCCAGCCCAGCCACTTTTGGGAATTCTGAGGAGGGAGCACACCATGCAGCAGTAGTTTTAGGCAGGCAGTGCTGACCCTGCCAGCAGAATGCCACCAAGGCAGCCCAGCCCAGCTGTCCCAACAACTGGTGGTGTTGTACTTGCATCAGCAGCACCTGACATCCTTACACTGGCATACATTCACAGGGCAGGTCTGTTTGGAAAAGGGCAATTCTTTATGCTGCTGAAAGTATCTGGGATCCTCAGACTAAATAAGGCTTCTGAGGAGTAGTAGAGAGGAGAGGATACAAGTACTGATTTACATACAGTAATGAGAATAAGGGCCACAGGATGCAGTAGCTCTTGTTGGGTGGTCAGGCTTCATTGCCTGCTCCTCTGCAGAGTCTCCTTTTCCCAGTTTCTGTGTTTCCCAGTATGCCCACCATTCCTGGGTGAGAAGATGTGGGCAAACTAGAAAAAACACATCTCTGAAATGAGGGACCCTAATAAATTAAAAGGGCAGCTCAGATGGGGATGCTGACAGCAGTATCCAATGAACATCCACTCATCATCACTGCTGGATGTTGAGAACATCTGCAAGGCCACCCAGTGACCATGGATTGTGTACATGGATAACCACTCAAAGACTAACCATGGCTGGGAGCTGCTTTCCTTACCCACATATACCAGCTCCTGCTACCACCAACAGTGCTACAGGAATTTCAGGACTTTTCCTATGCATAATGTATTCATCCTGTATTTTTCTTCCTCTGCAACCCTGGGGAATAGATTATTCCTGTTTTGGTTTTGGCTTGCTCTGAACAAATTGAGTGTTTTTGCTTTGGAAGGAATACTGTATCTACTGTATCTTCTGTTTTCTTTGATTGTTAACATAAGAATTAAGTCTGCAAGCAGGCTGTTTTTCATTAACCCCAGTGCTTCCTTCCTTATCTTTTATGTCTGTGGGTGACTCACCCTGAGCAGAGGAATGACAGAGGTGAGCTGCAGGATTGTTTGTAAAACGTGTATTGGGGATTCCTAAACACATCCTACCTTTTCCATCCATTTGCAAATGATTAGATAAAATGTAAAGCATTTCCTTACAAAATAAAATAACATTGAAATAAATCCCAGATGAGTCCTAAATTTCATTTATATTAAAAAAAAAAAAGCCTTTGAAGAGGTATTCAGAGCTGCCTGTGCTATTTGTGTCAGGCACACTTGTTGCATGCCCATTTGCTGCATATTGTCTACCCTTGATTTATCCATTTGATTTTCAGGTATTTCCAGCCATTGCAGGACCTCCATTATTCCCCCTCTGGTGGACGCCCCTTTGCATCCTCCCTGACCAGCACATCATGTGCAGCTTTCTTCTTCCACCCTCCCTGTTCCTTCCAAGAATTCCTTTCAAGCAGTCTTCTGTTCTCTCCTTTAGCCAAAAACAGTCACAAGCTTTGGGCTTGGTTTGAAAAGCTTGAGCACAGCTGCCTTGGGTGGGGTTGAAACCCAGTGACCTCTACAGTGAAGTAAGAGCTGCACTTCAGAGGTAACTTTTTTCCTACTGCATCTTAAACTCCCTCTCCTCTCCTCTCCTCTCCTCTCCTCTCCTCTCCTCTCCTCTCCTCTCCTCTCCTCTCCTCTCCTCTCCTCTCCTCTCCTCTCCTCTCCTCTCCTCTCCTCTCCTCTCCTCTCCTCTCCTCTCCTCTCCTCTCCTCTCCTCTCCTCTCCTCTCCTCTCCTCTCCTCTCCTCTCCTCTCCTCTCCTCTCCTCTCCTCTCCTCTCCTCTCCTCTCCTCTCCTCTCCTCTCCTCTCCTCTCCTCTCCTCTCCTCTCCTCTCCTCTCCTCTCCTCTCCTCTCCTCTCCTCTCCTCTCCTCTCCTTCTGAAAGCAATAAGTAGAATCAGTGGGTCAGGCTTTGCTTTAACCCTACATACCTGTCCCAAACCCTTTTTCAGAGCTGTCTGCAGGAAATCCTGACACTTAAGGACCATTTTTATTGACTTGGAGTTTTGTGCAGTTTACCTTTCTTTTAAAAAAATGTATATTCCATCCCAGATGTGTTTTAACTGATACAGCTTTAGAGAGCAATTGCACACTTTCAGCCTTATTTTTCTGTTCTTCTTGTGTGGAATAACTTCTCTGGTCACTTGATCCTCCCAGTAACCTTGCTTAGCACTAGTCCAATTTCATTTACTCCTTACAAAAAAATTGTGCACAGCAGTACAAATTAGGTGTCACAAAAACTTTGTGTAATCCCACTGATTCATGAGTCCTTGTACTCGAAATATCTGTTTCATCTTGTGATCACATCTCCTGTTCTTATGGATGCACCACATTTTTGTCTTGACATCACCCTAAATAATGCACTTCAGTCTGTCTCCTCCATCATCTCACACAAACAAACTCCTGGGATATAGCAGAGATCCTTCCTACTAGACATTAAGTGTATGACTTTGTACTTTTAATTTAATTTCTACTGTTCCAGACTTCAAGGTCATCCACTTTTTTCCCAAATGACATTGCAGCCCTTGCTTCTTGGCAGTTCCTTTGTATGTTGCATGAGCAAAAATTTCATTAACACATGAAAAACTGTAAGAGGTCATTCAGGTAATTTCTGAAAGTGTTGCTATGAGATCCAGTACTTTCCACTGGATAAACTTCACCAATCCTTTCCAACACAGTCTGTTCTCTGCTTTTAGTCTGCTGTCACTTGCAGCTATCCCCACAGGAAATGCAGTGGGAAATGTTTTACTCAAACTCAAAAAGAACAGGTCTTTTGAATGTTCTTCTTCCAGAAAGCAGTTGTCCTGTACCCCAAAATGTTAGCCCTACTAAATAAATACACTTTAGGTTTCACTGCCTTTTCTGCTTGTCATAGTGCCCTTAGTTACTATGGCTTCCCCCTTTTCCAGTTGTAGGTTCTCCAGGGTTACAGGGGAAGGAAACTATGTGCCATAAACATTTCATGCATTATCTTCTTTCAAATTTACTTACATCCTAGTTTTGGGAACCTGCTCTCTCCAACTGGTATCAGCTTCTTACATCTTTGTTCCCATGTTTGAGATCTTTATTAAAAACTCAGATTGTAGCACTTGTCTAGATTACTCCTCACTTCAACTTTCTCCATTTTGCACATCAGCCACACTTTTCAGTCCTTCCACCTTCTAGACATTGTAGAAAAAAAATTCCATTTCTTTACAACTACTTGCCTTTTTAATTTCTATACTTGGGAACTTTTAACCATAAGCACCTCTACTGACTAATTCATCTTTCCCGTGCCCTACAGACTGTGCTTGCTTGTGCTTACCCTTTTTTTATGGTAATACTAATTTTTGTGCTAGCATTTTAATCTGTTAGATATGCAGTCATTCTGTATAATTTTTTTTTATTTAAAACAGTCTGAGAGTAGATTTTGTACCTGTGTCAAAAAACTTACAAACCTATGTCTAGAATACTTTTCATTTTACTTCATTCAAAGCAAATCTTCGCCCTTTTTTGTGGTTTGAGGCTTTCACTGTTCTTCACACCAGTTTTGGCTGGTGTCTTAGAGTAACACTGACATGCAAATGCAATAGACATCACTTAAGTGCAGTTTAATTGAACTGGTCAGATGACCATTTATAAGTAAATTATGGCGGTAAATGTGATTTTCTGGAAGGTAATTAGGGTTGCCATGCAGCACACAGGTTTCACTGCTCAGTCCTTTGATAGAGAGACACTTAACATGGCAAGTATTTTGGCAGACACTATTATCGTGGCTTATTAAAATGATCTAATCCTAGTCAGGCCTCCTTTGCAAAGCATTGCATGTGTCTGTTCAATTTTCACACAAATTCTCTCTTAGTGTGGTATTTTTTCTCCTCCTAAGGAAAACATATTAAAAATGCATTAATTCTGGATGTCCTGCCCTTGTCAAGTCTGGTGAGCACCTTTGGTCGCCAGTGTGGTGGCCAGAGCAGGGCCTTCTCAGGCACATCTCTGAGGTGGAATCAGAGCTGGTGGCCTTGGCATCCCGAGGAGATTGGCCTGGATCCAGGTGGGATCCAGGTGTGTTCTGAGCAGGGGTGCAGGGTGATGGCTCCCACAGGCAGGGGGATCATGGGGCTCCACTGGGAACATGCTGTGCAGCAGTGCTGGGGACACCTGGATCAGACCCCCAGCAGCAGATGGCTTTGCTGCTGTCAGCGCTCGGAAGGGGCTGAGTGCCTGGCTGTGAGCACAGGGCACACACAGGGATGGAGGGGGAGCTCCTCCTGCTCTCTGGGATGCTGCAGCAGCTACACTGCTGGTTTTCCCTGTTGGCCAGCCTTAGTGGCACCCAGGCCAGCACCTGTGGGAATGGGGCGCTCCTTCCTGGCACCCCAGCAGTGCCATGAGATCCAGCAGTGCCATGGACTCCCCACTGTAGGACCTGCATCCAGCAGGGCTCTTCTCTAGCTCATTCATCTCCCTGTGCTGGGCAGCAGAGGAGGGATCTGGTGCCACAGGAATTCCACCAGACTGCCCTGATGTGCGGAATCATGGGGACTCTTGCCAGTTTTTGGTTACAGTAGCTTGAGCTGTCACTTTGATCCTTATCACTGTGGTTTAGCCCCTGATTTTTTATGTGCATGGTGGGGAGAAAGAAGAATAAATGTCTGGCAGGCAACCTTGTTATCTATTGCACATCAAGGGGATTTCTGTGAGGCAAGAACCCTGCAATGAATTTGATTTCTGCATATTTGCTCAGATAGTGCAAGCACTTTTTCTAAGTCCTCTAGCTTATCATTTACTTCTAACTTTTCATTTACTTCAGATCCCAAAGGGGACAAAGTATTTTGAAATACAGGTCAAGTAATACAAAATTAAAGTAACTCTGTTGGAGTAACAAAACTGAAAAATCCGAAGGCCACAGGAGTGTTTTTATTGAAAGCAATAGGATGTTCCTTCAGCTCTGGCTGCTGCTCTTTGTAAGGGCACAAAGGTGGGGAGCTGCACCTTAAGGATGGTGCAGAGCCAAGCTGTGGCTTGGTGTAACTGAGTGTATATAGAGATCAGCCCAAGATATGAAAGATTAATGTAAACTTCCCCCTCCAGACAGAATAAGGCATGGAGGAATGAGAGACTGGGTAGAACTCCAGCCCTGCTGAACTGGGTGGGAATTTTGTCTCTGATCATGCAGGATAGGAATCTCCCCTACAGACTCATAAGAAATTTTGCAACTGTGTAGTAATGTGTGCCAGGGAAAATTCAGTGCTTGGCTAAATGAGTATTTGCTATTACATCTGTTTACATGCTTTCCAGCAAAGCTATATTGCATTGTTTCTCCTTCGGGGACAGAGAAGCCTGGAAAGGCCTCTCTGAAGGGAAGGAGCAGAAAGAGCCCTTTTGCTGCCCATTTATGTTTGTCACGTGCCAAAGAGGTCCCAGGGCCATGTGACACTTGTGGTTTCTCTCCAAAGGCGCTGTGTCAGTACAGACAATCCCAGCTGACTGCCCTCGGTGTGCACTTTTGTTTTCCAGCACAACCTCCTTGGAAAATGTGATCTCACAGTGCTGGCCAGTCCAATCAGTCAGTCTGTCACTCCTGGTTGGTGTCTCCTGTAGCAACATGATGAACAAGTTGTGGGGGTGTGGGGATTTGGGGGTTTTTATGGTCATGGTTTTTGTTTGGTTTTTTGGTTTTTTGTTTGGTTTTGGTTTGTTTGTTTGTTTGCTGGGGGCACAGGGATGACTGCTCACTTTCTCCTGAAGCTTTGCATGCCATTGGTATGTCCTTTCTGCTGGACCAATCCATCCCTCTTCCCAGGCAGATCCCAGCATCCCCTGCAGAGCTACATCCCTGGTTTCAGTCAGTCTCTTCTCCTCCAGACTGCACAGAATATCAGACTTCCTTACAAACATAAACAGAGTAATTTCACAATAATCCTGCCAGATAAGGAAGAATTATCACCCCCCTTTACACCAAAAGCATGGGAGCTTTTCTAGTGCCCAGAAAAATGCAGTTGCCAAAGCCCAGCTGGTTTCTCTAGCATACATCATTGTGTTTGTCAGGAGGAGATGGCTGGTTTCTGAGTGGGGTGGAGATGTCTCCACTGACACAGGGTGTGGCAAAGGGATGATGGGGAGAACTGCTAATTGTGGTGATTGGTGATTGACTAGAGGGGACATTCCTGTTCAACTTTTGGCGAGCAAGTGCAGGGTTAGCTTAATAAACTACAACAATTCTTTTTTTTTTAATTAAAAGAAGGGAGAGTTGTGTTCAGTTTGTAAACACAAGTGCAAACACATTTGGTAACTAAGCAGTTTGGCCAGCGTCCTGCTTGTAAAAGCTGAATTTTGCAGTTAGACTTTGAAATAATAGCATATAACAGTACACTGTGTATTTGTCATGAAGTGATTTCATCTTTTCTGTTAATGCAGTCTACCCGGTGCTGAGACTGATGCTTTTAAAAGTCAGATGTGACAAAGGAAAAAGTTAATCCTTTGGAGAAAGAATAACATGCTGATTAGCTTCATTATTAAGAACTATGTTAATATGCATTTATAACATTTTGGATTGAATATCTCAAGGCTTGAGTGCCAGTCGTCACAAAAATCATCTCCTAAGAATGCAGAAATTGCTATTGTTTTAAAGATAATAAACATTTTCTGTGATGTTATGACCAAGAACTTTTAATATTAAAATCGAAAGATAAAAATATTTGAAATAGCTTGTGGCAGTTGATACCGTGTATGTTTACATATTACATTCTTTTTCAGTTTAGACACTGAAAATAGATGAGGTGGTTCCTGAGTTTGTTTCTAGAAAATGTCAGCTTCACATTCCTATTAACACATTGCTAAAACTTTGGCCAACTATGTCCAAAACAAACCTGCTACCATGAGGGGTAAAACTGAAAGAGCACCATCACAGTTTGAGGCATGAAATTGCTGCAAAGATATAGAGAGACACCTGAAGAAGAGACACCCTGCAAGGCATGGCCAGAGGAAGAAATCCAGAAAGGAGAGAAGCAGCCCCTCTCCTCCCAGAGACTGCTGCTCCACTGAGCCCAAGGCACAACCACAGTTAATTAACCAAGCCACTGCCTGGATCTGATAATGACATGGGCAAGAGGGTCTGTGGCTGCAGGGCCAGTCCCCTCACTTGTTACTGAGAGCACATCAAGTAGGAGTGACTGCAAAGCTGAATCCCAGTGGCCACCACCTCAGGATGGGATACTGGCTCCAGGATGGTGTGTGGTGTCAGGAGAGGAAAAGACTTTGCACGAGGGAGAGCTGAGATGTTCAAGTGTAGCAGCTCCACACCCAGCTATCAGGCATCACATGCACTGTGGATCTGAGCAAGAAGGGCTGGGCTCAAGTGTCATGGTGGAGAAAAGTTTCTGAACTGCTGGTACCCTCTCACAGCCTTGCAGCCTGCATTGACGAGGTAGCAACAGGAGAAACAGCAGAAATGAGAAACACTCTGCTTTAAGGGTCAGGAGGGTCATGGCTCTTCTTTCTCCAATGCCAATGAAGAATTATTGGGAGCTCTTTATCACCTTGACTGGGGAACCCTGGAGAAGTACTGCCTGATGGCATCACCCCTCTACACCCTCACCCATCAACCACAATGCAACAAACCACCCCATTATCTAACAGAAATAACTCCCCTCAGTGCTAGGTGATTTTTTGAAAGACTGTAAAAGGATTTAAAAGACTTGCTGATCTAAGAAACATACAAAATAAACCAACAATATAACCGTATATGTTGTTTTTTCTTGACACAACACTTTTTCTTGACCTGCTTATTTGTGGGTGTAGAAGGATGTTTTTGTATCTGATGCAATTAAAAATTTTCCCTCCTCCATTTTATGCCTATAAATGCCTTTATGCCAACACTGCTCTAAGAAAAAATGAGTCCCAATCCTTACTAACAGTTTAAAAATATTGAACTATTTGCTCTACTTACCAAAAGCCTTCATTTAGTCAAGTCTAATTTGCATGTTATTGCTGCTTCCCTGTTGTTTTGTTTCTGGGACAGATTCAAGTAGTGCTTTAAACCAAGACCTCCAAAATGCCTTAATGGATCAGAAATAGTGTTTCTATTGTAACTGTATTAATCTCTTGATAATTTGTCTTTTCATTAATGAAGAGTCTGACTTTGTAGTTCCAGCTCAGCCTTTAATGCTAAAGATGTTTTTTGTGGTTTGACATGTGAAGAGTGGGCACTCAGAGGCAGAGGTTCATGTGGTGTAAATTCCCATTGCTCCCTGAAAGCCATTTCTGAGGAAGCCAATGCTGATTCCTGCACAGGGGTATCAGTTTACAGCAGCTGTTAACTTTTCCAATCTGCTGTGATTTGAGAATGAATATTTTTAATTAATATTACAGAATCATTAATGTTGGAAAAGACCTCTAGGATCATCAAGTCCAACCATTAACCTGACACTGACAGGTCTGTCCCAAAACCATAGTCCTAAGCACCACATCGACATAGGTTTTGAACACTTCCAGGGATGGTATCCATCACCTCCCTGCGCTGCCTATTCCAGTGCTTGACAACTCTTCCAGTGAAGAAATTTTTCCTATGACTGAGGAAGCTTTTCAGTAAAGAAATATTTCATGGCTACAGAGTCTGCAACAGGAGTGTTTCCAATGCTCATGTCAGGCCAAAACATAAATCGTGTTTGGAAAATTTGTTTTTATTTTTGCTGAATGTAGCAACTGGATGGTTGGCAGTGGCTGGAGGCAGTGAGAAGCTGGTTTCTGTCCCTAGTTCTGCTACTGCACTGACACAGAGGCCAGGATTACACTTCATGTCTCCTCTCCTGTTTTTTTGCTGGCTGTTTACCAAGGATGTACAAACACAGTTTGGTGAGCATTTTCTGGTTTGTGGTGGTGCATTAGAGCAGTGCAGACATCTGCACTCTGCTAGAAGGCAAGAAGAAGTGCTTTTAAATTCCTTGGGATTTTTTGGAAAAACTTACAATAGGTCTTGCAGATTAGTAAAGTCTCCTTCCAAAAACCAGTGTAATTAGTTACTCTGAACACAGAGAGCTGAGATTCAAAAGCAAAGAGTCCATGGAAGGGCTCCAGCATTTTTTGACCAAGCAATCCTAGTGTGTGCCAGCAACCATGTGCTTCAGCAGGGTAATTGTCCTCACAGGGATAAAAGCAGCAGTGCTGTGAACTCCCTCAGCCTCCTTGTACAACTTCTGCCCCATTATTCATGCTTGCAGCCTCCTTCCATGTGTGCATGGAGGTAATGAAATCAGAATTGGGTTGGTAGCATGTGTATCCTCAGAAGGTTATAAAGAGAATAAAGGGGGTTTTACTAATTTCCTCTGATTTGACATTTAATGTATCAGCATTTCTTTCTTTTAGTATTCCTTAAATTGGTAAAATGTGGGCTTTCATCATAAGGTTTTCATCTCAGCAATGACAGAAATATATTAAGCAGAGCTCAAGCAGACTTTTATTTTGTGAGAGACCAGCTTTAAAACTAGTTGGATAGCTACACTGGAAGAGCACAGATCTGTGCATGCAGCAGAGGTTGGCTCCACTCTCTCAGGAGGCAGAAAGTTTTCGTGCTGGTTTGCTGTGTGTGAACTCTCTGTGCTCCCCAGTGAGTGCAGTGAGCAGGACATGGGCGCAGAAACACACTGCTGCCAAACAAACCGAGCATGAGCTTGCAACAGATCAGCTCTCTGATAACTGATTTAACGACCCTTTCCAGCTTGCAGGACAGATTTTGCCTCTGATCCTATTGCGGTAACTCCCTCAAAGTCTCTTGGCATGCCTTTGATCCTGCCTGTGACAAATGACTGCCCCAGCCCCACAGAAAGGGCAGCAACTGCTTCTCCTGACCGAGCTATTTACCTGTGCTAGCCAAAGGCTTTCTCTCAGATTGTTTGTCTTCAAGACTGGGGACAGCCTCAGCTACAATTTCCCTTTTTTACTTCCCCAGTTTCCTGCTGTTTTAAACTCCTTGTTATCTTTAGTTTTTCTTTCCTTCTTCTCTCTACTTGGTCATCGTCTGCCTTCCTTCTTTTTCATTTTCTGCCTGCTTTTCACTATTACTAGGGGTTTTCCCCACTGCTCTCATCCATGGCCTTCTCTGCCATTTCTTTGCTCCCTATTGTCTTTCTTCTGTCTGGCTCTTTCTGCTCATCAATCACATTATGACAGCAGGGAGCAGCTCACAGAAGACAGACCAGCTGGGTTACATCCTGGTAAGAGCACATGCTGCTGATGACAGGACCCAGAAGATGGAGCAGCGATGCCTCCAAACTGTTTTGGATTTGAACATATGATCCAGATAGGGAGGGAGAGGGGGTTTTTCACTAGCCCTGCTCTGTTTATGTACCTCTGCACACATGGGACAGGATTACACTGCCATGGGCACTGGCACAGCTGGGGAAGGTAGCAGCAAGAGGACAAGCTCTGCATGCATGATGAGAGGAAATCACTGGAGGAGTTACAGCTTTGCTATGAAAGGCAACAAGCCAAGGATCAGCATTTGAGAGGAAGGCAGAATTCTCTGCTGCACATGTCACTCCCATCTTTGGGAGGATTTTATATATGGGAAAGAAGCAAATACTGAGCATGGCCCTGCTCCCAGTTATGCTTTCCAGGAGAAGGCTCCCTGGCTTGCTCCTCCTTGTGTCTCTGCCATGGGCCTCTCAATCAGAGCAGGCAGTGGGGACCATGCACTCCATGCAGGAGTGTGGGACAGCTTATGTGCAGTCAGGTAAAGGACTGAATTCCAAGGAACTCAGAGAGGTGGTGCTGGGGCTCAGGTAAAGGGCAGCATTGATGGAATCACCTGCCAGTGTAAGGCTCTTCTGAATTAGCAACACCAGCAGCATTTTTGAATGTCCACAAACCATCAGCACTGTGGCACGATTTGTGTGTTGCTGGTGGTATTGGTACCCATTTAGAAACCCTTGTGCTTTCTTCTTCCTCTCATAGATCTAAGATATGGAAGAGCCTGTGATATCCCTGGCTGAAAAGAAAAGGCAGACTGAGGTACCTTTGGTGCTTGATATTACACCCCTTGGTGTGGGAAAGTGACAAGAAGTGCCGGGACTTGGCTCACGGGCTCCATTGAGCAGGATGGAGCAGCACAGAAAGGCTGCTGGAGGGAGGCCACTGAGGATGCTGAAGTCCAGGGAGGGTTTTAGCATGTGTGATTTAGGGAGAGCATGTGCATATCCAGAGGTCTGCAATGCAATGGCATGTTCAGGCTAATCTCTTGTTGCTAAGGAGCCCTACACATGTTTGGTGTTGGCTTGAGTTACCCCTCCTCAGGTGGCCTCCCCCTTCTCCCAGTGAAGTCCATCTGTTTGGCCTCAAACCCTGTGAGTTTTGGCTCTGAAGCACACAGCCCATTACAGAGGCCCAGCTGAGGCCTTTCCCAGCCCAGGGGAGGCTCTGTGCCCAGCACCCAGCACCCCTGAGTGCCACCAGCTGTGTCCTGACGGGTGACTCCTGCCTGAGCCACATCCCTGCGCCAGCCTTGTCCCATGGAGAGCAGCTGGCCTGGCACACCATGGGCAGGGAGACGTCCCTGCCTCCTGCACAGTCATTGCTCTTCTGGAAAAAGCTGTTGGACACTGCTAAGGCAGCAGCAGCGGGTGAGGCTGGCGGGAGGTGTGCTCAGGGTCTGCTCCATGCTGGCTTTCTGCTAGCACAGTCTCTGGCTGGTTAAAAGAGGGGTAAATGTCACCATATGCTGCCAAACTGGGCTTGTGTAAGCAGTGGGAAAAGCTGGATACTTGGACTTGGCCTTTCCCAGCTAGGGCTACCTTCTGGGCTCTGAGGAGGGGACACGTGGGGTGCGGAGGGTCAGGGACATCACACCGTAATCAATATGATCAAGTGAAGCCAAATTTATTATCCCCAAAGGGCTGTACTTATAATAAGTTTCTACTGTCCACGCGTCTCTAGCTAATACATAATCCTAGCTGTTCACGTGTCTAAAATAGAATGCTGGTTGGATCATCTCATTTTTCATGCATCTTGCTGTGGTCATCTGGCCCACCCATTGCTTTCTCTTTTTTCTCACTTTCTCAAACTTGCTGACAAACTTGCTGAGTCTTGATGACTCTTCTTCTTGTATCTTTCTCAAGGATATACTGACCCCATTTCTGAATATGTCCATTATCCATTATTTGTGAACATGTCCATTGTCCATTACTACAAGCAGGCTGGGTTATGCATTGGCTGAATGTGTCCATTGTCTCGCAAAAACTCCTCAACCTGCAAAAAAATCCTCAATCCTCATTGCAGGGACACTGCAATGCTGTGCAGATTCCACACAAGAATCTCCTACCTGGTGTGCTGGTGAGCAGGCCCCATGAAGAGCTCCTTGTTCAGCTGTGGGCAGCAGCAAGCTGCAGAGAGATGGATCCTGTCTTCCACCTCAGTCAAGGGAGATGGCTCCTGGCATGTGCCTGATCTGAATGCAGCTGTTAGCAGGAAGAAAGAGTCAGCTTGGAGTCCCTGGGAGGCTGTGGTCACATGGATTGAATGATCACCTTGGTGCCACAGCCTGCTCATTTGGGTTCCTCATCTGCATGCCATCCATGCTGGCTCATTTGTGTGCGCTCCTTGCTCCACAGGGGCCCTCAGGTGCCACCATGAGATGTGCAAGACCTGTTTTAAAGCTGGTACACAGCTGGATGTAGTCCTTTCAGTGGCAGAGGGAGACATGAGACTACTCTAAGTGTGGCTCCTTCAGCCCAAAAAAGGAAAAAATCCATGGAGACAAAGGGTATCCCATACCTGCCTCAGGGGATCATGGCTCAGAGCAATTGGGCTGGTGGCTTTGCAAGCAGATGCCAGGCTGCAGACAGTGTACATGCCACTGTGCAGAGAGCCACAGAGAGCTGAAATCACTCCTCAGCAGGCACTGGCAGAGAGGCCAGCTGGTCACCAGGCAAAGAGCTTGGTCTCTGTTACTAGAATGAGAAGCAGCACATTCTGGGGGATTCTCCTAGTGGTGGGGAAAGACTCCTTTGAGCCTGCAGATCCATTATGAGGTTTCTGATACAAGAAAGCAACTTGCTGCCAGCTCAGCCTTGCTGCATGTGTGCTCCCTGTTCCCTCTGCCAGGATCTGGACACCTACACCTGATTTGGCCCTGCAGTCCCTGCACCATCTCTGTCTGCAGGTGCAGAAGGAACAGCAGAACCTGGCAGCCCTCCTGTGGCTGAGCTCCTGGAGGGGTGGTCACTGTGGGGGTGCTCCTGGGGGGCAGCTCTTCAGCATCACAGAACACACACAGGTGTCTGCGTGGGCTGAGGAGGGTTTGCTCCTGTCCTTAGGGCTCCATTCCTGACTGGCATGTACATGCCAAAGGTACTTGGCTGAGATGGCCTCCCAGCATGGTGGCTTGTCCACCTCAAAAGCCACAGCACCCAGACATGGATGGCAGCCCTTGTGCAGTCATTAAATGCGGAGTCTACTCTAAAACAACACAGCACAGACTGCAAGCCCAGCATTTGGTACTTAGGAAAAGCCAGGTTTAAGGCTTCCTGTGCCAGCCAGCTTTGAGGTTTCGGTAGCACCATCTCTCTCTTAGGATCTTGTCACTGGCTCCAGCCTCCTGTTTCTCTTAGTCTGAGCTTCTACCTCTCTCCTGCTTTAGCTGCCAGCTGCAAACCTTTTCTCTCTTCCACATCTCAGTCTTCCCCTCATCCCACCTCCCAGCCTAAATTTCTTTTTCTACCTATCAGGTTACATGCTCTCACCTGACCCTAAATATGCCTCACAGCTGCAGTGATAGCATACATCTCTCCCCCTTCTTACTCCCATCTCCCAGATCTGCCTCCTGATTCAGGTAGTCAGTCCCACACTCCCAGTTATTCCTCAGATCTGTTTCAATCGTGCTTTCCTAACTTTTGCCTTAGAACCATGGAGTTTGTTGCAAATCTTTGCATGCTATTCCCTCTCCATCCTGGGAGACCTCTAAAACTACCTCCTTCTGCTGTGGTCTGGAGCCTCCTCACAGCCATCAGCACCAGAAATCACAGCAGCAGGGACAGGAGGAGCTCACCTTCTCACCTGCCTTGGAGCAGAGACACGCAGGGAGGACAGACCAGGTGCTCATTGCAGCTGCCCCTGGGTGGGGCCTCTCAGCCTCTCACACAGCCCTGCTTCCATCCATTGCACAGGTTAACCTTGTTAGGTTTAGGCACCTTGTTAGGGGCCTACAGTGCAGATGAGATCAACCATCTTCACAGCAGGAAAGTGTTGCTCAAAGTATTTAAAGACAGGCAAACTTCTGGTTAAGTTTCAAGAGGATTTTACAGTGGAGGCTGTCAGGGAAACATGGGGTGTGTGTGCAGTACAGCTACTGGCTTACTCAGCAATAACTCAAGGCTTACAGGGGGCTGTGTGAAAAGTGAAGACATTCCCCATTTAATTTACTTGCTTCTGGGAATATAAGCGCATAGAATGTCACAGCAACTGCTCTGTGATTTTTACAGTGTATAGTGGCCTTCCAGGCTGTTAGCTCTTGTTGGCACAGCAAGTTTTTGTGGGCATGCCATAGCATGTGTAATGGTTCAGTCTTTTTGGCTGAGTTCACAGACAGCAAATAGAAAGCATTGGTTTGTCCTCCTGCCATGCCATAGCCTGCCCTCCAGGGTAAGGGAGTTTGGTTGGTCAGAAGCTGCGCAGATGTCTTAAAATATTGCAGTAAGAGTTTCATTTGGAGAAACTCTGAGCACCATTTCTGGCTTTTTGGATAACTAGAAATCCTTGGCCTCATATGTCATCCAGGAAAATGTAGGAAGAGCATTGGACAGGTTGGTTCTTTAGGAAACATTTAGAAACCATGGTTTTAAACTTAGCCTGCCCAAGTAAGTAAAACTACTTCTTTACATGACTTTATGCTATCCCTTTATGATACAGAAGGAAGACACAGGCTATGTGGCAGCTCAGAAATACACTTTCAATTCAGTTTTCTGAATCTCCTATAGTCTGGTTTCCTGAGAAGTTGTTATGACATCCAAGTAAGCAAGTTTTCTCTGACATTTGTAGTACTGGATGAAAAAAAACAAAGAGAAAATGCAGCCTGACTTTGGTAGGCTGCTGCAAGATTAATTGGGTGAGATGTGCCAAGGAAATTAATTGTGAGATGAGCTCAGGAAATTAATTTTTGTTTGGACAGCTTCACTGTTGGTAGGGATGATTTTCCTCTGCTAAGCAGAGTGACCAGACACATTCTTTGGAATTGTTATAGAGGTGTGTTAGAGCCAAAGGGAGATAACATATCTCATTCCTGGCCAGCAGCTTGGTGACAGGGGATGGGATGCAATGTACTCAGAGATGCTGCTCTATAAAAGTGGGCAGGCTTTAGCTTCTAGCAAAACTTCCCTTTTCCCAAGGAGATGTTCAGAGACAGCAGATGCTGTGTCTTCCATGTGAATTCTGCACTGTGGTGCTAGTCTTCAGAACTGGGTCAGGCTTAGAGGAAATCTGAAGAAAAGATGTCTAGATGGGTCTAGAAATGATGAGAATTCACAGAACCTTGTTGTGATCTTTCATGTTTCCTGTGTCCTGAACTAAACTTTGCCACAGGAGATGTGACTGCAGGTTAGACAGTCCCCCAGGGTTTTGGGAACCAAAGGCTGAAGAGAAGCCTGGGGTTTAAATCTGAATCTGTGACCTCCCTTGTATCCCATAGGGTAAAATACTTTGTTTGATTTTGACTGAGTTTGATTTTTGGTTTTGATTTTGCTTCAGCATCTGTGTGCCTGGCAATCTGGAAGACCACATATAAAGCAAACCAAATGAGTCCAATTAATCAACATGCCATTTTTTGTTGCTGCTGAATTATCAGCAGAGGAAAGCACTGATCATGTTTCGCATATTTATCTCCTGAAAATTTCCCAGAATGCAGGAAAGAGTGTTTATATTGTATACATGGTATTGTTTGGCAACAGCTTCAGGAGGTCACTTTCCTCAGAGGTCTTTGGTCTACCTCAGAGGTCTCTTGTGCGGGCTGTCTGGATTTTTACTGATCTGTCTTCTCTACTACTTAAAGCTTTCTCCTCGAAAGCTTGGAGGAGAATACAAGCCACAGAGAACCCTCAAGATATGATGGTTCAAAGAAAAATAGTCCCCTGCTGTTTACTTCCTGCTTCTTGGGACTCTCATGTACCTGCCCTTATCTCCTGCTTCTGCCTCTGGCCCAGTGTCCCCACTCCTGCAGTGTCGCAGACATGTTTTATAAAAAATCCTTTTGCCAGGATCTTTTCTCCTGAGAAGCTGAGGCCTCAGGAACAAAATGTAAACAGTAATTATCTGCTGCTGTGGAATGCAACAGGTGCAGCTTTGATTGGTCTCATGTAGTTATTTTTAATTAATGGCCAATCACCATCAGATGTCTCAGACTCTCTGGTCAGTCACAAGATTTTATTATCATTCCTTTTCTATTCCTTGCTAGCCTTCTGATGAAATCCTTTTGTTCTATTATTTTAGTATCATTTTAATATATAATTTTCTTTTAATATAATATATGTCATAAAATAATAAATCAGCCTTCTGAAACATGGAGTCAAGATTCTCATCTCTTCCCTCGTCATCGAACACCACCAATTTGGTGACCCCGAGAGAAGAATTCCACACTGCAGAGCTTCCCCACAACCTTCCAGCCCCTCTTTTCTTTCCCACAAGTCAGACCTCTCACCCACATCTCCTTCATCAGCTCCCCACTGCCTGCTGAAGGGACTGAGAATGCTGTGCTTTTTTTCTTTTTTGAGTTTAGTTTTCTTATTTCTGATTATGCCATGTCTTTTGGGAGAAAAGTCTCCATACACATGGCAAAGATCTGGCTTTTCTCCCAAATGGCAGGCGTTCTTCATCTCTGACCACCACAGAGCCACCTGTGCCTCCTGCTGGCCACACCAACTCTCTCTGCCACAGCTCTGTCCAAAGGGAAGCTCTGTGTCTGGGCGTGAAGGACTGAGTGGGACGCAGGAGTACCATCTAATCACTCCACATGGTTGTAATGGCCTCTGAACTACCAGCACCAGTCCTCCTATGTGTCATTACACAACATAATGTGGCTCATTAAATCATCTGTTGTCATTAATTTGACTTTGAGCTCAACTACAATGCCAGCAGCATTGAAAGAAAATGTGATTTAAATATTACTGTAACTTTTTACTACAGAATGTTATGCATTGTTTTGAAATATCTGGCTGTGGATGTTACTTTAACATGCTTTAAAGTCCATAGTAAAAAAGCATTAGATGTTCCTCACCCTCATTTTTTGTTGTTGCTCAGACAAGTCAAAGTCAACAAGTCTCTGCAAAGTTTAAATATTTTTTCCTTTTATGTTATGTTTTTAGTGCATTTACAGTAAGACTACATTTTTTAAAATTAGTTCCTAGTCATAGTACAGGGATTTTTGTACTTCAGTACCTGCCAAAGATGATGAGAGTAATGTGGCTCGAGCAGGTCCCATCTCACCCCTGCTCTTGTTTCAGTCTTGGAGTCTGGCACTTTTATCAAACACATTTCTAAAGTGTTGCAGGCCAGGGACATGTTCCTGCAGTGAGGTGCAGCTGGATGCTCCCAGCTCTGTGGCTCCTGCTCTCAGCTGAGAGGGCAAGCGCTGGCTCTGGTCATGGACAGCCATGCAAGCACAGCATTGTGCCCAGGCCAAACCCCATCCCCAGAGGGGCCAAAATTTGGCAAAATCTGGCATCCCAGTCTGCTTGTGGCCCTGCACTCATTGCCCTGGGAGCTAATTTCTTGGACTGGCAGATGAAACAGGTGAATTCCCCACCTGGCTCTTTCCCACTGTGCAAACTCAGGCAAGTTCACAGAGCTCTTGTGTGAGCCTGCTGTTTCTGTTAAACACCCAAAGTGTGGGTGTGTAACGCTTCACCTGCACAGCACGCTATAGGGAATGTGGGGCCAGGAGGATGCTGTTTATGCTGTGCTTTTCCTTATTTATGAGCCCTAGGAGAGCAGGAACTGACTGTGCAGAAGGGCACTACCTTCTCCTGGCCTCACGGCCACTTGAGCCAGCCAGCACAGGCAGGCTAAGCCTACCAGGCTGCACTAAGTGCCACCAGAGAGGGCAAATTCAGTGCCTCTCTGTCCCATGCACCAAATTTGTTTCATGTAGTAAAACAAATCTATAGCCCTGCAGCATCTCTTCTCTCTAAATAAAAGATCTCCAGTGTATTTACGGTACTCATTGCCACATACCCTAAGTACCTATTTTTTTAATTTTTTTTTTTAACCTGTTACTATGTATTTGAAGCACAAAGGTGTTCCCCATTACACAGGCTCACAAGAAGGCAATAATCAGCCCAAGGCTGTGGAAGTAACTGGTGATTGAGCAGTGAGGAATCTTCTGGTCAGTCCCAGGCCAGTGGACTCAGGAAGAGAAAAGACAAGAAAGGAGTAAAGGTGATTTAACAATGTGCAGAGTTGGTAGAGAAAAAGAAAGCCCTTGGTGAGACTGCAGGTACACCTGACAAAATGCAGTCATGGTGCACAATTTGTGTGAACGTATGACACACTGACCTGGAAGGAAGAGCTTGTGTATCCTCTGCCTTCTCATTTGTCTCACTCTTTCTTGTCTTTATATCCCTCTCCTGTTGCTCCTGTGCATTTGAGAATGCAGATCTGCATGTCAGGCCCACTGCAGGGTCCTGAGCCAGCAGCAGCGCTGGGGTCAGCGACAAAGACTGTGCTGTGTGCTCCTCCTGCCACTGATACCCACGTTCCTCACTGTCACATTCATATTTTCTGAAAAATCCTCTTTGCCCAGAATTCTTCTCCTGGAAAGCTGAGAAGCCTCAGAGAAAAAGAAAAACAATAATTATCTCATTTGCTTCTTCTGTGTTTTGCTGCTTCGGAATGTGGTTTGTAGATTGTTTATCCAACAGACGGTTATTTCATTGGTTTCACGTGAATTGTTTTTACTTAATGACCAATCATGGTCCAGATGTGTCAAGACTCTGGCAAGAGTCACGAGTTTTTCATTATTATCTTGTTAGGCCTTCTGTAAGTATCCTTTCAATATAATATAGTATAGTATAATATAGTATAATATAATATAATATAATATAATATAATATAATATAATATAATATAATATAATATAATATAATATAATATAATAATAAATTAGCCTTCTAAGAACATAAAGTCAAATTCATCATTTCCTCCCCACAATGGGGGACCCCAAAAGTACCACACCTCACAAGCTGGAGAAGGGTCTCTTGTGGCTGGCTATGAGGTGTGGCTATCTCCAGCTCTCAGCAGAGCTGTGTGCAACATATAGTAGAATATTGAGAGTAGAATCCTGCAAGCAACACACTGGCTTCCCTCCACACCACAAACATCCCCTCCTAGAACTGAGTCATACCACCCAGCACCTTAAACTGCATTGTTATAGCTGCACTCCACAGGATGCTCTTTCACTTCTGGCTCAAGACGCTCCTGCTCCCTCAGACACAAGGCACACTGAGGTGTCTGTGCTGGGGAAGTGATGCATGGCCAGGATGCTGGCCCCACTCCTGCTCCCTCTGACACAAGGCCCACTGAGGTGTCTGTGCTGGGGAAGTGATGCATGGCCAGGATGCTGGCCCCACTCCTGCAGAGCTTCCCGGCCCGTGGTACGGGGGGTCAGCGCGGCTGCAGCGCCCACACACATGGAGTGGAGTTACTAATGTCTTCAAAATGACCATTTTCTCTTTGGTTTGTATGTTTTCCAGATGTCACCTGCTGGCTTCAGGGCGAAGGGAAAAGTTAGTGTGAAGAAAGTATTTCAGTAATTTGCCTGGGAAGCCAGGTGCCTCCCTGGGCAGCTTGAAACACTTTTAAATTAAAACTTCAGTAGAAAGAGAGCTGTTGCTTCACTATGGGCAGATGTAAAACAGCAAGCTGAGATGTGTTGGGGGGAACTGCTTTGCCCATGGGCAGGAGTCAAAACCAGTTGATCCCCTCTTTGCCCATCAACTACCTGCAAGACCAAAGTCACCATGGCAGGTCCCAAATCCAGCCCTGCCCTCATTGTTCCTGGCTGCAGTCAGGTGTGGGAGCCACTGAGCTTTGTGTCTCTGCTTTTGGCTCATGCCCAGATGGACCTGGATTCATACTGAGCAGGTGTGATATTGTGCAAACTGGTTATCGTGTTTGGGTGCCAGGACCCTGCTCTATGGATATGAACAACCCTCTTTTGGGGTTTAGGTATTTCTGAGTAAATGTGAAAAAGGGTGACACCCTTTTGAGGTGTTACACCCTTAGAGAAAGCAGTGGCTGCTTGCTTGTCCCTGCAGAAAGGTAGGTTTAGAGATGGCAGTTCTGGCATTTGGGTTCACTTTTATGAAGCACCTTAAAAATCTGTCTGTATAATCTCTTTCTTGCATTTGATCTGTCTCCTTTTCCTGAAGCCAAACAGCTTTTTCCATTCTCTAAGAGCTCCTTGCTGGTGAAACAGAATGGGGAGATTATAGCATATTTTAGTATATTCTTAGAATAATAAACTCTTTTCTAACGAGGAAATAACAGATAAAAGACTTTTTGAGAAGAAAGGGGGAAATAGGTGAATAATGTCACAAAAAATGTACTTTAAAAAACCTGAAGCCTTTAGAGAACATGGAAAAACCATGTCTGTAAAACCTGAAGTAAAGTAATAATTTCCCCTATTAACACACACCGAAACAGAGCTAAATGATTGCACCACATCTTGATGAATCTGTTTTTAGGAAGAGGAACTTCATGCCACTTGACAAAAGGTTGCTAAGCATTCTCCTATATTCATTAGCTATGTAAACAGGGATGTAGAAGAGCCCCTTTCTTGTCAATGCCTAAAGAAACAGAGCTTGGACCCTAGCAACTAAAAAATAATCTCCCTGTTTCCTGGAAGTCTGTCAGACTGATGGGATTTTTCTTTCTTTTGAGTGGGGAAATATGCTATTTGGAGAGAAGAAAAAAAATATCCTTGAGTTTTTGGCTCCCTTCTTGGCATGAAAGGAGTGCAGTGGGTTTAGGTATTTCTGAGTAAATGTGAAAAATATTGAAGGGGATATTTTCCTCCAGGGATCAAGGTACACACCAACACTCACTTCCATTCTGTCCCCAGGCACTACTGTATTACACAGTCTTACAGCAGTGCATGAGTTTCAGAGAGAAAACATTGTAAACATGAGCTGGAAAGCATGTGTTTTTCTGTTTCTCTGGTTACCTCTTTGAGAAGTACTTGATGAAGTCAATTAAAAAGAGAAAAATCCCCAGCCTCTTTCTCTCAGTAGAAATCAGTCCTTTTTTTGCAAACAACTCAGCGTTCAGTTCTTGCAAAGAAACAGCCATATGAAAAATGGAAAAAAATCATAGTCCTTGGCAGCTAACCTTTTATTTAAGTTCATTAAGTACTTTCAGCACACTGTAGATTTGCACACATTAATTTCCATCCCCTTTCCAACCTGGCAGATTGCTCTGCTCCTCTCCTTCCTCCTTGACAAAACAGGCTATAAGCAAAACAGTGAAGCCCTGGGCACAGATCATTTGGTGATTTCTTTATCAAGCAATGATGACTTTTTCCTGCAAAGGCAAAGCTGCACTCTGTGCTGTTTCATAGGGTTTTCAGGAAGATTCTTATCCAAGTGGAACAAAAGCAGTCTGGCCCACTGGATTTTCCTGGAGATTTAAAAAAATTTTTCTAAATGGAAAAACAAAAAGGGTCAAGTTTAATAAATTCAGTGCTGCTCCTTTTGCACTTTCTCTGGATTATTTTTCCTTCGGAGTCAATTTTTATTTGCTCTCTACTCCTTTACACAAGGTGCTTAGGGACCATTTGTAATTCAACATAATGTTCCATCTCATTTTTGTGGAGTTATGAGCTGCAGTGACTCTGTTGAAGGATCCTTGCAGCCTGTGGGAGGGAAAGGAGGCCAGGAGCTGGTGCTGTCCTGCAGGTTCTGCACTGCACAGTGAGGGTGCACACTTGCTGTCATGCAAACTGGCACGGGTAGAGTCACTTCTGTTCCCATGTCATTAGCAAAGCAAGGAAACAGTGTTTTTAATTGTTTTATTAGATATTTTAGTTAATAGGAATCATAAAATCAGTGGATAAAGAGTGTAGTGTTTAATTATGGCTGTAGTTATAGACTCTCACAAGCAAATATTATTGCTTATAGGGGACTGCCATCCACTAGGGCTTTCTCCATGTATTTCAATGGTCTGTCCTTCTTCCATATGCCCATCTCTGAGCACGTGCTATCCATATTTTTTTAACTTTTACTGACTCCTTGGCACTTCCTCTGCAGCTGAAATGGAACAAATGGGCCTGGAAAAACTTTCCTGGGTCATGAAGGTTGTCTCATCTACAACCATTATGTAACTGTGTCCAAGCCCTTAGCCAGGTCCATCCAGGAATCAGGGAGACTTCGTGTCCTTGCTGCACATTTGGGAGGTTGCTTCAGCACAGGGCTACCATAGCTGGGAGGAACGTGCTCGTGATCTCCAGAGTAAAGGATAGTTATGGCTGCTTTATACTCATTTGAACTTTGTACTTGGCTCAAGCTGCTTTTTTCCCCTCTCTGCTTTTTAATCTACTGCTGCATTTACAAAGGTCAGTCATGTCTGTTCTCAGCCCTGGCTTTCCTTTGACTTGTCCCATCTGGTGTGTTAACACAGCCTCCCCAGCAAGCCCACGGTCAGCATCCTCTTCATGTTCACTGCCTCTGTTTCTTCAACACAGAAATAGCTGAGGAAGCTGTGCCCAGCAGGCCTGTGAGGTCTCTCCAGGGCTGTCCATGTCCAGTGGGCACTACTCTTTATCTGCCTTTTTTGGAAATTTCTGTATGCACCTGCCTTTTCCCATCTTCTGCCCAGTTTGGCTTCAGAAGCTGTGACAAGAGCCAGGTCAGAGCTCTGACAACACCTGTGTACACAGGTCTCCTTCCATGCTAATTTTCAGCTGCCAGGACTCTTAATGACTGCAAACACTTGGGTAACTTGTCCCTGTATCATGAGCTTGGATTTTGCAAATTATTCAATTTTGTTTGGATTTATTAGCCTGGCCTTCTAGGTCATGAGTCTTCTATGCTGATTATGCCTGTTTTATCAATAAGTACTACTGGATGTTCCCATTTTCTCTGCCAGTGATCATGCTCCTTTGTCATCTCCTCAGGAATGTCCTCATCTCCTAGTCCATTTCAGTGCTGATTCCCATTTTTGCAGTTTTAGTTAATAATTCCTTTGTGATACCATAGAGATGTCGAGAGAGGTTTGGCTGACTTGTATTTTCCCATCTGAAAGGCATCCATATTATAAAAAAAAAAGATGTCATGTTATTCAGGCACATTCCTGATGCATCTTCTCCAAATTTTCAGTTACCTTCTTAGCCCTCTCCTTTTTCACATGTCTCAAAGCCTTGCACAGATCACTTTCCCCTCTTCTGCATCATACCATAAGCTTGCTTGCCATTTCAGACACTTATTTGGGTTTAACTTTGCAGTGCCACTTTCCTGGCCCATCACAGAGCTGCCTGATTCAGGATACAGAATCTGCCTTGAGGGGCATGTATCTAAATGTCTGAAGTGCCAACATAAAGCAACTTACTTTATTGGATTAAGAGAGGTTTTCTGAGCTATCAGACTCAGTATTTACTTTTCTGGTTTGGGGGACTGTTTTTCAAGTTTTTTTTTGGTCACTAAGTCTTCTTACAATTTATCTGTATGTCTGTAAGCTATAACACTGATAATAGAGGAACATCAGTGCCAAAATTAATTTCCAACCTTGTAAAAGCAAACTAATAATTGAGGTGAATGCTCTAGTGTGAAGATGCCACTTACATGATTTGTGCTTTGAACAGGAACATAAACCAGGCTGTGCACAGCATTAGCCAGACACACAAGATGCCATTATACTGTTTTCTTCTATATTGAGATTTTAAAAGAAAGGAAAAGCTTCAAACATCATTTTAACCTGTGTTTTAGTGGAATTATACTTCTAACCTTGTCATCCTACCTTTCTGGTCTGTTTCTGGGAGCAGGGATTGTACTTTTCAGTTAAGGGTTGAGTTCCAGCGAGAACTGGGAGGCTTTTGGAGAATGGTGGGACTGGATTCAGCCCCCTGAAGAATCAAAGGAGTAAAGTGCCTGATACATGAGGCAGTCTGATGAGACTTGACACTAACTGCACTGAAGATTTCACACTGCAAACTGTCTCTTCATAAGAAGGGCAGAAAGAAGCCACCTTCCTGATTAATCCATGGGGGCTATTGAGTAGAAATGAAAGCAATCAGAGTCAGACCAGCTATGCAGAGATGGCAGCTGGACTGGACTGTCTGAGAGCGTGGAAGGAAAGCATTTCTTTTTCATCTCCTGCAGTTAAAACCAGTGTTTCCTGATGTATACGGACATTGTGCAAATTATTTTTCTGTGATCATCATAAAAAAAGCATTGGAAAGGAATAGTTATACGTAAAAGAAAACAGTTGTTTTGGCATCTCTCAGTTGCAACAAAGTGTACTGGGAAAATGCAGTTTGAAAACAGTGATCTGAAAGGTAAATGGGTCAGGCTAGACATTTTTGTTTTGGAAATCTTTGCCTTGATGTTTGTAGTGGGCCCATAAATGGAAGTACTCTTTGTCTCCACTGATCATCAACTTAATTGCAAGGAGGAGATAAAAAGCTGAGGAGAATGCAGAAATGTTAATAAACTTTCAAATATGCACTCAGATGAATATGCCCTTTATAAGTCATGTGAAATAGCTGGGTTATTCAGAGTAGAGTCCCTCCTGCTGGACTGACTAGGTTAAGTTTTAACTGACCCCAAAACTTTGCTCAAATGTTCCCAAAACCTACTCAAAATTCAGTGGCTGACCCAGCCAATTGTAACATTACATCCTTTTAAAATCTACTTAGCATAATGAAGTGCCACTTGAGTCCAATTAATCTGTTATTAGTGGTGCCTGATCTTCATCTTCCCTGGATGGAAGTTGAAAGCAGCTCAGAGGAATCCCACTGCTGGACCACTTTGCAGGTAGGAGGGGTTTGTGTTACCCTCTTGCAAGGAAAGAAGCTGCCAGAGGAGAGTCACCTGGGACCACACATGGTCAGGAGAACAAAGTGGTTTTAACCATCCCCAGACTCCTGGTGTTCACATCTTGTTCCTGTGGATGTGGCTCGCGTCCTTCACAATACATATGCTTCATGAAGGTATTAAAATGTTACCAGGTATGTTAAAACTCTTCAGTATTTTGGATAAGGGATTGATGGCCCCCAAGAGATTGATAGAAGTGAGGTAATTTAGTGCATCTCCATTGGCCCCTGATTCTTAGTTCATACCTCTTGATGGATGTGGACTGCTTGATGAGGATGCTGGGGGCAGAGAGACTTTTTCCTAAAAATCCTAGATTTCTGCTCCTTAATCTAGTAGAATCCTGTTTCCTTTCCTCATGTGCAGCGTGTGCAGCAGCAGTGCTGGACGGCCACACACTGAGCACTGTCCTACCATGGGGACAGGGAGGTGGGATAGAAGTGGGGAACTGTGGGAACAGATGTTGCAAAGTACAAGAAAACTGAATTGCAAGAGGTAGCATTAATCATGTGCAGATTAATTTTATTATCCCAGATTCCATGGAAGTTTTAACAGCAACAAATTTCATTATTGCATACATTGTGTATTGCATACAGGATCACTGTCCTGTGGTGGTATTGGCAGATTGCTTGGTATCACTATGGGTGTGACTTGTAAGAATTGATGGTAAATGAATATTACTCTTTTGTTTGGTACTCCCCCTGGAATTATCCAAACAAAGTAAACAAATTCTCCAAAAAAAGTATAAATAAATAAAACAACTGGATAAATGTGACATGTGTCAAAAAAAAAAAAAAAAAAAGAAAAGAAAAGAAAAGAAAAGATAAAAAGAAACATTGATACTTCATTCCTTTTTAACCAGCTCCAAGGCAATTAGATGCCTTTAATCTATATCAAAATAATAAATGAGGTAGCACATTATATCCAAGATGAACATCATGTTGAAACATCATGACATGGTGTTTGGATTTATGAGGTCAAAGTTTTCTGTGTCTAGAGGAAAGGCAGCTGTACTCAGTAAGTGACTGAGACAGGTACAGTAAATGGCAGTGCACAGCAGCAATTTCCCCACTGTGTGTGAAGCAGTGTGAGGACTTTATCCAAAGAGTGACAGAATTCTGAAAGGTTCTGACTTTGTTGCCTCTTAAATCAGACCTTACACCTGTTTTAACATACTTGCCAGAGCTACTACATCTACTCATCTACTCATTTTCCATCAGAAACACTTGCTGTGACCACTGTGACAGCTTTTTCTCTTAACAATGTGCCATGTCTGGCTTAGTCTATTTTCAAGAGACCTTTCAGTACTTCCTCACAAAGAAATCAGTGGTATCAGTAGGAAGCTGCAAATTTCAGTCTACGGTAACAGGTAGAGCTGTTGGACAGTACCATAATACGATGACCTTCTTTGTATTTTTCATAAAAAGTTTCTTTGATTGGTAGCAAATGGGGGAGGGAGGAGAGGTACCATGCCACTAGGGCTAATCCATTCCACCACAGCATAATTCAGAGAAACTCCCAAATACTTGTGGCTCCTCCATGATTTATGGTGCTGAATTTTGCAGCCTTCAAGAGCCGGGTGAGGAAGGTTATCCCAGCTAAAAGAAACAAATCCTCCCCATAACGGATGTGAGGTGTTTGTTTAGTGATCCCATGAACTTTCAGATCAAATCCATGCTCTGTAGGGAAACAAGAACACCAGCCTTTGATCTCCAGAGGGAATTTCCTTATTTGAGTTTGGTGAGGTGCTTCCCAAGGTCAAGTGTGAGCAAAGAAAGAACCCTGCTAAGAAGCCAAACCAAAAATTTGATAAAAAAAGAAAAAGAAACCCCTTTCTGTTTTTCACTGTCTAAGTGCAGGAAGTAAGCTGTATCTCCCAGTTTGCACTACCTGGGGATTCAGACCAGCTGCCTAATTTTATTCACAGCTCATCTCAGTGAGCACAGGCTCATCTGATATAACAACACTCCCTGGACAAAAGAAGCTGGGACTGGTGATGTGTGGCAAACTGTCCAGTGGCAGGAGGTAGAGGAGATGTGGTAAATCTGTGGCACAGCTGTGGGAAATTCTGTACAGCTTCACAGCAGAGAAAGGCTGGAAGAAGAGATGAGACTCTCAGCCAAAACATGAACTGTATTTGATAATTCTTGGCTCCCAGGCAGTGCTGCCAATTAGCCATAGAGAGGATGCAGTGCAGTGTTCAGTCCAGTTGAATCCTGCAATCTGTCTGAGTCCACAGAGATATTTGAGTAATGCTGTTAAACTGAAGAGCCTCTTCCAGTATCCTGATCCTTTGCATCTGTCACATCCAGTGTGGCTTGATGCCTCTGAGCCATCTACACACTTTCTGTGAGGAGCCCAAATATCATCTTTCTTGGGGCTTTTGAAAGGAAGGGTTTAAAAATAGCATAATCTCAAATCTTTTCATGATTTTTTCTATGGTACCTCCTCTGCTTGAGATCTGCTGTGCTCCTGTTCTCCCCTGGTGCTGGATTTATGAAATCTCAGAGGCACCAGCACTTGCTGAAGTGAGGAGGCAGCAGAGTGAGTCCCATATCCCTCTTGCAGTGTCCAAGGACACCTCTTGCTTGCTGTCTGCTACTATGAGCTAGAGGCTACTCATTCCTGCCAGTCCAAGTCTGGTGCTTTACTACAACGTAAATTTAAAAAATAATTAAATGCAAAGGGAGGAAAAATCACTGAAAGTTTTAATTTTTTTTGTTCTTTTTTGCAGGGAAGGGAGACTGAAGAGAAGCAGATGGTTAATCTTTTGATAGTCTGACTATTCTTTTCTATATGAGTCATATGTCTAAATATTCAGGGTCACCAATGACCTCCTCTTGGCCAGATTTACAAACTTTCTCCCTTCTTGGTCTAGCTGAAATCTTGATGCACTGATTTCTCTTATCTTTCTGGACTTTCCTAGCATAGGTCTATGTTTTAGTTTTGCTCTTTGGGGACTAGTGATATGAATATAATAACAAAGACAAAGGATTTTTTTTCCTCCTGTATGGCTTGCATAGTTCTGTGTCTCTTGTGGGTGTTTTTGATGGGCAGCATATAAAACATATTTTATGTGGGAAAAAATCTGACCCAAATATTTTTGGGTGCACTCCCTGCGTTATAAAGATTTATAGAAATCTTGTTTTGAAGCACACTGACTGAGATGGAAGCAGTTACAGAACAGTATTTATTAAACTATGAGACAGCCAAATATTACTTCATAAAACCTACTCACAGCATCTCCACTTCCTGTATAGTGAATAACTACTGCACTAGTTATGACTACAACATGCAACTATTGCAAGTCAAACCTGAGGACTATATTTTCAAAGCTAGTGCTTATTTTCTTAGGTTACTGTGACTATCTGGACATCCACACCCTCAGTGATCCACAAATATATGTTCTAAACCCTGCCTGGGCTAAATGAGGGCAGGATTTAGGAACCTGCTCTTACAGATGCTCACAAGTTGAGGTGAGGGAGCTGCTAATAAATAAAACTACCAATACACATATGTAGGGATATGGCCAAGTTCTCTGTAGATTTCTACTGAAGGCAAAGTCAGGACATAGTAGGCATAATAGGCTCTGAAATCTAAGTACACCAATATTCAGTCTGTGACTTGGTCCTGACAGTCCTTCCTGCTACTTTTACTATGCCATTTATTTGCATGGATTTACTTCCAGTTTAGGTCTTAATTTATCAACACATTTAAACAGCATTACAGGACAGTAGCTGAAGTTCATGGTGTGTCTCTAAGGACTGAAAATTCATTAATGATTAGCCTAACAATAGGAGGTTTTAAGGACAATGGAAAAAGCCCACAACCAGTCCTGTGCTGGTCTTTAATAGTAGATGTGTTGTGTAATCCTCAGGAGGTAATTTTTCAGCTTTGCTCAGTATGGGCAAGGTCTTTACTGGAGCAGTGTGTGTGCTTTGGGGCTGTGCCTTTGATGACACAAAGAGAAGAGCCAGAGGAGACCAACGTGGATGATGATAAGTTTGGAAAACATGACCTATGAGGGAAGGTTCAAGATGTGTTTGGTTTTGTTTTCTTTTCTTCTCTTCTTTTTTTCTTTCTTTTTTTAATCTAGGAATAAAGCATCCTGAGATGGGACACAATGAAAGTACTTTAATTTACTTTAAAATACTTCCAGTACTTTAAACGTTGTTTTGAAAAACTATGGTGCTCATAAGGATGTGGGAAGAACTGGTTTATTTATGGTAAATATGATTTAGTTTAGGCATTAGGGAACACCACCTACTGTCAGAAAAATCCAGGAATGGGAGAGAATACCTAGAAAGACATGTTGCTGTAGTGATTAGAGACTTCTAAAGACAGATCAGGCTTACATCTGCCAGGAGAGGCCAAGATATTGTTAGGTTGCCTCTGTGTGAAGGGTGGGGAAGGTGTTCTCTTGAGATCACTTCCATCCCTCAATTCCTGTGATTCATGGTCTCTATGGGACTTAAACCTTTGCTGAACCAGGGCCTTGGACTGCAGTCAGCTCCCAGATTTCAAAGGCTTCATTTTGGAAGACTCACAGGCTGGCCAAGTATCAAACAGTTTATTCTGCCCTCCGAGGAGAAGACAGCCTGGCTGTCACTCAAGTCTCAAAAGCTGACAGAGTTTTGTGCCTTGCTCATTATCACTCAGCTGAATCAGACCTGCAGCAGCACACCAAGAGAGGAGGCAGTTCCTGGGAAGATTCTGCCAAGGAAGTTCAACAAATCCAGGATTCATCTGGAGCTATTCCCTTTCACATGGTCTCCTCACCCCATCCTGCACTCTTCTTTCCAAGGTCTTGGTGTTGGAATATCTTTCAGAAACTCCATTCAAGAGGAAGAAAAATGCTCAGGGGTCAGAGATGTGTAGCCAAAAGTTAAAAGCTTAGTCTTTAGCCAAAATGGATGTGGAACAAGTGTTGTCCAAACAAACGAAAACCCACCCCCAAACAAACAAAAAACCCAACAAAACAAAACAAAAAAAGCAGACAAACAAACCCAGACCACACCAAACTTGTCTTGTCTTTCTTTCATACCCAGTGCAGGTGACCTTCAGGGGCTTTGTATTTACTTTTAGAGAGGAGGGCAATGTGAATGGTGGTACATGATCAGAACAGCATCACTGTGCTAGCACCCACGTTTCTTCTCAGCAGAGTCAGAAAGGTCAAGAGATGCAACAAGCCCAAGGGCCCTTGATGCCAGGTTCCACTCTGATACATTTTCTACTGGTTTCTGTATGAATGCTGTCACTGGCACGCTGCCTTGGGCTTCCAAGGGGACTGTTTTCCCTGCTGTCTGTAATTGTATTTATTGTGTCTCTCTGGATGCAGCACCCACTGCTGACCTCAGCCTCGTGTGCATGGCTGTCACACCAGTGCAGGTTTCTGCAGCTGTGTGCTCAGCTGGGGACAGCTGTGAAGGTTTGTGTGCCCACAGGAAAGCAGGGTGTGGAAGCTGATATTCAAAAGGAAGAAGACAAATGTGAAGTATCTGCAATAGATGTGCTGCCATGATGGTAACACAACCACCACCAAATATTCAGCAGGCTGATTTTTGTATCTCCAAATTTCTTTTCCCTTTACATTACCTTTGACCTATGCTGGGATCTGAAATCCCATTTGGCCACTGGAGGGCAATCCAAACTCCTCACCACAGATATTTCTAACCCATGGTTTGCTGACTAGCAGTGCTCCAGCTGAGCCTCAGGGACTGCAGTTTGCTTTTGTGCTCCCATCCCTTCCTCTCTTTGCCCCTTCCTTTTACATACACCACACACAGGCCGGTGTCAGTGAAGTCTTGTAATTATGGGAAGTCTTCTTTCCAACAAAGTGCCAATCTTGCCAAAACAAGTTCCTCCACAAGTCCCTTCCTTGCCAGGTCTGCAGGGAGTGCTCACACTTGGCTGACAGACTCCATGGTGAGGTCTCCATCAGCCCTGGTCATCTGGCCAGTGCCAGGCACAGCAGTGACTTGTTGGACAGGGCTGAATGTCATACTGTCACACTGTGTGAGTGCTGCATTGTGTGGACTGGCTAAAATTTATCTTGGGGAAAGAGAGCTGTGTAGAAGCATCAGAGTGGGCATGCTGCACCCAGTGCAACACCAGAAACTCTGGGCACTGCCTTCTTTCTGCATCCTTTAGGAAAGTCAGGCTGTTGCTGCCTAATCCTTCAGGGAATAGCTGTGAGAATAATGGACAGAAAGTGTTCCACTTTGTGTGCTCTATTTGAAGCAGACACTTGGGTTTATGTCAGATTGTGTCATTCTGGTTCCAGACAGGGTCAAGGCCACCTTGCAGTGGGTGCAGAATCACAGCATGAGATTTTTTTAAAGTCATTGCCCACTCCGAGGTCTGCTGAGAGTTTGAAGGTACCTGGAGATTTTTCAGCAACCAGTCAGCAGCTCTCAGTCTCTCACTGAGCAGATCACTTCAATTCCAACAGGGATGAGCACAACAACAGTCTCCCAGATGGAGCTCTCTGTCCCTAAGAAAGGCCTGGCATCTGGAGATGTTGAACAGCAACCTCTTCAGGAGTGGAGAAAGTCAGCAAACCAAACACATCTGGATCTCAACCTTGCAGCTTATAAGGCTCCAAGGAAACTTGGTCCGTCCTCTCAGCTGTCTATAGATGCTTCCCCCAGGCTCACCCTTGTATGTATTGTTCAGGCAGCATTTTCCTGTGTTTAACATGATCCTGTAGACAGGACCTGTATAAATAAAATTGTATTTTATATATAATTTTCTATAAATAAAATTATAACATTTCACGGTCCTTTCATAAACTTTTCTTTCTGAAGTCATAAGAGTAAGTATTTTTGTATAGGTGAGACAGGACATGTAGAATTGCCAGGGAAGAGGGAGATTCACAGAAGTATGGACAAAAAAAGCACTTTTAAATTTGATTCAGGAAAGGGTTGTGCATTTTCCATCAGACAGGCTTTAAAGGGACTGGGACATAAAACAAATGCCAAGCCAAATACTGAGAGCAATGTAACCAGTGAAACAATGGGAAAGTTATTTAGCAGCACACACAGCCCTGGAACAGCCACGCTGTAAGTCAGGCACGCACACCAAATGTATTTTGGGCCACTGGTGCCAGAGCACTCAGCTAACCCCCAGAAAACTAAAACCCTACACAACATGCTTACATTTCCCTCTCAACAACAGCTTGTGAGGCAATCACTGTGAGGGGATATACAGCACTTATTTACTTCAAACAGCCACTGGGGCAAGCCAGCTTGGACTCTGATCATAACCAGATGCTCTTCAGCCATCCCACATGCAAGGTGCATTGTGCAGCTTCCCCGTGCATCCCCAGAGCAGCAAGTCCTGCTCTCCCACTACCCTGCCCTAAGCACTGCCAGGCACTCTGTCAGGTAACTCTGGCTGTCTCCTGAGCATCAACTCTCACATTTCAGCTGGCACAGGATAATTTCTGTCATTGCAGAAGAGAACCTGTCCGTGCTCCTTCAGAGAGGATGCCCGTGCTTGCAGGTAAAATAAAGTTGTTACCAAATTACACTTCTGCAACAGATGCATTGTCCTTCTCTTTGACCCAAGTCCTCATTGCACTGGGTTCCCTCCTGAGATCAAACATCCTTGTTGAGACAGCTGTGGGAGAACAGGTGCCACAAATCTAGTTAACCTGATCTGATTTGCAGATAGTACTTGCTTTTGCCTGGATTCTTGGGGATGGTTTAGCTCAAAGCAGGCCTGTGCTGATGTAAACTGGACTCAGGGATGACTTTGAAAGTTGAAATCATAAGGGATGGAGAAATCTGGGATAAATAACCAAGCTGAAAGGCTTGGGTCCTCTACCATGATGCAAAGGTGGCTGACATAAGTTGTGTGAAGGCTTTAAAAGCAGCCCACATTTCTGCTTGGACAGTTTCCTTGGCAGTGCTAGAAGATTTCTTTTTAAAGTTCTTGAAGGATCTGCAAGCTGAAGAAGGCTGACAAGTGCTCTGATTTTTCTGTCTTTTCCCCCCATGATTGATAAAAAAAGAGCTTTGCTATTTTCTTTGCCATTTCCCACAGAAGAGCCTTGGGAAGTCCATGTCATCCTAGGTTTGGAGAGCAGTGCTGCATGTGGTGTCATCCCCAGCAGAGAAATGCTGAAGGGGCATTCTGCCTCCTTGCAGCTAGTAGAGAATGAAGGGAGCACCATCTTTCCTTCAAGTTATATAATTATTCCTCCTCTTCGGAAGGGCCTTCTCTGCTCTTGATACCCAGAGTCTGTTGGCTCCCACAGGCAACTCTTCACATGATTTGCTGTTTCTGCTTCAGAAAGTAAAGTATTCAGGATGGTTTTTCAAGAACTGAAGTTTTTTTTACAGTAATGTTCCTACCACGACCACCAAAACTCCTCCTCTAAACACTTTGGTGAGAAAGAAAGTCTTTTAGGCGAAGCAAAGAAATTTACATATATGATCACCATCTTGTCTCACCTAAGAGAAAGGGCATCAAACATCTCTGATAGGTTTTTTATTTATATTTAGAAGTTTTCTTTATTGTGTTCACTCTTTGGAATAGCAGGGCCATGAGCTGAAACATGATATATGAGTACTTGTGTGTGTGTGAAAAGAGAGAGGAAGGCATCAGAAACTTCAAGTAAAAAGAGGATTTTTAAACCTTGAATTTCATCCACCCTGAATGTTAGGACAGATTATTAGAAAACTACTTTTCTATTCTGTAGCAATTTTCTGTTTTGTTTGGGTTTGTTTTGCTTTAATAGCTAATAGTTCTGCTTGCCATCACACAATGAAATCAGCTGGGGTTTGTGCTGTCAAAAACGAAAGGGTTTCCCATTATTCCATTGATTTCATGCTATTATATTAATAAATCATGGAGTTGGCTACCAATGACATGAGCTCAGAGTACACTGAGCAATGCTTCATGCTGTTGTATGCTGAATCTGCTGGGGAATTTTGTCACTGAAGAGGCAAACATGAACCTCTGTTTATTTAAATTTTCTGGATCAAGATCTTCTCCCAGGGAAGTCACAAGCCTCCTGCAGCTTTGGGGTGCCATTGTAACATGTGCAAGTCGGCATAACTGCATGCTCCTAAATGTTAGATGGAAATGAGCTCTGTTGAAGCAGGAGAAAAGAATCCTGGACCAGGGTCCTGCCAGATCAGCACACACCTTGGCAGGCATTTACATTTGCTCAGCATTTTGACTCCTGCCCTGCACCCCTGGGAACTGTCTGGCTGGCTTTGTTTTAAAAGAAACAAGAAAAAGTCACGCACTCCAAGAGTAATGAAGATGTGTGAGGAGCCAGCTGGTCCCAAAAGATTGATTTTGAACACTGAGTCCGAGAAGTCATGTTTGGACTTGCCTGGTGCCATTAGACTTGCCTGTATTCAGCAGGACTGGCCTCTGCCATAAACACTTGCACGGCATTTTAATCTTTTCAGCAGCAGGCTGTTGGGGCATGGTCAGGTACACACAGCTCTGCCACCACTTGGCATTTACTGAGTCACACCCATGCACCACTACAGAGTGTCCACACATCCCAGTCTCCTTTCCTGCCTCTCCCAAAATCCTTCCCCAAAACTGCATTAGAGTTCCATAGTGCTAGTTTGTGCTTCATTTTCTGTTATTGAAGTTATTTTCTCCAGGTTGCTCCACTGAGCCTGTCTACCAGACACATGTAGTGGGAAAAAGATGCAAGAATAAAATTGTTGTATAGTGTATTCTATGGGCTAAGAGGGAGCTAAAGGACATTAGGAAGCCCAGACTTAAGAGGTGTTGGGAATGGGTGTTGCTTTGTTCCCACGATGGCAGTTGCCTTGCCCAGTGTTAGGATCAGTTAATTTGCAGGGATCACTAAAGCCAGGTACTTCAGTGTGTTGGTGTTTGGTACCAGGGACCTGTGCTGAGAACCAGGGCGATATCCATAGGCTGGGGAATGGGATGAGAGGTCCCTCATTAGCTCAGCAAAGGGAAATGTAAAGTCCTGCCCGGGGGAACAAGCCCAGACAGCAGCAAAGTCTGAGGGATCTCCAGAGGGGCCTTCCCGGCCCTGGCATTGTGTCAGCCTGGGATTATTGCAAATAATGCAGTAATGATGCTGGTGAAGCACAACTGTGATCCTGCAAATGTCATTTTATGATGACATTCAGGGAACACCCAGCATGGAAAATTAACATCCTTGCACTTCAGGTCAGGATTTAGCTCAAGAGGTCCCTGAAAGAAACGGCACAGAGCAAAAGGTGTGGCAACCAGGGTATTGCTGCTGCAACTCATGCCTGGAGTGGATTTCCCCCTGCCCAGATTCCACATGCACTTGTGATGGCGTGATGAACATCAGATTTTGGTGCGACTGAAAGGAGATCAAGTCTGTTGAAGGGGTAACTCAGGACTGGCTTAGCTGAGGCAAAGCAGGGGCTTGGAAATGCAACTTCTGAAGGAGGACTGCAGGACTAGAGAGGACCAGCTGCCCCAGCAGATTGTGAAGAGTTTCCACTGTGACAAAACAGATTACTGCTAATCTAAACTAAATCTCCTTCTTTTATACCTGACCAGGGATCATTTAGTGCCTCTGTGGATGGCATTAAATCAATCAGGGCTGTAAAGAGAAATCAAATGTTTTGTCTGTGCCATTCATTTTCTCAAACATGTTTGGATGACAACTGATGAGAGGGTGAGTTTGTCTCAGGACACTAGACAAACAGACTCTCTTTGGAAGATGGCACACGTTTTTTTCAGAGGTTCTGAGATACCTGGAGGAAAGGCACACACAAGACAGTTGAGTAGAGAAGAAAATCCCTTACAGTGAGTGTCTTCAGGCTCAATAAATTTATCACAACTTAACAACAAGGAAAACAATTTGAAAACCGCTTGCTTATAGCCTGTGAATTCCTCCTCAGGGAGAAAATCCAAGGCTGTGAAGAGTAATTTAATCCTGTTGAATAACAAGAACCGAAGACTGGAAATCAAAGGCAGAAAAATTCAAATAGAAATGAAGCCTAAGGGGAAAGGAAAACACAGGAGACATTCTCATTGTTCCCTTTTCAAAGCCACAGGTGTCCTGTGGGCAGGTAAGGGGGGCATGGATGGAGGAGAAAGGCAACTGGCCAACAACTCAATGGTGCCCTGGGGCACAAGTGCCAGGGCTGGAAATGTATCAGGTAGGTTTCTCCCTCACCTGGGAGACTGACATTGCTCCATCACAGCTTCCACATACATAGACCAACCTCCCCTTCCTCTGGATACATTCACTGGCAGTCCCCTGGATCACCCAAAGTGGGGTGGTGAGGCCTGAGAGGACAAGGGGACACCAGTTATCACTGTGGGAAGATTCATGGGCAGCAGTGGAGCAGGACACAGAGATGCCAGGAAGCTGTCCAGGGCAGTGCCCTGCTGCAGCTCAGCCCTCCCCACATCTGAGCTGAGCTAAGGACTGGCTTCTGCACCTCCATACCCTGTCCCATGGGTCCAGCATGGTTCTTCCCTGTGCCTGGCCCTGTGGTAGGACTGTGCCATGGATGTGAACTGGGACACAGCCCTCCTCGCCCCACTCCATGGCGTTGGTTCTCTCAGAAACCAAAAGCCTTGCCCAAAGAGCAAGGACCTCTGTCATTGAGAAATTTGCATTTCTACTGCCTGCAGGTGATATAAATGATTTACTGCCTAGGCTGGGTGAGCTGGGTATTTGGTAGGTCCTGCAGGAACCTTGGGCAGTGTGGGTGCTTTGACTGTGCAACCCTTCATTAATTAGGAATGTTTCTGTGCTGTGTTTTTACACATGGATCTACTCTTATGTGCGTCTGGCAAATAGTTTACTCCTGAGAATGTGAAGTAACTTTTGGCTTCAAGACTGGAAGCATGAGTGTCTGTTGTTTAACCCTTTGCTACCACTGGGGATGCTAGATGAGCCTCTGAAAGACAAGGAACGTTCTCCCTTTGCTCTATCAATAGCTGCGGAGATCAGGTTCTGATCGTGGCTTACTCGGTACTATTGGAAAGGCTTTTGCATTATAATTAATTTCAGAACTTAACAAATCACTCCTACTCAAGTCTTCTGCTGTTTTAAAGTAGGCAGGACAGGATCCTGGACAAACCATAGACAGGTTTGGCTGCATTTTACTGGTGATGTAGCAGTCATATCTATGTTATATTATATTTAATTCTTTTTTCAATAGAAGTTTTTATTTCTGCAGGCTTTGTTTCTGTTAACTTTGGCTGAAAGACCAGTATCTTAGTGTCATCTGAAAATGCTTTATTACACTTTTACGTGTTGAAATCAAATTCTTTATATGAAGTTGGATCAGCATTTATTAGTATAAGTCCCATGATCTCAGTCTCTCAGCTCAGGTAGTTTCTCTGTTGCAGAGAAGGATAAGGTTTAACCAGGTAATGTGCACAGGAATTTTTTTTGGCAGCAGAAAGGATATCACAAATCCTTGCATGTTTAAGATCCCATATGTCCATGTATTTAGAGAGACAGCTGGATAATTTTCCTGTGTGTGAGGAGATTAGAGCAAAAGAGATGAAATGCTGATGAGCAGATGGTTTGGATGTCAGTTTTATGTTCCTCTCACAGTCTTTAAAACAATGCTGTAAAGAGAACCTGAACATGAGGTGGTTTCAGTGGAGCTGATTTATAGTATAAATAAAGGCAATTAATCTTTTTGCTATCATTCACATTAGGCACAGAATACAACCTGTGATTTGATTTTGAAGTATGACCTTTTAGAGTAACAAATGTCCCTGTTTCCAATGCTCACTGCTGCACATCATGTGCTTTAAGTAACTGAGTAGGGCATCTTTGCTCTTCTTCTGTTTCACAAAATGGAATAACTCACTAAAACTGTGTTGTCACCAAATACCTGCCTGGAACATAAACCAGAAATTATGCAAGAAGGAGAATAATTCATTTTTTTCATCACAAGACCAGATATCAGATGTCCTGTCTGATTGTTTCCTTTATGCTTGTGAACTTTCCTTCTCCAAGAAAGGCT
The DNA here is from genome assembly GCF_028018845.1 of Melospiza georgiana. Lineage (NCBI taxonomy): Eukaryota > Metazoa > Chordata > Aves > Passeriformes > Passerellidae > Melospiza > Melospiza georgiana. The sequence continues at coordinate 70,124,956 of NC_080432.1, read as the reverse complement.
GCAGAGGAGACTCTAGAACATGGATAAGAACAGAACAGAGATCTTCAAATTCTTGGTCCTATGCACAGAAATTTGGGTGAAGAGACAGAAGGGAGTAGAAACAAACACATTGATTTTCTGCAAACCACTTTCCAATTGTGTTTCTCCAGTTTCATCTTTCTCAACAGTGCCCAAAAGGCATCAAGTCATTCCATCCTGATCCAGTGGTACCTCTTTAAACTCTGATGAGTGATGAGGGGCCAGGCAGTGGAAAGACATGCCCCCTTAGCTTTCTGTTTGGGCAACATCCCTTCCTTTTTTTACCTCCTTCCATGTCCTAATACTGGTTTCTGGTCCCATCACAGACTAGAAAAACATGCTGCAGCCCATCAGGTATACAGCCTTGCTTGAGTGGCAGCTGAAATCTTGTCTTGCATCTGCTAAGGTTACATGGGACTTTACCCTCAAATGGGACAAGATGATGAAGGTTAAACCCCAGCAAACTTCACTTCTGCTAACAGCAATGTTTGGCTTGATATCAACACTATTCAAGGATCCTATTCCAAAGATCTTGCAGTGATGCCAAATCATTACCGTTACAGTCTAATATTTTGGGGATCAATCTTCTGAATCAGCATCCTGTCTGAGGATCATCACTACCATAAGTGTCCATAAGCCTCATTCCTCTTTCTCTGGTAGGGAGCAGGAGCAAGGGCAGTGAGGCTGCTTTCCTGCTCACCAGCTTTAGAATGCAGATAATGGCTTTTCTTCTTTTTTGGGCACCTCCCATCCCATTGCCTTGTCCTTGCCTGACCTCTGTGGCCAGTGTCTGGCTGGCCTTCCCAACCCTTCTGTGCTGGACAAACAGCTTCCCTCAGGGGAATGTCCATCCCTGCAGTGGGGGAATGGCAGTGGGGCAGCTCAGCCTTCAGGGCAGCACACAAGCATTTTTGCTGTGGCTGAGAAAACACCTCTGAAAGCTGGGCAGTGAGATGTGATGGTTCCTATCCCAACACACCTGGTTTTCCTGAGCAGGCCAGAGTGGTGGATTACTGTTAGTCATTGGCCACTCCCTGGGATGGAAAGAGATGAAGCTAGAGGTTTTGCATTTCTAGCATCTGTGTAAATTTTACAAAATTGTGGCACGACTCCTAGACATTATCCAAATCCAGGATGTGAATTTGAGCCAAAGCTGGAGTAATCACCTGCAGCTTGACACTAGAGTTGTTATTAAAAATAAGTACATTGTTCAAAAGCTGATCACTGTAATAAATTACTTCCTACTTTTCAGGCATGTGAAATGACTAGTAATTGGACTCAGTATGAAAAATAAACCAGGAGTGAGTCTTAATTTTACTAAATCTTTAGCCATCGCTCCCCCTTTGTTGTCAAGTTTTTACCTTCATAGTGATCCAAGTGTCAAAGTTGTGTATCTACAACTTAGAAGAAGAGACCATAACCATAAAAATTTAATTTGAAAACAGTCAAGTCTCTTAGCTATTTGTGTTTCACATAGTGCAAGCTCTTCTGCCCTGCAGGTTTTTTAAATTGCAGCGCATGAAAGAAAGTGTACCATGATGCATGGCAGGTGCCTTATGCTCCCTGTCCTCATCCTCTAGGAGGTGACACCAGGCTCCTCTGGCAGCACAGCAGAAAGGATGTCATGGATCAGTCCTGGGGCAGTGCAGGGGCAGGTGGCAGTGCACCATGCCAAGCCCACGTGCCCAGCTCCCCGTGAAGCAGGGGGTCTGCACAGGGCTTCAGATCCTGGAACTCAATCCTTCCATACTTTGGGGGAGTGGGGCTCCCCCAGCCCCACAGTGTGCTGGGGATGAGGGCACTGCGAGGGAGGGAGGGAAGGGCTGAGCCCACAGACCAAGCAGCCCCTCATGGGTGCAGCTTTGGTTTGGGTCAAGGGTGCCTGTCTGCTCCTGGGTCATACACATGTAAAGTGGCCACCCTGTCCTGGAGGCAGCAGGCAAGGCAGGAACACAACTAGTGAGCACAAATGCAGCCTCAGGAGACCCAGGGAAGAGAGCACTGGTATTCATCCTGTTGTTCACAGTGATTCCCTGGGATCCCTGGGAGCTGGGTGCTGTGGTTTTGCCCACCTTGAGACACCCACATTTTTTCTGTGTGTGCACAAGTAGCAAGGTGAATAACTACAAAAGGGAAAACAGGACTGGGCAGAACATGATGTTTCAGGAAAGTGTGTTCCTAATCCAGTGGCATGAGAAGTTCCATGAATACAGTGTACTGCTGATTCTACTGTTTTGCTGACCTAGAAAACAACAACAACAAAAAATTCGCATTGGAGCACTTCTGACACAGGAAATTTCTATTGTTCATTGAACAATTATGCCAGATTTGAAAACCAATCCCACCTCTGTGTCTAGAAGGACCATTAGACCTTAGACCAGCTGTGACCCATACAGACATGTTTAAGAACTTCCCAGAAAATCTGAGAAGTGGGTGCTGTAAATACTTAAGATTATGAACAGTTTTGTGGACTTTCCTGGGACTGAACTTGATAGTAAAGCACCAGATAACAAGCACTTGCAGAATTGGGAACATTGTCCCCACTATATAGAAAACTACATCTTTAGGAGGATGAAAACACTCACTTATTTTGGAAAAAAACCCAAAAAACCAAAAGAACAAGTTATTTAAATTATCTGGAAACAGCTTTGCTTAGTCAGTTAAAGCAAAGACAGTTTTAGATTTTTGGGGGCTAAGTTTTACAAGAAAGTTTGCTCTGGTATTCTTACTGAAGCCATTATCATATTATAAAAAAAGAAATTAAAAAGAAAAATAAAAACCCAGTAACCAAAAAAGAAACCTCTTTTGCTTCAGAAAAACAGAGCCAGACCTTGTTTAGTAGATTGCTGAGGTTACAGTCCTTTTGGCACTGGTGTTCTTGGAGGTCTTGGACTAAATCCAGCATAACAATTGTAATTGTAAGTTGGCAATGACAATTGTAAGTTGGCATTTCACCCCAACTTACAGTTCAAAGTGAGAGTTCATCAGTGTTGGGATGGATGTGAGCAGGAGCAAAGCTGGGGATCAAGGCCTGGCTTACAGAAATGTAGTCATGATTAGCTGTTCAAGGAATCATTCTGCAGCTGTCAAATAAATCCCTGCACTTGCTAAACACTGTCTGTCAATGCTATTTCTTGGGTTAAATTTCACTTCTGTTGCAATTGTAGTCCTGTCAGGGGAGCGACTGAAGTGGCTAATTTAGCCTCTTTTATTTCTTCCTGATTCTCCTCTCAGTTTGCACTTAGGCTTTTCTAGCACATCTTTTTCCTCTGCCTCCCTCTGGCATACATTTGCTAGTCAGGAAACCACAGGCCAGTTGTTATGAGAAGAATTTTCCTGTCATCCACGAGTGCTGTACAAAGTATGTTTATACAGCATTTTGGAATTTATGCAGAGGTTTGGGAAATGTGTAGGCATCCAGATGATTGTTCTTATGACCACATATATGGTGCCATGAAAGCATTTTAGTTGCAAGGCATGTAACAGATAGTTTAGTTCCTGCTGTTCTTTACTGTTATTCTGGACTGGCAGGACATAAATGTGGGATGCCCAGTGATCTCTTTGCAGCTCATGGATGATGTATCCAGTGGCACTGGTCAGCTGGCAGGGCTTGGTGGGTCAAACCTTGAATTTGATGACATTCACTCTTCCCACTACTCTGCTGTAAACCAAATGGTGGTGGATGCTCACTTTTCCAGGTGTATCAGTCTTGTAAGGGCTGCTGCAGGGATGGAAAGTGCTCCTGTGATGTACAAGGTGCCAGCAAAACGGGAGCATGGCTCAGCATCCTGACTCATTAAAAAGCATTGTTCCTCCAGCATGCTCACCAGCTTGTTCAAATATCCTTCATTTTTACTGTATGCTGCCAGAGATGTAATCCCTTGTTAACTGGAAAATGTTTTATTGCTGCTTGCTCCTGCCTCTGTTTTCTCCTAATGTGCAGCACACCAGGGAAACACAGTGTGTCAGGAGGGAACAAGTCTCAGAAAGGGACATTTTGAGATGGGTGCTTTTGTACTTGCTGGGCACTTACACCGGCCTTTTTCCTTAGGGACTGCAGTGTAGGCACATGCAGCTCAAAATAGCCAGGCCATAAGGAATAAAGGCACTGGCTGGGTTTTTTTAAAACCTTCTTTCTTTAGTTTTTAACAATATACACAGTTCCCGAATCCTACTTGACTGAAAAAAAGCACTGAACTTTATATCTATCTTACCTAGTTTTTAACCCGCCTCTCTGCCATTATCCATAAGAAAACAATTTATTTATTTTAAAACCAAAATAACTTCTTTGGGAGCTGCTGCCTGACAGAAAGCCAGGAGGCCTGTGGGAGATTTGTAATCTAAAGCATTTTTTTTGCTTTTAGCCTTTTATAGCAGGGCACTGCATAGCCAAACCAACCACCTTAGACCACGTGTCACCACTGTTAATTCCATTTGTCGATGCTAAGGGTTTCCTGAATTTACCTGCTTGAATCTTTTTTGCATAATTTTTGGCAGTTCTTCTCTAGCCATTTGTTCTGATCATCTTTCAAAAGAGCAGCAAAGGGTTTGGCTCTCAGATACCACACCTCTGTAAGAGATCACATGGTTGTTAGAAGTTTAATTTTAACTGACATCCTTCTTTTCCTATAGATGTCTGTGAGAAAAAAACCCCATAACTGTCTGGAAAGGCACAACACTGATGCCATTTGGAACAAGGTATGTTGCCTTCTTCCTGACTGTGACTCAGACATTAGGTCTATACAAAAAATATCTACTGCTATTTTTTTTCCTTTTTTTATTTCTTGAGTGATATAAAAACCCAAATCATTGAAAATGGCCATACTGTAGGAACAGAAAAGTTTCCTCTAAGGGTGAAAAGAGAAACAGATGAATTAAGAAAAAAGCAAGGACTCCCTGACCCCATATTTTCCACAGTAGACTACAGCAGGAATTAAAATGAATGCTAGCAGATGGAGAGTGGAAAAGTTTGCTGCTGCTAACACTGAGGTGGTAACACTGCTGTATGTAACTGTAAAAGCAAGAACTGTTTCCATTTCACTCTGCACGTTTGTTTTGCTTGCATTTTCCAGACTCATCTCCCAGGCATCTGCACATGCTTGGCCACTGATACATGAAAAATCTAGGAAAGCAGCTTTCTCTGCCCATCTCTCCCTCCCTTTGGTATGTGTCCATTGCAGCAGACACTGCTCTACTTCTGTATGACTAAGAACAACTCTCAGTACTTGAAAAATAAACAAAAATGTCCTTCTAGGCTGGTGTTCACAAGCCTCTGTTCAACAAAATATTTATATGCCTGCTTAAATTTGTCAGTGAAGTACTGAAGCATAAGTTTAATGATATCCACATGCTCAGTTCCATTAGGTTTAATGGTCTTTAAGGCCACACTGAGAATCAGATGCACTCTGATGGATGTTCAGAAGAGTGTTGGCTTGCCTGCAGTCTCGTGACTCTGGCAGCTGGGGGTGTCACACTTGCTGGGTAGTTGCTCTTCTGTCAGCAGCAGTGATTCAGAGTCATGACTGCTAACTTGAAAGGACTGGTGGTCATTTCCATCTAGCAAAAGGATGTGCAGAGTGGAATGGATAAGAACTTTCTTTCTGAGACCTGGATTTGGTGGCTGAATGGCTGGGAGGAGCCCTTATTTTTGCTTAAAGAGAGAATGGAGGCAAAGCCATTGCTGGGAAGCTCTTGTCATCTTTCCCAAGAACATTTCCTGAGAGGATCTGCTGTTCACGGCAAACATCTCCAGCCCAAAGCCAGGACGAGAAATGCTTCAGGGTATCAGAATGTATTATCTCAAGCAGGAGTGATTTTGTGTTTGGAGGAAGTTAGAAAGCACTCAGTGCATGGACAGGGTAGGAGCCCCCAGGGCTGCGTCCAGCCATGTCAGTGCACTGCTCTTCCCTGGGGCAGGAGAGCAGCCCTCCTGGAGCACCAATGGACTTACCCAGGGAGGTGATGGAGTTTTGCCATTCTTCAGAAGCTGAGGATGTGGCCCGAAGGGAAATGGAGGAATGCACATGACAAATGAGGCAGGAAGGGAGGGGGGGCATTTTTGGTACAAAAGGAGCCTTCACTTTACTAAGTTTTCAATTAAAAAAAAAAAAAAAAAAAGAAGGGTGGAAAATAGAGAGATGAGGGGAAATTGCCCACTGATTACCAATACAAATGGAGAGCCAAAGTAAACAGACTTTACAAGAGGGTTATGAAGAGGTTACCATAAAGTTTCTCTTCACCTTTTGACCCATATTATGAGTCACTCCAAGATAAGACTGAGCATTGTCATATGGGAAACTAAGCAAAGGCAGCTTTTCTCCTGTGTAAATAAATGCTCTGCTCAAGGGGTATTACAGACATCTAAGTTGATTTCTCTTTCTCTCATGTCCTTTAGTTTTGTGTTTCTGGGCACTGCTTTAGGCACTTGAAGTGCTGGCAAAGTTAATTGTCTATACAGTCATCCCCTCTCTGCTAGGGCTCCAACAAGCAGCAAGCAGCTTTATTGAAAAAATCAGAATCCCATGAACAACTGGGGAGTTTCTAACAGGCCAGCTGAAATCCTTGACAGTCTTCTCTTGATGTGTGTGGTAGGATCCATCTGGTAGGTTCTGCTGCTGGTGCTGGGTGGGTGTGCTGCCTGTCACTAGGCAAGCCTCTGAACTAATGATAGCCCGTGCTCATATTGGCTTTGCAGAAGTCAAGCACAGAGCCGTGGAAGGCAGAGCAGAGCAGAGATATGACTGGCTGCTCACCACCTCTCACAGATGGGTTTTGCAGACAGAACTAATCTAATTTTTAGCTACTGTGGGGTATGTCTGGATAACAACATTGTGACCTGCCATGAAGCTGTGGTTGCTGTTGGATACTCCACTGCACAAAGTGGTACTTGAAACGAAGATAAAAATGTCTTGAACTTGTACTGACATGCATTTGGATAGGGACTTATCTTATTCTTTGGTCCTTGATACAAAAGATAGGATTGCTCCTTTTTGGTACTGAAGAAACCTCTCCCATGAGATCACATTCCTCTCTCTCTCTCTGAAGAAAGTAATTTGTGTGCTGACCGAGGGCCCAGTACTCAGCAGTTGTCACTGAGCTTGTCCCAACAGTGTCAGAGCAGGATGGGGGGATGTGCAGAGCTGAGTGCTGTGAAGCCAAGCCATGAGGAAATGGTCAGGTTTGCTACACAGATGTATTTTTGGAACAACACTTCTTTATAAAGGATCAGTGATAATGAACCAGAACTAAAGAACCAACAAGCAATTCAAGCAGATGGTGTTTCCCCACACTCTCAGTAATTTCTCTAACACAGTGCTTCAGCAGTGCCTGATTGCTAGGGAATGGGTGTCATACAACAATAAGAAATGATCTGGTTTTATTTTTAGTTATGCTCTTTCTTCTTCATACAAGTTTAGTTTTATCTGCTCTGACACCATCATTGGACAAATTTCAGTTCAATGAGTTTTGTTTGGATTGGAAGAGAAACTTCTACATTTTCTCCCATCAAAACTGGCGTTCATCACCTTGGAAAGGGAGACTGAATAAAAGCCTACCAGGGCAAATCTCCCTCTCCCACCACCTCTCTCCTTCAGCTCAACCCCTTGCAGGTGACTCTCTGCCTTTCCTCCTGCCCCCTGACAGCCATCACAGGGTACCGTTCATGTGTTACTGACTGCCTTCACACCATTGAATTCTCCTGTGCATTTAACTCACCTCTTCTCTTCTGCATTATCTACTTGGACAGCATCCTCTGTGGCATAAATGACTGGAACACAGCAGCTTTCTTCCATGGCAGTATTTTGATAAATAAAAAATAATTGCAATATTAGTAATAAAACCAGTGTTAGTAACTATGGCAGCAGAAACAGAATAAGCAGGTTGGCAGTTTCACTCTTTAGTGGATACAAATGCTTGGAAAATTAAATCACATGAACAGCCAATCCATAAAAAAATTATGTTCCCAGGACTAAGGTACTTGTCTGTTGTGTCATGGTCACGGTCCTGCAGGTGCTCTTGGAACATGGCAGACAGAGTGAGGTATCTTTATATAGTTCCAGGAGAAAAATGTTTAGCATGAATGTCATCACCTTGCAATTCCCGCTGACATGCACAGGGTAAGGACCACTGCTCAGCCTGTGCAGAGAGGCCTGTTGATCTGCCACAGCTTGCTCTGACAGCTGGTGACAGACCTGGACCTGCATGAGGTGTCATAATTAACCCAGGATGCCAGAACTCCCTCAGAAGTCCAGGGTGCAGCACTTTCATAGGATTTAACTGAGAGGTAAGAACCCCTGTTTTCAAAACTTGCTGATCTACAAGGAAATGGCAGATAAGCTTTCAAAAACATAAAAAAAAATCCTTGCAAAATTCAGAAATTTGACCATAAATGCCCCCAAAAGTTTCTTTTTATTGTTTTCATGTGAGGAAAACAAGCTAGAGGATCCTTCCCAGACCCACAGGGCCAATTTCAACCTCAGCATGAAGCCATCTCTACCAGCAGATGTTTAATTTATTGCACTGAACTGCTGGAGCATCATATTTGAGGCCGCTTCTTTGATTGATATGTGAAAGTTAAGAAGAACCCAACCAAAATACCACAAGCCCAAAGGAAACAGATCTTGTTTTGCTGTCAACAGCCTGACAGAGAATGAGGCCCCATTTTCCCTACGAGCTATCAAAGACTGACTTGATCAAGTCATATGAGATAAACGTAGATGACACGGTCGTGCTGGGACAGGAAACACGCCTCCAGCAGCAGCAACAGAGAGTGTGTGTGTGTGTGTGTGTGTGTGTGTGTGTGTGTGTTTGCTGAGGAAAGGGCAAGGGTCTTGTTGTCTGAAGCTGCAGCTTTCTGCCTCAAAAGGCTTTTGTGAGCAAGTGTGAACATGCTGGGTCTTTGCTATCCCAGCCATTGATGAGGGTGGGAAAGCAGGACCTTCTCCAGAGACAGCAGCTCATGTACTGCAGGGAAAATAACTCTGGTTTGGGTTTTTAATTGCTTTTTGTAGTAATGAAGCTGAAAACACCAGTCTGTTTGAAACTTTTAATTAAAACACTGAAGTGGGCCAGACATGTTTTCTTAAGTGATAGATGCCCTTAGTAGGACCTCAAGAAGTAGGGTCCTGTCTGTTCTGGGTTTCTCACTGCTCTGGCTGAAGCAGGACAGTATGTGATAATTATCAGGTTATTCTGGCATTACAGCTTTTCTCCAGCAAAAATCCCATCCTAGACTTAAGACAAGGTTGGTCAATACTGACATGCTTCTGTTTGGTTTTCAATAAAACAGAATTTTTGAACAAAAATGTTCTGAAAAGCATTTCCTTGGGTCACATGCTTTTGCAGTGTGCTCAAACGTGGATAGTAGTAAGTGCTTTTCTAGCAATAAAGTATTCTGCATTTTCAGTCAAATATCTGGGGAAAAAGTGTTTAAAACTTGCAAAGTATAAAGGATAACCTGCTCCTGCAGTCAGATAAACCTACACTGAAGAGTTGCTTTCAACATTTTAATGGCAGTTTTTATTTCATGTCTAGATACTGGTTTGAGGGTGAAAATGTTTCTCAAATGTATTTTTGACAGGATAACTCCTGAGGCACTGAGATAAAGGCAAATAATATGGAGACAGGAGATGTGACTTCATTCTGCTTTGTGAAAGCATTTTGGCTTTTTCCCAGTCTGGAACAAAAACAGCTTTAGGCTCCCTCATAAGTCTGTCCCATAGCAGTGTCACTTCCTGCCTAGTCAGATAGCAGTGTTCACCAGGTGGCTGTTTTTTTTCGCACTTTGGTGGATTATTGAGAAACTGAGGAATGAACCATGAAAAGGAATAGCACACCCATGCAAATTCCCTAGATGACCTCAGCTTTCATGTTATATTCAATTCATCTGACCCTGGCTGTGATGCTTCTGTTTCCAGCCCACCACAGGCAATTTAATTGATGATATACAAGTGCCCCAGAGTTTTCCTGCTTTCAGCTCTTTCAAGCACACATGGAAAAAAGAAACCATCATCTTCCTGGAAAAGATTATGTGGCCAGTGGGAATCAGAGTATGTCTGTAGCATTTTTTCAGAGCCTCTTGTAGCTTTTGGAAGGACTTCTCATGGGCCTTTCAAGAGCCTTTCAATTCCCCCAGGCATGTGTTGAAAGCTGTCAGACTCAGGACAGCACCAGCTACCTTAAAGTGAGAATCAGAACTTTTCATCCTGAATATGCAGAATTAGAGGCATCTATTGAAAAAGAAAAAGCAATTCAGATACTTTTTTCAGGTTACCATTCTTAATGTTGAAGGATCTTGACCATAGGATGTAGAGCTCTCACATGCAGGGCAGGAGATGGACTTTGTCAAGGAGAAGTCTGCTCCCTTCCCTGAGGTCATGGGAAATGGGGACACCTGCATGTCACCAAGGTGTCTACATTCATGTGGGGACAGGCTGTAGCCCCCAGACTTCTTGCAGTGTGGGAAATCTCAAACATCTCAAAGATGGTGAATGTTCAGCATCTTCATAACCAACTTGGATGCAGGACGAGAAGAAATAGGAAATAAGCTTGTCGATGGCACTAAACTGGGGGAAGCTGTTGACTCCCTCCAAGGCAGAGAGAGACCTTGACAAATGAGAAGACTGAGCAATCACCATGTAAGCGTTGGATGGGGCACCTGGGACAGGGCAATCCTGGAAGTAAGCACAGACTTGGGAATGAGAGGCTGGAAAGCAGAGCCATGGAAAGGCACCTGGGGGTCCTGGTCCATGGCGAGTTGAACACGAGCCAGCAGTGCCCTGGCAGCCAGGAGGGCCAACCCTGTCCTGAGGGGCATCAGGCACAGCATGGCCAGCCAGGCAAGGGAGGGGATTGTCCTGCTCTGCTCTGAGCTGGGGCAGCCTCACCTCCAGTGCTGGGGTAGTTTTGGTATCACTGTGTAAAAAAAGACATTGAGCCATTAGAGAGCATCCAAAGGAGGCCATGGGGATGGTGAAGGGCCTTGAGGAAAAGCTGTATGACGAGCAGCTGAGGTCACTTGGTCTGTTCAGCCTGAGAAAAGGAGACTGAGGGGAGACCTCACTGCAGTTACAACTCCCTCGTGAGGGGAAGCAGAGAGGCAGACAATGATCTTTTCCCTGTAGCACCCTAAGGAATGGCCTGAAGCTGTGTCCAGGGGAGTTTAGCTTAGATACTAGGAGTAGGTTCTTCACCAAGAAGGTGGTTGAGCACTTGAAGAAGCTCCCCAGGGAAGTGGTCATAGTGCCAAGTTTGACAAAGTTCAAGAAGTATTTGGGCAATGCTCTCAGGCACATGGTGTGATTCTTGGGTGTCCTGAGGAGAGCCAGGAATTGGACTTTGATGGTTCTTCTGGATCTCTTCCAACTCAGACTATTCTATGATTGTATGAAACCTCTGTCATAACCAACACTAACCTTTCTTTGCTGTATTTCACTGCTCATGAGATAAATTTTTCAGTCTATTTTAGGACTGGTGAATTTCAGTAAAATCACAACAACTTCCTTGAATTAACCAACATATGATCTGTAGACAGATCTGAATTTTAGGATTTATTCTTTCCCTGTTTGAGAGGAAGATGTCTACTTAGTGTTCCTTCAAAGATACAGAGAAAAACACTCTTTTGGTGAATTTTATTAGGGTAAAAATATGTTCATCATGAAAGGAAATGTCGCACATGCTTTGCAGCACACACACTGCAATTCCAGGTAGCCAGAGCTTTCTTCTGGAATGAAATTAGGCAACGGCATAATTCATTTCATGCACCACATGTGCTTTCTTTCATTTCAAGGATTTCATTGTGCTTTGCAAATGTCAATTGCTTAAGGCACACAGTTCAAGTAGGTATAATTTATGGTTTTTCATGATATTTATTACTGAGATCATTTAAGTGGAATCCAGGTGTTCTGGGATAGAAGCCCTTCCTCCTCAGCAGGCAGCACTCCCTGGCCCTCAGGGAGAGACCATTCTCTTCAAAGTGATTCCCAGGAATTCATTTCCTCAGCCTGTGATTAGGTTTTCTAGCTTTCCTCAGTTCTGAACAGGGGTCTTTTACATTTATGCAGCTGGGCATACTTCTGAGTACTGGGGGCATGGATGCACAAATTGACAATCCTGATAAGATTTCTTCTTATGTGTAGAAGTATGAAATGAATATCTACTTCCCTGTTGACTCCCCATCAAGTGGGACATTCTTTAGTCCTTTCTTTAGACTGAATGTGAGATGATAAAGAATATGTTTTCATGCCTGAGAGTGAATATTTTACCTGTGTTTGACTTTGCAAAGTGTTTAGGCTACTTTAATTCTAACCTCCTGGTTTTGCTCATTCATGAGGGTAGGAATTGAAAAAAGATTCCTGGGGCTTTAAAAGTGACTGAATCATGATGATTTTGCTCTGGTAAATTTTATAATTCTTTTACAGAAGTAGAGTAGGTAACTCTTTTAACTCCATAGTTTTCTACTTTACTAGTTTTAGTCAACCTTTAAAGTGAATATGCAGATGTGTTCTAAGCAGTGCCAGTGTAGTTAAGTCCCAATTTATAAATTTATTCTTATTGACAGCAATGTGCATCTTTTAGCATTTGTCGAAATGAATATGAAACATCAGAAGTTAGGCTATATGTATGGCTATCTTTTACTTACCCCTTTGAGTTTCCACATAGAATCTGGAAAAAATACCACTTTCCATTATTTGACGTCTGTCATGTTGAATGAAGATGGGAAAACATCATCAGTGTTTTGAGAGATGTCTTAGCAAGGGACCAGGGATTCTGGAAAAATCAAAAGAAGATATGTATTGAATGGATGTATATAAAATTGTTTTCCTTAGGTTTACGGTTTAATTGATTCTCAGGTTTTCTGTCTTTAATAAATGGCTTCATTTCATTGCAATTCCCCCTATGAGATCATCTGCATTTGAATCAAAGTACTGAAATATGTTTTGACCAACATGACTATTTTGAGATATATTTACAGAGGCATGTTCTGAACTTGGGTTTTGGCACTATAACATGTTCGTGGAAAGGAGGGAAGCAGAAAAATTTCCACATTGTTATTGGCAAGGGGAAGATAGAAGGGAAAAAGGGCAAGAGTGTCTCCTCACAAATTAATAACTTCAGACAGAGCTCTGGGACTTGACTGGCCCTGCCTTTTTGTGCTAGGATGTGACTTGAGATCCCTGCTCCCCAAAAGAAGGTGTCTGTAGCTGGACCATTGGCTGAATACTGCTACACTGGCTGTGTAGCACAAAGAAAAGTTCTCCCTGATGGCAGCTTTGGGGAGAAAAGCTAGAGAGGTTAGGCAACTTGTCTGAGACAGACTTAGGAAAGTGTCAGTAGGTTCAGAACTAGCTGAAATCTATAAGAGAGAGGGAGACATCTGCAATGTGATGTGCTGGTCTTGCCTGTAGGAAAGGGTTCAGCCTCAGCAGAGAACAATTTGCCATGAGCAGCCTTGTGGACTCCCTGTTTTGTTTGTGCTCTCTGACCCTGCAATGGTCTCCTGGACCTGGTGACCCTCCCTGTGCAGCCCCCTGGCCCTGATGGGACCCTCCAGTGCCTCATCTTCCTGGTGTGAAGTTAGCTGCATTGCAGGCTGCTCAGGCTTGTTGATAACCATGTGGGAATAATCAACCACTACAAGCAGCCCTCAGCACAGCAAGAGCTGCTGTTCAATGCCCAAACTAAACCAAACCAGCCTTCCTTGTGAGAAATGCTTAGGGCTCAGCCCTAATCAAACTAGGCTTAAGATGAGAGCAGCAAAGGGCGCAGTTATTTGTAGGTGATGAGAAACAGTGCTGTGACACCTTTTTCTCTCTGGCACGGAGTCAGTCGGAGACTAAAGTGGCTTCCAGCACTAATCAGGGGCCTGGCAAACCTCTGCTCACACATCTGCCATCTCCCCTATCTTTGGGCCTGCTTGGAATTGCAGCTGCTGAAGCACACCTGGTTCTGCCAGCCACCATCATTTGCCATTTATGAGCAGCCTGCAGCCATCCCTTAGCACAGATTTTCTGGTTTCAATCCAGGACATAGACCTTGGTCTTCTTCTGTACCAGGGCCTCATGAAGATTTTAGCTGTCCTGCCTCCCTTGTACAAGAGGAAAATCTGATTGCTGGAGAAAGTCCAGTTAGAAAATGCCAATGGGAACTGGCACACCGTAATAGAGGGGGGAGCCCCAGAATCTGTGTTTAGAAAGGACAGCAGAAAATCTCAAAACCTAAAGGTGTTTTACTAATAGGTGCCAAAGTCCTGACTCATTTACACAGTGCCTTAAATCAATAACTGCTTCCTGTGGGCATAACGTGTCACATGCAGGTCACCATTGCTTCACTGAGTTTCAAAGCCCTGTAGAAGCTGACAGATGGGCAAGCAGAAAAGAAATAGTTTGAATGGCAATTTATGTCCAGACAATTCAGGGCTCTGGGAGAAAGTTCTGTGGGAAGATATCTGTCTTTTTGTGTGTTGTTTTCTGTTGACAGGGAAAACTAAAATTTAGGGCACTGTGTGCAAACACATGCTTCCCAACATTTGTTTTTCAGAAAGCAACAGATTTCAGTCAATTTTGGTCTATTGCTGAGGCACATCTCACTCCTCAGGTGTACTAGCATCAGAATATCTCATGTGGAATTACTGGAACAAGAAAGGAGAGGCAGAAGCTCCTTGGTGCTGTAGTTTCGGAGGCATGAACCTGTAAGTAGGAAGCAGTGAGGGTCTCAAGGTCCTGAGGAAACACAGGCAGTGGAGAGCTACAATAATGAACTTGCCTCTGTCACCTCTGCAGGGAGAGGATTTAGGGTAGAGGTGACCATACACAGAGAATTTTAAGCAATCTGGGGAGCAGAGCCCCCCACATGTTGCACCTCAGAGCGTGGGGAGTGAGGATGAAAGAGCAGAGGAAGCAGGAGAGGGGCAAGTGGCTCATGGAGGCAGCTGTCACCCCCAAAAGGGCTGGATCTGGCAGGTCAGCAGGCATATTAGAACTCCATCTCCCTAAGGGTGAGCTTTGATCCCATCTTAGTATTGGTCAGCAAGTAAAAAGCAGGCCAGAAATGTACAGCTTTATTGACTCTTGTGAAAACAATTTAAGCAGACCAGTTTTCATTCTCCTTTCTTGGAAACATGTTGTACCAGACCTCTTCAATTTAGACAGCATCTCCATTCCTGAGGCATCCTGTGATGGGGAGTATCAGCTCTCTTGGTCTCCTGAGAGACCAAGCTGTGTTTTGCTGCTCAAAGAGAGCCAAGTCCTATAGCTTGCTTTTTCCTTTCAGCTCTGTACACAAAGAGCAGATACAGATGGGTTCTGACACATCAGTCCCAGCTGTTGTGCGTGATAGGCAGGAGAAGGAGGGGACCAGCAGTCATTCTGCCAGGAAGGAGCTTCTACATAAGAAAATCCTGCTTCTAAAGCACTGGGAATTGTAGGTTTGCCTACTACAATAAGAAAACTGAGTGGGTTTTTTTCTTGTGCAAGAAGTGGGAGGGAGAGTGAAGAACACATTTTGTCATGTATCCCAAAGCTGAGGGTCAGGTTGAGATCCTCACAGTATTTCCCACATGTACAATCCTATTGATGGGACAAAACACAGGATTAATACAGCAACCATAAAGACTGGGTGACTGCACCCAAGTCTTGGGTTGTGTTCTGGATATTGTAGTATTGTCTTCATGGAGGAAGATATTTAAGTGTCCCTCATATGACAGGCTCATATGACAGGCCGCCAGACAGAAAAGCAACATTTAAGAAGAGCAGAAATTAGTTCTACCAGTATGCTCAAGGAAAGAGCATTTTAGGGAACACTTGAGAAAAGTGATCCTGTGTCATAGGAGTCCTCTGATACAACAAAGCGCAATGAAACAGAGGAGGGCAGGTACAGTTGTTACTGAATAAATGGGGCTTCTGGTGAATTAAGAGTTTTCATTGCTATTGTTCATCAAGAAAACCTTACCCATGATTGTATGACATATTTTAATCAGAAAAGGTCAATTAGGCAGTGTGGCACTGCATTAATTGCAGACAAAGCTGCTGAAACCTTTAGAGGTTCAGCTTGTGCATGGAATACAGTTTAGAAGTTTTGGACTTTCATCTGTTTAATCAAGTATCTACTTGCTCTCTTGAATATCTGTAACACATTCCTCACTGTTAGAAAAAAATTGACTTAATCTTTCCCAGAAGGTTTACTTTGGGGGTTATTCAAATGATTTAGAAAAAATTGAGTATATTTCTCGACCAAGATGTTCAGTGCTTAACTAGGAAAAGACATGAGGAATAACTTTTCAGCATAATGGACAGTGAAGCTTTGGAGCATATTTCCCATGGAGCCCATAGAGTTTCCATCACCTCAGGTCTGTAGGAAGGGACTGGACAAGTGCCAGTCAGGCATTATTTAGCTCTCCCTAGCCAGGGGTATGGGACTGGAGTGGACAGCCGTCCTGCTCTCCTTCTACAAGGGCAACACATGTTCATCCAGAACAGAGCTTTCATGTGCTGTTCTCATCAATGATCTCATTGCTGAAAAGGTCCTGAATAAGCAAGAGGATTATTTTAATGAGTGTAAAACATAACTTTAAAGTAGCTGAGCTAAGTCAATAAGTATTCTCTAAAAGTTGCTAGAATTCATTCTGTGTGATGGGATCCTTAGGGAAATTTTGCTCACATGCTTGGTTGAGCATCATAAATTCTAAATAGGCTTTTGAGTGGGTTCAGTTGGAAATCATGAAGTATGGTGAGGTTAGAAGAGACTTGGGGCCATATTTTATGAAATGAGCCTGAAGTTGATGTAAGTGGCCAACTAACCAGAGCGAGCAATTCATCGGGTTTTTCCTTTGCCTCTTTTCTATGTCCTTTGTGAGGGGGAAAAAAGCTGATGTGATGCAGATGGATTAAGCATGCTAGTCAGATTATCCCTGTGGATGCCCTTCATCTGCTCACACTGCTCAGTCAAAAATATCATCTGGCACACCATATCACATTCAGAAAAGCAGGAAAATGTATACAGGTCAACTGTAATTGAACCTTTTTTTCTGAACCACAAATATGCAGAGTAGGTGACTTTACAGGTAAACAGATTGGTTCAAATATTGGTTGTGATATCTAAAGAAGAAAGTTTTGTAATTCCCTATTATTTTAAAATACCTGATATATATAAAAATAAATTTAAAATAATTTATGGGTAGTTTATTTTATTTATCCTTGTCTCTCTTCATGCCTCCAATCAAACTTGTCTCTGTAGGCAGCTACCTTAAAGAAATCTTTTTTTGCAGATTTCATATGGCCCCATATCTCAGATTTTATCTTGCCCTTACATGGAGCTAGGTATTTTTTCCTATATCAACTCTAAGAAATGCTAATTGATGAGAGAGATGTCAAGGTTTTTTCTCAGTATTTATATTCTTATTTTCCCAGTATTTATACCAAGAAATCTTGGTCTTGGGGGCAAGAAACCAGCTGTTGGCCTTTTATACATTTATACTATTTTAGCTGCTGAATTGAGTTTTAAAGTGCCAACAGGATAATGTCATAACCTGTACAGAATGAATTGCTGTGTCTCTTTCAGAAGGGCTGGCTTAGACCATTGGATCTTCAAATGATGGAAAATAAGGCACCTCTATAGCTTAGATCATGGTTATAGTATTTTCCACCAGCAAAGAAGCTAATACAGTTTATACTATATAAAAATTAAAATAAAAATAAAATTTAAACAATTTGTGCTTGTACTTGAATATCTGCCTCATGATGGAAGAAACCATGAGAATGTGAAATTCTCCAAGATTACGAGAAAGGGTGCATTTTTCCCCACTTGATGCCAAATAACATCTCTGGATCTGAGCAGAGGGATTTGTCTGCTCCTCTGGGAAGGCAGACTGTCTGGCTCTGCTGAGGAAAGACCAGCTTGATCCATCCAATCTCCTTTCAGAGGACGGCCTGCTGGAAATGATGGGGGTTGACCTAAGATTGTAAATTTCTGTTCTGCCATTTTTGGCTTGGCATTCATTGAGGACATTGTCAGGAGCAGTTGCTCCAGGCTTGATGAGACCCTTGGTGGACATGCACAATTGCTGTATGTGTCTGGGGGATAGAAGAAGTCTAACCAAATGCAACAGCTATTATTGAAGTTAGTAGCTTTTCCTTCTGTGTAGTTCTACACAACACATGTCTGTACATCAGTTTCAGAGTTTAATTCCTCCATTAGCACTGCATGGCTTAAAGATAAAAGGCTGAAGGAGACTTTCTGGTCCAGTGGAACTGCATGTGGCTTTTTATTAAAACCTAAGAGGCTGTGCCAGCAGAAGGCTGGCTAACCCATTGGCATAGTTTTGTGATAAGGATTTGCATCCTTATCACGGCCAGTTTTATGATATGGATTTGCTACAATGTTGTGATTTCTGGGAGAGTGATCAAACAGGTTGTAGGAGAACGAATTAATGGGAGTGCTCAGAGTTGTGTTCAGAGTTGAGCACCGGAAGGTATGGATCATTGAATATCCTGTCTGAGGCCTCTGGAGACAGGAGGAGACTGCAAAGCAGAGACATTTACTCCAGGGAAGTGGCCTGGACAGTACAGCTGAGCATCTTCAGTTTGCAAAGCAATGAACACTTCAGAGTTCAAAAGCCATGCAGTCCTGAGCAGCATCCAGACTTTCACAGGGATAAGGTGGTGCTGTCACATCTTTAGCACATGCTTAATTTTCAGAATGTGAACAATCCCACTGACTATGTGGTTAGAGTGTACTCCACTTTGCTGTGTGCTGCCTGCTGAATTCACAGAACTCACACAGAATTCACAGAATCACAAGGTTGGAAGAGACCTTCAAGATCATGGACTCCAGCCCATGCCCTAAGATCTCAACTAAACCATGGCACTCAGTGCCACATCCAGTCCTTTCTTAAACACATCCAGGGATGGTGACTCCACCACCTCCCCTGGCAGGCCATTCCAGAACAGGCAGACCAGAGGGGAACAGTGCATCTCCTCCACTGCTGCCCACTGGAGAGGGGCATATCTGGCAGTGGCTGGGCTGGCACCAACACTGTGCACCAGTTGTGCCTCCCTGCCTGCACACACACAGCAGTTTACAGGAGCCCTGCTGCAACAACACTGAGGCTTAGTTTAAAATGCAAGCCTGCTGGCAAACTGGAGAGGTAATCTCCCCTCTCTCTCCCACTTGTCTTTCAGCTGGAGGGAACCATGCCAGTCAGTATGCTGTAGATAATTCAGATCCTGGCAGCAGCATTCAAAATGAAAAGGCAAGTGAATAGGGCTGGAAGGGGAAGGCTTTGATTCAAACATACTCTATTCTTTTTATTGGGTGCCAAGAGCTCTTGTGATCTGAGTGAAAGCTGTTATTACTCAAGCTGACAAAAGTCCTCCAAACCTTTCTCCACACCTGGCAATAGGATGGGTGGAAATTCTATTACCTCACTTATGTAATAAGCAAAATTAGCCATCTAAGCCCAGGTCAGTCCCCTCAAGTCTCCTGGGGAGAAAATGCCTTTTTCAAGTGTAATTCTTCATGCCTTTAAGGCACCTGGATACCCATTTTTCTTCACTGGGTATAGAAGAATGCTTGGGGGAATAGAGGTCTGGGCGTTAAGTGTCTCAGACCCCTGTGTTTTTATGTGTCTGAAGTTAATAAAACATTTTCCTTGCTAAATTGTGGTAGAAAAACATCAGTA